>NC_090440.1:1712955058-1713264939 GCF_031143425.1 Pleurodeles waltl
GGACGGTTGTTTGAGACCAATCCTAGACCTGAGGATTTTGAATTGGTTCCTCAAACAGGAAAAATTCAAGATGCTGACTCTAGCACTGGTACTTCTGGCATTGAACAAAGAAGATTGGATGGTGTCTGTCGACTTGCAGGATGCTTACTTTCATATCCCTATACTGAAGTTGCACAGGAAGTATCTCTGGTTTGTGGTGGGGTCGCAACACTACCAGTTTGCGGTCCTTCCGTTTGATCTTTCTTCAGCACCTCGAGTCTTCACGAAGGTGATGGCGGTGGTAGCAGCAAGTCTCAGAAGGAAGGGGATATAGGTATTCCTTTATCTGGACGATTGATTAATCAAAGCCAAGTCTCCAGAGCTTGTGTTGCGTCACTTGCAGATGACAACTCAGTTGTTGTTCAGTCTGGGTTTTATGATAAATGTACCCAAGTCTTACCTGGAGCACTCTCTACGCCTCCTGTTCATAGGGGCAGTACTGGATACTACATTGAATCGGGCCTGTCCTCCGCCTCAGCGGATTCAGGACATACAGGCGATGCTTCCAATGTTTCAAACTGGAGCGGTTGTTCCAGTCCTCAAGGTCTAATGCCTGCTCGGTCTGTTTGCTTCTTGCATTCCGTTGGTCACTCATGTACGTTGGCACATGAGGGCTCTCCAACGGTGCCTCCGCAGGCAGTGGTTTCAACACAAACGGGATCTCGAGGAGTCGATAACGATCTCCAGAGACGCTGCAGCAGATCTAAGATGGTGGGCTGTGGACGGCAACCTTCCTCAAGGAAGGGCGTTTTCACTGCCGCCTCCGGTGGCCACGGTCATGACGGATGCTTCCACTCTAGAGTGGGGAGCTCATCTGGGTGACCTGGAGATCAAGGGTCGTTGGTCTCCAGTGGAACAGACTTTTCATATCAATCTGTTAGAATTGCGGGCAATAGGTCTGGCTTTCAAGGCCTTCCTCCCGTCCCTTCGCAGTCATTCAGTTCAGGCCCTGACGGACAACACTACCGCGATGTGGTATATAAACAAGCAGGGTGGAGTAGAGTCGTATCTTCTCTGCAGGGAAGCTCTGCGTCTCTGGTCCTGGCTTCAGGACCATCGGATTTGCTTGATAGTGAGTCATCTGGCCGGAGTGCTCAACGTACGTGCGGACACTCAGTTGGCATTTTTCAGCCGATCACGAGTGGCGTCTTCATCCGGATCTGGTCCTGCACATCTTTCGGATGTGGGGTTTTCCAGGGATAGGTCTGTTTGCCACTCGGAAGAACATGCACTGCCCGTCATTCTGCAGCCTCTACTATCCGGTGCAAGGAGCTTTGGGGGATGCGTTTCAGAGATCTTCGTGCAACCAGTTGCTTTACGCATTTTCCCCAATACCCTTGATCCCTCTGGTTCTGAGGAAGATTCGCCAAGATCGGGCTCAGGTCATTTTAATAGCCCCGGATTGGCCAAGAAGGGTGTGGTACACGGACCTTCTCCAACTCTCGCTGTGCCCTCCGCTCCGTCTCCTCCTCAGGACAGATCTCCTCTCACAATCACAGAGGCAGCTTCTACACCCCCACCTCCAGAGCCTGCACCTTCATGCCTGGAGGTTGAACGGGGCAACCTGAGTTATTTTTCTCTCCTACCTGATGTAGTGGATGTTATTTTATCGGCCAGACGACACTCCACTTAGACAGTTTATGCCGGCAGGTGGACAAAATTTGTGGCTTGGTGTGGAGAAAAGCAAATTGATCCTTTGAGGGCCCACCTCTCCGATATTTTATTATTTGCTTTAGATTTAGCAAAGAAGAGTTGTGCAGTGGCTACAGTTAAGTGTTATTTGGCTGCTCTGTCAGCCTTTCTTTGCCTCCTGGATCAGCCCTCCTTGTTTAAATCGCCTATTGTGATTAGGTTTTTGAAAGGTTTAGGTAATAGGTTTCCTCCCACTCCTTTTCATATGCCTCAGTGGGACCTAAATCTTGTTTTAACCTTTTTAATGGGGCCACCTTTTGAACCCATGCACTCTTGCCCAATAAGGTTTCCGGTGCTTAAAACAGTTTTTCTCATTGCTATAACCTCTGCTAGGCAGGTTAGTGAGCTTCAAGCGCTTTCTGTTAAACCCCCTTTACCTTGTTCTTCCCGGATAAAGTGGTGTTGAAAACCAGGGCGGCTTTCCTTCCAAAAGTTGTCACTCATTTTCATATAGGGCAGACCGTTACCCTTCCATCTTTCTTCCCTCCTCCTCACCCCTCGTAGGAGGAAGAGAGGCTTCACCAGTTGGACCCTAAAAGGGCTCTTAGCTTTTATATTGAAAGGACAAAAGACTTTCGCCTGGAGGACCAACTGTTCGTGGGGTATATTGGACAGAGGAAGGGCAGAGCAGTCCATAAAAGAACAATCTCCAGCTGGGTCATTCTTTGTATCAAGATTTGCTACTTGTTGGCAAAGAAAGTTCCCCCTGAGGGTATCAGAGCCCATTCCACCAGGGCTAAGTCTGCTAGTCGGCAAGAGGGGTTCCAGTGGTGGATATTTGCAAGGCAGCAACTTGGGCATCCCTCCACACCTGCGCAAAGCATTATTGCTTGGACTTGGAGGTTAGGAGGGACGGCTATTTTGCACGATCTGTATTGCAGGACTTCTTGGTGTAATCAGTCAGGCACCCCCCCCTCCGAGTGCGGTACTGCTTTGGGACTCTATTCATAAGGTGAGGAATCCACAGGTAGTTGTATCCATCAGAAGAACAAGCTACTTACCTTCAGTAACACTTTTTCTGGTGGATACAATAGCTACCTGTGGATTCCTCACAGTCTCACCCGCCTCCCTTTTGCCTGTCTGGTTACATTAAGATATGTGATTTTATAGGTGTATATATATTGATGTCTTTTTCTGTATATATGTGATGGTTTTGATTATATTGCATCATGGTGGTTTAATGCATATATGTATTTATTGGAGCTATTGTGAGGTCGGTTTTCACCTGTTTGCCTCAAAGGCACGTAAAAAATGGATGAAACTGACGTCAGCACGCCGGCGAGGACTTCTTATTGGCACAGTGACGTCAGACGGAGTCGCTTGGAGCCGTCCAATTGTGACGTCCTCGTCGACGTGGAGAACTGGGAAGAAGATTTTCCGTTGGATGCTGGAGCATGGGAGAATTCATAAGGTGAGGAATCCACAGGTAGCTATTGTATCCACCAGTAAAGCGTTACCGAAGGTAAGTAACTTGTTCGTTTGGGAGGTTTCCCTATATGACTGCTGAGCCCAGGACCAAAAATGCAGGTTCTTCCCCCACCCCCTTGCAAAAAACAGGTTGTTTATTATTTGATAATTTTGATGTGTCCAGATAGTGTTTTGGGGCATTTCCTGTCGCCTACACAAGTGAGGTACTGTAGGAAGGTAGCCTCTTTTTAGCCTTGTTACCCCCACTTTTAGCCTGTTTGAGTATATGACAGGGTGTTTTTACTGTCTCACTGGGAATCCTGGTAGCCAGGGCCACAGGGCTCATAGTGAAAACCCTATTTGTCAGTGTGTTTTATGTCTCACTGGGACCCTGCTAGCCAGGGCCCCAGTGCTCATAGGTTGTGGCCTGAATGTGTTCCCTGTGTGGTGCCTAACTGTGTCACTGAGCCTCTGCTAACCAGAACCTCAGTGCTTATGCTCTCTCTGCTTTTAAAATTGTCACTGCAGGCTAGAGACCATTTTTACCAATTCTGATTGGCACACTGGAACACCCTTATAATTCCCTAGTATATGGTACCTAGGTATAGGAAAGTACCATCTTGCCTGGCATGTTACCCCCATTTTTACTTGGATGGATGTTTGTTTTTGCCTGTGTCACTGGGCTCCTGCTAGCCAGGACCCCAGTGCTCATAAAGTGTGCCCTGTATGTGTTCCCTGTGTGGTGCCTAACTGTATCACTGAGGCTCTGCTAACCAGAACCTCAGTGCTTATGCTCTCTCTGCTTTCTAAAATTGTCACTGCAGGCTAGTGACTAATTTTACCATTTCTCATTGGCACACTGGAACACCCTTATAATTCCCTAGTATATGGTACCTAGGTACCCAGTGTATTGGGTTTCCAGGAGATCCCTATGGGCTACAGCATTTCTTTTGCCACCCATAGGGAGCTCAGACAATTCTTACACAGGAATGCCACTGCAGCCTGAGTGAAATAACGTCCACGTTATTTCACAGCCATTTTACACTGCACTTAAGTAACTTAAAAGTCACCTATATGTCTAACCCTCACTTAGTGAAGGGTAGCTCCAAAGTTACTAAGTGTGAGGGCACCCTAGCACTAGCTAAGGTGCCCCCACATCGTTCAGGGCAATTTCCCCAGACTTTGTGAGTATGGGGACACCATTACACGCGTGCACTACATATAAATCAATACCTATATGTAGCTTCACAAAGGTAACTCCGAATATGGCCATGTAACATGTCTAAGATCATGGAATTGTCCCCCCATGCCAAATCTGGTATTGGGGTGCCAATCCCATGCATCTCCGGGGCTCCAGCATGGGCCCCGGGTACTGCCAAACTAGCTCTCTGGGGTTTTCACTGCAGCTACCGCTGCTGCCAACCCACAGACAGGCTTCTCCCCTCCTGGGGCCTGGGCAGCCCAATCCCAGGAAAAGTAGTGCAAACACTGTAGAACACAATAGAATGCAATAGGAGAAAATAGGCCTACGGGCAACACAAACCACATACTTCAAAAATGGAATTAGAACCACGAATGGACCCCAGGCCTAGTGTAGTGTGTAGAGGGTCGCTGGAAGTGTAAGAAAACACTAAGGGTGTCCAAGATACCCCACCCCAAGACCCTGAAAAGTAGGAGTAAATTTACCCTACTACCCCAGAAAGACAGTAAAGTCGAGAAAGGGGATTCTGTAAAAGACAACAACTGACTGCAAAGCACTGAAGACGGATTCCTGGACCTGAGGACCTACAATTGAAGCAGACCAAGTCCAAGAGTCATGCAAGTGTCCAGGTGGGGCAGGAGCCCACTAAACCCCGGATGGAGGTGCAAAAAGGCTGCCTCCGGGTGGAAGAAGCTGAAGATTCTGCAACAACGGAAGGTGCCAGGAACTTCTCCTTCGGTCAGAAGATGTCCCATGGTGTGCTGGAGGATGCAGAGCTGTTTCCACACAGAAAGACCGCATACAAGCCTTGCTAGCTGCAAGAGTCGCGGTTGAGGATTTTGGGCACTGCCAGGGCCCAGGAAGGACCCCCAAGTCCCCATCCAGACAGCATTCCTGTGTACTGCGTGATCTGCAGCTGCTAGGGCTTCTGTGCACTTTTGCAAGGAATCCTTCGTGCACAGCACAGCCCAGGTCCCAAGCACTCCGTCCAGCATTGCTCAACTCGCTGAGTTGACCATTGGCTTCGTGGGACCCTCCTTTGTAGTGTTGAGACTACCACCATACTCAGATTTCTTGAACCCCTGTTCAAGTGCTTCTGTGGGTGCTGCATGCTTCTGCGTCGGCTCTCTGTGTTGCTGAGTGCCCCCTCTGTTTCCTCCTCCAAGGGGCGACCTCCTGGTCCTTCCTGGGCCCGGGCAGCATCCATTTTCTTCATCCACGACCTTTGCAGCTATGAAGGCTTGTTTGCGGTCTTTTTGCGTTGAAACAACTCTGCATCCTCCAGCACGCTGTGGGACCTCTTCTGTGCAAAGGAGAAGTTCCTGACATTTTCTGTTGTTGCAGAATCTTCAGCTTCTTCCACCTGGAGGCAGCCATTTTGCACCTTCAACAGGGGTTTAGTGGGCACCTCTTACCCCCCCCCGCGGACACTTTTGTGACTCTTGGACTTGGTTCCCTTTCTTTACAGGTCCACAGGTCCAGGAATCCATCTTCAGTGCTTTGCAGTCAGTTGTTGTCTTTGCAGAATCTCCTATCACGACTTTTGTGTGTTTCTAGGGAAGTAGTGTAACTTTACTCCTACTTTTCAGTGTCTAGGGATGGGGGTATCTTTGACACCCTTAGTGTTTTCTTACACTGCCAGCGACCCTCTACACACTACACTAGGCCTGGAGTCACTAAGTGGTTCGCATTCCACTTTCTTAGTATATGGTTTTTGTTGCCCCAAGGCCTATTGCAACCTATTGTATTCTACAGTGTTTGCACTACTTTTCTAACTGTTTACTTACCTGATTTTGGTTTGTGTGTATATTTTGTGTATTTTACTTACCTCCTAATGGAGTATATCCTCTGAGATATTTTTGGCACATTGTCACTAAAATTAAGTACCTTTATTTTTAGTAACTCTGAGTATTGTGATTCTTATGATATAGTGCTGTATGATATAAGTGGTATAGTAGGAGCTTCGCATGTCTCCTGGTTCAGCCTAAGCTGCTCTGCTATAGCTACCTCTATCATTCTAAGGTGCTAGAACACTACTAATCTACTAATAAGGGATAACTGGACCTGGCAAAAGTTGTAAGTACCATTAGGTATCCACTATAAGCCAGGCCATCCTCCTACAGGCAATAACACTTGTTTTGCTATTCTGTGTCCCCCCAAGTCGCCTGATAAAAATAGTACCTCATTTGCGTGGGTAGGCCTAATGCTCGCGACACGTAACGCAACATGGTCACATCACATGGTTAAATTGATATCGGACACCTTTCTTCAGGAACCTCAGCTCCAAGTCAGCAACTGCAACAGTTTCCACGGTGTGCATGCTCTGGGGACTCCCTGTCTTCATCCTGCACCAGAAGGACCAAAGAAATCTGCTATTCCAGGCAGGCACCTTTCAAGGTGACGACCGGTACCCTGGGACTCCTCTCACTGCAACGAGAGTGCTCCTAAAGACCCAGAAGGTGGACATCATCGACATAGACTGTCCTGAGGTCCTGCTGATGCAATTTGAAGGAGCTAAGACCATGCTTTCCTCAAGAACGACGGTACCCCTGTGTATTGTGTCTTCTTCGCCTCCTGAGGCCTCTGTGCAGTCTTCGCAAAATTCCTTTGTTCACAGCCTGGCCCACGTCTCCAGCACTCCACCCTGTGACACTCAACTCGCGGAGTTGTTTTTTGGGTGGCGTGGGACCTTCTTTTGTTGTGTTGCATCAACCTCATTTTGCACCTCCTTTGAACCCGGATCCTGCGGCTTCTGGGGGTGCTGGCTGGCATCCTGAGGGCTTTCTAAAGTGCTGAGATCCCCCCTCTACCTCCTCACACAGAGTTGAGGCTCCCAGGTCCCTCCTGGGTCCATCCACCTCCATTTTGATGAAAAATGCACTTTCGTCGTAGCCAGGTCTTGTTGGCGCCTTCCAACACGAAATCTCGTCTGCAACAATCTTCACACCGTGGGACATCTTTTGCATCATGCAGGAACCCGCTGGCATCTTCCTAGGGTACATTTCTGCAGTCTTCTACTAACTTGGGACTCTTCTTTTGCACCCTCTTCTGGATTGGCAGGGGCTCCTGTCTTCCTGGAACTTCTTTCGACTTCTGGACTTGGTCCCCTTCCTTTACAGGTCTTCAGGTCCAATAATCCAGCAGTTGTTCTTTGCAGACTTGGTTGGCTGCTGCACAATCCCAAAAAACGAGGTGTTGTGTGTCCTAAGGAAACTTGCAGTACTTTACTTCTGCTTTTTTGGGCTCTGGGGTGGGGTAATTTACTTACCTTTACTGTACTCTTCCTCTCCCAATGATTCTGCACACACTATACTTGTCTAGGGGGGAATATGTGATTCACATTCCACTTTTTTAGTATATGGTTTGTATTGCCCCTAACCTAGTTTTTTCCCTTTGCATTCTATCTGATGTCCTACTGTTTGCTTTGTTCTATGACTATTTACTTGTCTAATTTTGGTGTCTAGTGCATATATTGTGTCTAATACTTACCTCCACAAGGAGTATTGTCTCTAAGATATTTTTGCTACTGTCACCCATATAAATACCTTTATTTTTGGTAACACTGAGTATTGTCTTTACTTGTGTAGAAAAACTGTGTAACTACAAGTGGTATTGCATGAGCTTTGCATGTCTCCTTGTTCAGGCTAAGCTGCTCTGATATAGCTACCTCCATCAGCCTAAGCTGCTAGAACACTACAACTTCACTAATAAGGGATAACTGGACCTGGTATAAGTTGTAAGTATCCAAGGTACCCACTACTAACCAGGCCAGCCTCCTACAGTGCTGCCTCCTCTTCTGTGGGGTCTCTGAAGTGCTGAGAGCCCCCTCTGTCTCCTCAGTCCGAGTTGAGACCCTCCCAAGTCCCTCCTGGGTCCAGGCAGCTTGATTTTGATGCAAACTGCGTACTTGCATGAATCAAGGCTTGTTGGCAGAATCCAGCAACGCAAACAGCCTGTGTTCAACAACTCGACGTGGTACATCTCCTACACCTCGCAGGAACCCACAGCCATCTTCTTTGGTGCTCCTCTGTACTCTTCTTATTACCGGAGAATCCAGTTTTGCACCATCTTCTAGGTTGGATAGGAGCTCCTGTCCTTCATGGGCTCTTCTTCGACTTCTGGACTTGGTCTCCTCTCTCTGCAGGTCTTCAGGAATCCACCGTTTGTTGATTGCAGTCTGGCTTGGTTCTTACAAAATCTCTTATCACAAACTGTAGTGTGTCCTGAGAAAACTTGCTGCACTTTACTCCTGCTTTCCTGGGGTCTGGGGTGGGGTACTTTACTTACCTTTGGTGTTTTCCTACACTCCCAGCACTCCCCTACACACTACACTTGCCCAGGGGGCAATTTGTGATTTGCATTCCACTTTCTTAGTATATGCTTTGTGTTGCCCCTAGGCCCATTGCATTCTATTGTATTTTTTACTATTCTATGACTGTTTACTTAGCTGATTTTGGTTATTGTGTATAATACTTACCTCCAGAAGGAGTATTGTCTCTAAGATATTTTTGGCCTTGTGTCACTTAAATAAAGTACCTTTTTTTTTGGTAACACTGAGTATTTTCTGTTATTGTGTATAAGTACTGTATAACTATACTGGTATTGCAGGAGCTTTGCAGGTCTCCTAGTTCAGCCTAAGCTGATCTGCTACAGCTACCTCTAGACAGCCTCAGCTGCTAAAACACTGCCTACATTTCACTAATAAGGGATAACTGGACCTGGTATAAGGTGTAAGTATCTTAGGTACCCACTACAAACCAGGCCAGCCTGGTCCTCGGAGGAATGGCTTGTGGGTATCTAGTGGCATGGTCCACTACCACTAAGATAAACCTATTGCCCGAAGCCGTAGGAGGGTCAAGGGGGGCAACTAGGTCAACCCCTACCCTTTCAATGGCCACCCCCAACCACAGGCAGTGGGATCAAGAGGGCTTTGAGGTGTCACCAGTCTTAACACTGGCTTGGCAAAGGACACGAGCGACAGAACTCTTTTGTCTCTTCTGACATGAGGCCAGTGAAAGCGAGGGACCAGTTTGTCCCAGGTCTTACTTTGCCCCAGGTCTTACTTTGCCCCAAATGTCCAGCAAGGGGAATGTCATGTGAAGTGTGAGAAGAAACTCCCTGTAATGCAAGGGAATGACCACTGTCCTGGTAGCACCAGGTTTTGGGTCCCTTGTCTCTGTATAAAGGAGATTGTTTTCCTAATACACTTTGTGAGTCACTAACATCCCCTACTTCTTGTTTGGCAGATTGCTGTCTCAAACCCTCAAGTGCGGGACAGGTCTGCTGTGCCACACTCTGCTCCTCCCTCGCAGGCCCCCCTGCACCCAAATGCTCAGCAGTGTCAGCTTAGAGCTCCTGTGGTGTAGGTTCTGCACAGGGAGTAGACTCCTCATCAAAAGGGGAATCTTCAGTGGAGAGAGGGATAGTGGATAATGGTTTACCCTTTCTACCCCTAGGTTTTGGGAGCATTTGATCCATTGTTCCATGATCCAGGTTTCCATGTCCTCTTTGCTTCTTGGCCTGAGCCCTTCTGAGAGCAAAGATGTGCCCAGGAATGCCCAGGAGGGCTGCATGAGTCTCCAATTCCACTTCATCACAAGTCTTCAAATCATTGCCCAGTAGACACTCTGCAGGGAGATCTGTGGCTACCACAACTTTCTTTGGACTGCACCCTTCCACCCTACCTCCCCCACTGCCCCCCTCCCCCAGTTGAGATTCAGAATTGCAATGGGGGTGGCACACGGTATGGTTTTGGGCGTCAGTCACTTGGCACTGATGACCAAGTAGGTGTTGCTCAGGGGCTACCAGCTTTTCCATCCCCATTGTGACACTGGCACCTGTGTCCCTGTAGGCCTCAACCTGAACACCATTTATTAGGGGGTGTTGCTCGTACCTATCCATGTTAAGGGGACAAGCAATAAGGGTGGCAAGATCAATGCCACCATCTGAGACTAAAACAGTCTCAATGGTTTCTCTAACTAAACCAACCACCACTACATTACCCAAAGTGAACCCTGCTACACCCTTGGTCTGTGTATTTGTAGTGTTTTCCCACCAACACTGCTATTACTAGGGCCACTAGTGGAAGCAGTGAGGGTTGTGGTGGGAGCTTTGTTGTTTTTCTTGGGACAAGTGGGGTCACCTGCCCGAAGTCCTTTGTTTTTACACAAGTAACACCAAGGTTTTTTTATTCAGTGGATTGGAAGAGGATTTATACCCACCCCAAGAGTACTTTTGAAGACTCTTGTTTTTTTTTATCTTTGTCTCCATCTTTGTCATGTGACTTACCATCCTTCTTCTTGTCCTTGTCACCCCGTGTATGAGCTTTTCTGCTCACCCTTGTACTAACCCGTTTGTCTGCCTTCTTTCCCAATTCTTGGGGGGGGAGGTCAGATCTGAGTCTACCAAGTACTGGTGCAACAACTCAGACACAGTCATTAAAAATATGCTCTCTCAAAAGAGGATTTAAAAGACCCTCGTAGTCAGACACTTTTCTGCCATGTAACCAACCTTCCAAAGTCTTCACAGAACAGTCCACAAAGTCTATCCAATCTTGTGAAGACTATTTCTCTGGTCTCTCTGAACTTAATTCTATATTGTTCAGTGGTTAAGCCAGCTCCATCTAAGAGTGCTGTCATCAAAACAATGTAATTATATGAATCTTCCTCCCTGACAGTGAGAAGTATCTCCCTCCCCTTGTCATAAAAGGACAACCACAGAATAGCAGCCCACTGCATCTTAGGGACCGTCTATACTTTACAGGCCCTCTCAAGTGCAGCAAACCACTTACAGATGTTATCGCCCTCCTTGCAAGGGGTAACAATTTTGTGCACGTTTCTGAAATCAAAAGTATTCTCCCTAACACCATAATTTCTGAAACTACTACTGCTGCTGCCATCATGGGGAACTAACCCCAACCCCTGCCTTTCTGTCTCCACAGCTAAGGCCTCCCTATCTAGGGCTAGCTGTTGCTGCTGCAGCCTCAGCCTGGCCTCCTCCAACTTCAGCTTTCTGAGCTCCCTATCTATGGAATCATCACCTGGAGTAAAAGTGTGGGACCCCTCAGAAACTGAGGTGACATGAGAATTGGCTGGATCTTTCCCTAGCTTTTCCAAGTCCAGTGACATGACCTCCAAGTGTGAAGGGAGACCTGCTTGTGTGTAAACCCCTCCCACTGCCAGCTAAACTAGTAGGTCTGCTAGGTGGAAGATCTTGGGAAGAGCCCTCCCCTGAATCTACAGGATGATTCCCTAACTCTCAGGAGTTAGAATTTCCCTCGCCTTCTTCCTCCTGGTTATCCGCATGCAGCTGATCATCCTGGAGGAGAAGGCTCAACAGGAAATTCTTGTTTCGGTTCTTCCCTACCTCTAAGCTTCTCTCTGAGCAAAGCCCTCTTAGTACTTTGAAAGTCATGTTCTCATAGGGCATTCCCATGACTCCAGGGGTGGTGTCAGCAGAAGACAGTGTAGTGAGCGAGTGTGTAGAGTGAGAAGAAAAAGCCTACTCTACCAAACCTCTAGTCTCTTGTAAGAGACTAGATACTGTCCTAGGTATATATCTGCATAGCTCTAGGTATGGAGTACACCTTACTGTGGTAAGCACCGATGCCAGAGTGATAAGGCAATTGCAAGTACTTATCCCACCGCTGCACCACCAATGTAGGAGGCTGGCACGGTTTTTAGTGGGTACCAAAGGTACTTACACCTTATACCAGGTCCATTTGCCCCTTATTAGTGAAATATAGTCCGTGTCTAGAAGCCAGGCTGTCTAGGGGTAGCTGTAGCTGAGCAGCCAAGGCTTATCTAGGAGACTTGAAAAGCTCATGCAATACCACTGTAGTCATACAGTACTTACACACATGAACGAAAATACTCAGTGTTACAAAGGGTACTTTATATAGGTGACACAACTGCCAAAAATACCTTAGAGACTATACTCCTTTAGGAGGTAGGTAATATACACAGTATATACACTAGAATGCAGTAATAGCTGTAAAAACACTTAGAAAATAGTGCAAATAGTGAAAATCACAATAGATAGCAATGGGCCTAGGGGGAGCACAAACCATATACTAAACTAGTGGAATGCAAAAATTGGTTTCCCAACTAGGCAAGTTAAGTGTATCATGGGGCGCTGGGAGTGTAAGAAAACACCAATGTTAAGTAATATGACCCAC
The DNA here is from genome assembly GCF_031143425.1 of Pleurodeles waltl. Lineage (NCBI taxonomy): Eukaryota > Metazoa > Chordata > Amphibia > Caudata > Salamandridae > Pleurodeles > Pleurodeles waltl. The sequence goes on from NC_090440.1 coordinate 1,712,967,574, forward strand.
CCCAGAGCCCAGGAAAACAGGAGTAAATCACAGTAAGTTTCCTAGACCGCACAAAAATACGGGATAGAAGATTATGCAAGAACCACAAGAGACTGCAAGACACCAATGATGGATTACTGGATCTGAAGACCTGTGGAAGAAGGGGACCAAGTCCAAGAAGCACTGAAGAGTCCAGGGAGAAGAGGAGCCCCTGCTAACCTGGATGAAGGTGCAAAAGGAGAACTACCTGTGAGAAGGCAAAGTCATTATTGTACCAAAGAAGACTAATGAGGGTTCCTGGTTGGTGCAGAAGATGTCCCGCACCGGATTGATGATTGCAGTCTAGTTTGCGTCGCTGGATTCCGCCAACAAGCCTTAGTAGACACAAAGCTCGCAGTTAGCAGAAAACGGCATTGCCCGGGACCAGGTGGGACCTGGTGGCCTCTACCCAGGAGGGGGAGACAGATAGGGCTTTCAGTAACTCAGAGCGCCCTCAGAAGACCAGGCAGCACACAGGAGTCCCATAGCAGGGGGACAAAGAAGATGCAAATGGAGGACCATGCAGCACAACATAAAGGATTTCCACGCTGCTGGAGAACCACTCAGAAAGCTGTGCGCCACAAGTGCTGGGGGTCTAAGTTGTGCTGTGCACAAAGAACTTCTTTCAAGGACGCCCACAAGCCTTAGCAACTGCAAGTCACGCGGTGCAGGGGGGGTACTGTCTTGCGTGGTGAAGCAGGCTCTTACCTCCACCAAATTTGGAGAGCTGGATGTTGGGACTGTCTGAGTCACTTTAGTCCACCACTCGTGTCGCTGGATCCACGTCTCTCTTCTAGAGAAGGGACCCAAGCCACCGGTCGTCACTGAAGAGAGATGCCTGCTGAAGCAGGGAAGTGACTCTGTCACTCTGTGGGAGATACCTTTGGTTCTTCTGTTGTAAGCTGAGGACAGGCAGTTTTGAAGAGTTCCTGAAGCAGTCAGTGGTTGATCTGTCGGTAGAAGATGAAGTATAGGATGCAGAGGATTCCTGCTGGAGTGTTGCAATCCGAATCTGAAGAAACACCCAGAGGAGAGACCCTAACTAGCCCTGAGAGGGGGATTAGTCACCTAACCAGGTAAGCACCTATCAGGAGGGGTCTCTGACTTCACCTGCTGGCACTGGCCACTCAGATCCTCCCAGAGTTCCCTGACCATCTTGAAAACAAGATGGCAGAACCCAGGGACACCCTGGAGGAGCTCTGGGCACTTCCCCTGGGATGAAGCTGGACAAGGGAGTGGTCACTCTGCTTTCCTTTGTCCAGTTTTTCACCAGAGGAGGGACTGGGGATCCCTGAACCAGTGTAGACTGGATTATGCAAGGAGGGCACCATCTGTGCACTTCAAAGAATCTCCAGAGACTCTGGGAGGATACCCCTTCCATGCTTGTAACACCTATTTCTAAGGGGAGAGGGTGTAACGCCCCTCTCCTAAAGGAAATGCTTTGTTCTGCCTTCCTGGGATTGAGCTGCTCAAGCCCCAGGAGGGCTGAAGCCTGTCTGTGAGGTGGCAGCAGCTGGGGCTGCAGTGAAAACCTCAGAAGGCTGGTACGGCAGTACTGGAGGCCCATAGTGGAGCCCCCAGGGTGCATGTAATTGTAAAACCAATACTGGAATCAGTATTGGGGTACAATTCCCAGTTGTTAGACACCTTACATGGCCATATTCGGAGTTTCCATTGTGAAGTTGTACATAAGTATTGACCTATGTGCAGTGCACACTTAAAATGGCATCCCCGCACTCAAGAAGTCCGGGAAAATGGGCCTGGACAACATGCGGGCACTGCTGCTAGTGCAGGGGTGCCCTCACACACAGGTAGTTTGCACCCAGCCTTCAGGGTCTGAAGGCCTGACATATAGGTGACTTACAAGTGACCTGGTGCAGTGAAAATGGCTGTGAAATAGTGCATGCACTATTTCACACAGGCTGCAATGGCAGTCCTTTAGAAGCCTTTGTTTGGGCTCCTTATGGGTGGCAAAGAAATGCTGCAGCCCATAAGCATCCCCTGGAACCCCAAAGCCCAGGGTACCTATGTACCGTATACTAGGGACTTATAAGGGGGGTCCAGTATGCCAATCTGAAGTGAAATACTGGCCTTCCAGTATGTAAGGACACATTTGAAACCAGAGAGAGCATAAGTACTGGAGTTCTGGTTAGCAGGACTCCAGTGACACAGTTAAGCATACTGACAAAAACAGTGAAACAGACTAAGAAGTAGGCCACAAAGCATAAGCACTGGGGTCCTGACTAGCAGGATCCCAGTGACACAGTCAAAATACACTGACAAACAGGCCAAAAATGGAGGTAACCATGGTAGAAAGAGCCTACTTTCCTACTGTGACCGGGGAGGAGATGAGGTCAGGGGGTTGAACAACCCACATGACCCCCTCCAGCAGCTACCTCCATGGAAGACACAGTTAAGAACACACACACTCCTGAATTCAATCCGTGATAGAGCTCCTTGAAACCTCCATCAGATAAGCCCCGGTCCTGGTCCCTGAGAAGCACCTGGGAAACCACCCACTGGTAGATCTGTCTCCGCCAACTTGTTAAACATGTTCCAAATTCTGTTCAGCATTTTGATTTGTGTGCACTGCATGTAGCCTCCTCTCCTTCGCCACCCCTCATTCATGCATATCCTGTATCCACTTTTAAACTGTCAGTGCCCTTGGCGGCTTCCAGTAGATAGCCACACGTTGCTTAGCCAGCACCAAGCCCAGAAGTGCAAACCTATATCTCACCTTGGCCAGACGCTTATAGGCCTGGAGCACCCCAAGCAAGCAGTGGTTGACCGAAGCCTCAACTGACACCTGAGTCACCTCCTGCTTGACCCCTCCTCAGAAGTCCTTCAATCTACCACAGACACATGTCATGTGGAGGAAGAATGCCGGAGCTGACCCGCACCTGAGGCAAGTATAAGAGCAGCAACTATTAATTCTGTGTGAGCATTGTGGGGTCAGGTAAGTGTGATGCAAGTAATAAAACTGGACAGCTTGAACTATGTGCTGCTGGTCACCTCTTTTGCTTGAGGAAAGACTTTTCTCCAGCCTCCCTCAGAGAATGGTTGGGAGAGGTCATCAGCCAATCTGTCCTGGACCTTTGTCATGTTGTTCTGACAATCCCCCTTAAGAGCCTTGTTCATATGTGGGATTGGACCTTGAATGGAGCCAGGATCTAGTAGCAAGTACAGTGTGCGGGATTCCACTGGTTCAACTGGGAAATCTGACCAGATTTCTCACAACATCCGAGATATCTTTGGATATTGCAAAATTGGCCCTGCTGTAGATGAAAAAGACCTTGTGCCTCGCTCATTGTAAGAAAAGGAGCATTCAAATATTAATCACCGGCCACTGTGCAGCCTCCCTCAAACCACTGTGACCGATTCATCACTGACATTATAGCCTTAAAGTGCTTCAGCCATCTTAGGGACAATAGCCAAGAAAGTGTAAGGAGCTTGACATAATGCTTGTGTAAGTAACCACGTGCTCCTAGGCTATCGCCACCTGTCTAACAATAAATGGAGGATAGCTTGGACTTCTTGCCCTCTGTATAAGTCAGTGCGGGAGGTATGCACCTTCACCCCACTCTCCCAGAAGGGTCTTCTCATTCAAAGCTTCCGCGCTCCACCGTGATGTGTATTGTAAAAGACTTGCAGACTTGCTATAACAGAGTCCGGTAGCCCCAGGCCCCCTTGCTCAGCATCCAGTTTTAGAATAACTAATTTTACCCTGTTTCTTTTACCTGCCTACACAAACGACACCAGGAAACGCTTCAATTTAGTGAACTTGGATGTCAGAATATTGTAAATATTGTTCTGCAGGGCGTACAGACGGTGAAGCACTAAAACTGATATTTAGATCTGGTGCCACCCAAATACCTACCTAACGTGCAACATTTAATTGTGAAATATTTTTTTTTAAATTGCGCTGCTACACAAACTTGGTTGTCTAACTCTAAAGTGCATTACTCACACATTTATAAAATCGGAAATAATCTTTAGGATTCGCTTTAAAGTGCATATGCTAGAAAGCTAAAACAAACTTAAGATCACCTTTTCATTAAAATCATCTACTACCAGCCAAAAAGTGTCATGGTTGACTCGCCGCTTACCAGATTTGCCTGCAGAATGGTTCTGCCGCTTGTAGGTCCTGCCTTGGCCAAGTTATGGGCGACCCTTTTTGGAAGCCACAATGCTGCTGACAAGGAAACGTCCAGGCAGTCCGAGTCCCTGAGGAAAAAACCCGAAGGGAAAAACCTCAAAGGCTGGAACTCCCTGGAAAAACAAAGGCACAAGCAAAGGTAAGTTTTCAAAAACAAAAATATAACTGGAAGGCCAGAAAAAGGTGGAAACAAGGCTGGAAAAAACGGAGCGTGATCACCACCAAAAGGAAGTGTTGCAGTGCAAGGAGATCAAGGTGTTCATTACAACCCTGGCAGACGGTGTTAAAGCGGCGGTAAGACTGCCAACAGGCCGGCGGTAAAAAGTTTGGAATTACGACTGTGGCGGAAACCGCCAACTAAGACAGCCACTTTAACACTCCGACTGCCACGGTGGTACAGACAAACAGCGTGGCAGTCACCGCCAACAGACAGGTGGGAGACAATGTACCGCCCAAACTATTATGACAGGCCAATCTGACACCTTTTCCGGGGCGGATTCATCGCGGATAAAAACACGGCGGAAACAGGAATTTCGAAGGGAAAACGCTCACCTCTACACACTCTACGGGGAACGACGACACCATGGAGCCGGAACTCCATATTCTTCCTGCGCTAGTCTTCCTGCTCCTGTACCAGGAGCACCAACGCCGGCGGCAAAGACCACGGTGAGTACTGCACCTACGACATAGGGGAGGGGGAGGCAAAAAACAGGAATACACACACGCAACACCCCAACCACCACCCCCACCCTCACCCACTACAACACACACACCAATGCATATCCAAACATTACAGTAACACCCCCCAACCCTCCCGGAAGAATGCAAAGACAAAAGGAAATGAGTGTGACCATTGTATTATATCAAAATAGAGTAAGCAAAAATATACATATATACACTCTTAACAAAATATACACCACAAATAGTAGTCCAGGTAATGCACCATTCATAGTCCGTGGACCACTGGGCCCAAAATGCATGGGCGAGGCCCACACAAGATACCCGAACATGACGGAGAGAACACTGCAGGGGCATCAGATAGAAATACAACAGGCACCTCAGGGGGAAGGGAAGGGGGGGCACCTCAGCCGGATGAGTGCACAGTGCCAGATCCACGAGGGGGCTCCATGCCCATTGATGTATCCTGGGGAGTGCAAAGCCACAGTCTCAAGTCTCTACAGTGGGTGGTTTGCCCACTGTACCATCCTGGGGAGTGCAAAGCCACAGTCTCAAGTCTCTCCAGTGGGTGGTTTGCCCCACTGTACCATCCTGGGGAGTGCAAAGCCACAGTATCAAATCTCTCCAGTGGGTGGTTTGCCCACTGTACCATCCTGGGGAGTGCAAAGCCACAGTCTCAAGTCTCTCCGGTGGGTGGTTTGCCCATTGATGTATCCCGGGGAGTGCAAAGCCACAGTCTCTCAAGTCTCTCCAGTGGGTGGTTTGCCCACTGTACCATCCTGGGGAGTGCAAAGCCACAGTGTCTCAAGTGGATAACAGTCTCCACTGGTTCTGGAGGGGGGCTGGTGTCCAGAGTGCTTCATCCTGTGCAGGACAGAGGTAGTGGATGGATGTCTCCACTGGTTCTGGAGGGGGACTGGTGCCCAGAGTGCTTCATCCTGTGCAGGACAGACGGAGTGGATGCAAGTCTCCAGTGGTTCTGGAGGGGGACTGGTGCCCATAGTGCTTCATCCTGTGCAGGACAGATGGAGTGGATGCAAGTCTCCACTGGTTCTGGAGGAGGACTGGTGCCCAGAGTGCATCACTCACCCCGTGATGGTCCCTGTTGCGTCACTGCCCCTGCCGCTCATGGGCTAGCAGTGCTTGACTTGGCGGTCCTTGCCCTGTTCAGCGGTGCTTGCCCTGTTCAGCGGTGCTTGACTTGGTGGTCCTTGCCCTGTTCAGCTGTGCTTGCCCTGTTCAGCGGTGCTTGACTTGGTGGTCCTTGCCCTGGTCAGCGGTGCTTGACTTGGTGGTCCTTCATTGCCCAGCTGGGCTGGGCTGGGGCTGGCGGTCCTTCATTGCCCAGCTGGGCTGTGGCTGGCGGGGCCCTCCTGGCCAGCTGGGCTGTGCTGGCGGGGTCCTCCTGGACAGCTGGGCTGTGGCTGTGGCTGGCGGGGCCCTCTTTGGCAGCTGGGCTGTGGCTGGCGGGGCCCTCTTTGGCAGCTGGGCTGTGGCTGGCGGGGCCCTCTTTGGCAGCTGGGCTGTGGCTGGCGGGGCCCTCTTTGGCAGCTGGGCTGCGGCTGGCGGGGCCCTCTTTGGCAGCTGGGCTGCGGCTGGCGGGGCCCTCTTTGGCAGCTGGGCTGTGGCTGGCGGGGCCCTCTTTGGCAGCTGGGCTGTGGCTGGCGGGGCCCTCCTGGGCAGCTGGGCTGTGGCTGGCGGGGCCCTCCTGGGCAGCTGGGCTGTGGCTGGCGGGGCCCTCTTGGGCAGCTGGGCTGTGGCTGGCGGGGCCCTCTTGGGCAGCAGGGCTGTGGCTGGCGGGGCCCTCTTGGGCAGCAGGGCTGTGGCTGGCGGGGCCCTCCTGGGCAGCAGGGCTGTGGCTGGCGGGGCCCTCCTGGGCAGCAGGGCTGTGGCTGGCGGGGCCCTCCTGGGCAGCAGGGCTGTGGCTGGCGGGGCCCTCCTGGGCAGCAGGGCTGTGGCTGGCGGGGCCCTCCTGGGCAGCAGGGCTGTGGCTGGCGGGGCCCTCCTGGGCAGCTGGGCTGTGGCTGGCGGGGCCCTCCTGGGCAGCTGGGCTGTGGCTGGCGGGGCCCTCCTGGGCAGCTGGGCTGTGGCTGGCGGGGCCCTCCTGGGCAGCTGGGCTGTGGCTGGCGGGGCCCTCTTTGGCAGCTGGGCTGTGGCTGGCGGGGCCCTCTTTGGCAGCTGGGCTGTGGCTGGCGGGGCTCTCCTGGGCAGCTGAGCTGTGGCTTGCGGGGTCCTCCTGGGCAGCTGGGCTGTGGCTGGCAGGGTCCTCCTGGACAGCTACGATGGGGCTGGCGGTGGCGTCCTGTGCAGCGACGATGGGGCTGGAGGTGGCCTCCTGGCCAGCGGGGATGATGGAGGTCTTCTCCGCTGTGCTGCTCCTCCCAGACTTTGCGGCTTTCTTCTGCCCTTTCCCCACCTTGGGAGGAGTCACAGCTGAGTCCACACTCCCCCCCGGGACCCCTGTGAGCGGCTTGGGTGTCTGGAGTCTTCCCCCTCTCCCGCCGGGCACTGGCCAACTTCTGGTGCTTCACAGGAGGGGGGGACTGGCTGTGCTCTGGCTCCGTGATACACTGGCTGGCCTGGTGGCCGGTGCACTCCACATACCTGTGACAACAGGCACCACTGGTGCCGGTGATTTTGTGGCTGAGGTGCTAGTATGGGACCTATGAGTTGGACGGGGGGTGGTGGTGTGAAATAGGTTAAGGGTGGACATGAAAAGTTGTTTGGAGACACTGGGAAGGGTAGCTGGAGGGGGTTTGGGAGTGGGGGAAGAGGGGGTGGTTGTAGGAGGTGTAACTTTTGCGGATTTGGGTGCAGGTGCATGCGCTGGAGGCTGTTGGGTGGGTGTGTGCCTGCGTTTGTGTATCTTCTGAGGGGGCGTCAGAGACACACTGGGAGAGGACACAGGGGATGTGTGAATGGTAGTGGGGGTGCTGAGTGCACGTGAGCAGGGCGTGGTGTTGTGTGTGCTGGTGCAGGACGTAGTGGCTGTAGTGGATCGACATGCAGGTGTGAGTGTAGACGAGACTGGGAGGGAGACGAGGAGGAGGGGGACACAGTGGAGGCAGTGGATGTTGGTGTGTCTGTATGTGTGAGATGCTTGCATGAGTGCCTGTGGGATGTGTGGTGCTTATGTTTGCCTGAGCTTCACTTGTGTGGTGAGGTGTGTGCAAGCTGGTCTGATGGTGTGCTTGGGATAGGCAGAGGTACATGGGATTGGGTCTGGGTGGAGGAGGTTGGAGGGGGAGGCTAGACACAGTTACAATGGCTGCTATCAGTGCTGAGGCCAGAGTTTGAAAGTTTCGATCAAGGGCAGCCTGACCAGAATGAATGCCCTCCAGGAATGTATTGGTTTGTTGCAACTCCCTTTCTACACCCTGGATGGCATTCAAAATGGTAGACTGCCCAACAGTGAGGGACCTGAGGAGGTCAATGGCCTCCTCACTGAGGGCAGCAGAGGGGGCAGGGGCTGAGGTGCCTGGGGCGAAGGAGATGCCCAGCCTCCTGGGTGAGCGGGCACGGGGCGAAGGCTGAGGGGCTGCTGGGAGGGTGGTGTTGGTAGGGGGGGTGTCGCTGGTTGCAGATCCTGTGACCGCCGTGGTGCTCCCCTCGCCCTCCGTCCCACTGGTGTATTCAGAGTCCGTAGTGTGGCCCTCCTTGGCCATGTGGGATGCAGCTCCCTCGTGCTCCGGTGCCACTGCTCCTCTGCCTGATGATGCTAATGCACACAAGAACAGGGAGACTGCAAAAAAGGGGGGGGGGGGGGGGAAACAGAAGAAAGACATGTTGAGTGCATGTCTTACCGCTACCGTTGGCAGACAAGACAGACACAGCAGCCCCCTGCACTACGTCGCGCTGTTGGGCTCTACAGTGCAATTCCTGGGAAATGGCCTACAAGGCTATGGACGACATCTGCACACATAGATGACACAGGTGCATGAATAGCTGTACTTGGCACTCTACAGAGGTGGGGTCAGGGGTCACAGGGCCATGCCTTACGAAGGGGCCTAGCCTACGGAACTCGACCTGGCCTAGGGAAACCCACAGCCCTCCTCCCCCACCCAGACCCCTCCATTGCGCGCAAAGTCCGCAGAATGAGAGTGTACTCACCCCCTTGTGTCTGCTGTGATGCCCTCAAGTGCCCATCCAACTCAGGGTAGGCCACCGCCAGGATCCGGAACATCAGGGGGGGTTATGGTTCGACAGGCACCCCTCACATGTAGGGAGGCCATCCCCAGCTGAGCCTCCGCCATCTTCTTGCTCCAGCGGCGAATATCCTCCCATCTCTTCCGGCAGTGGCTGCTCCATCTGTGGTGGACCCCCAGGGTCCGAACGTCCTTGGTGATGGTACGCCAAATATCCTTCTTCTGGTGGGCGCTGACCTACATGAAATGTACAGGGGAAGAAGAGAAGTCATTAACAACTGCACAGTCAAAGTGAGTAGCCCCCATCCCTACCCTTGCCATGTGGCACATGCACCCACCGTCTTTCATGCACGCAGAACTCTGCCCCCTTCCTTCTTACAACCAGCCCTCTCCACACAGGCATAGCCCATACAACATGCTCCCTATGTACTTACCTGTTGGTCTGGAGGACCGTAGAGTAGCGTGTACTGGGGGAGGACCCCGTCGGCGAGCTTCTCCAACTCCTCCGATGTGAAGGCAGGGGCCCTTTCCCCATACGCACGAGCCATTGTCTCTTCCAGACTGAGGTCACAGCAGCACTTGCAGTGTAGGTCCTCTCCTGTCGAAGATCAGGTATCGAGTGATTCAACAGATAGAAAATGGCGGTCACATCCGCGGCGGTCACGTCCGCGGCGGTGCGTACCATCACTGCCGGCGTACATCGTCATTGGCTCCTGGGACCCATAGGGTCCAATGTTAACCAATGCAGCATTGCGACGCAGTCTTCAACCGCCTACCGCGACGGTGTACAACACCAGCGCAGTTACCTCACATCCCATTGTCCCGCTTTAGAGGTCAGGCAGCCACCATTTCAGGGGTCCAAATGGCCTAATTACCAACTGCGTCACACATACCTGCGCCTACTCTCAACACACATGCAGGCCAGATTTTGTGTATGAATCGTGTTCTGTGTAGATTGTGGGTACATACCTCTGAGTTGTTTGACTCTGTGCGCGCTGTTGTCCTTCATAGGCACCGTCCGCTGGGACATGTGAGAAGATGGTGGAATCCTCCGGTGTACCGACCGCTGTTGAACCTGTCGACCATGGAGGAAAGAAATGTTATCATCACCTACAGGTTTGACCGTGTCACAATCCAGGAACTGTGTACCCAGTTGGAGCCAGACCTGATGTCAGCAATCCGCCATCCCACAGGAATTCCCCCTCAAGTGCATGTGCTATCAGTGCCCCATTTCCTTGCAAGTGGGTCTTTTCAAACAACTGTGGCCATGGCATCAGGAATGTCCCAGCCTATGTTTCCCAACGTATTGTCCAGAGTGTTGTCTGCCCTGCTGAAACACATGCGGAGCTACATCGTTTTCTCTCAGGTGGAGGACTTGCCTACAGTGAAAGGTGACTTCTATGCCCTTGGACATATCCCCAACATCATAGGTGCCATTGATGGGACCCATGTGGCTTTGGTCACCCCCCCAGGAGTGAACAGGTGTACAGGAACCAGAAGAGTTATCATTCGATGAATGTACAGATGGTATGTTAGGCAGACCAGTACATCTCCCAGGTAAATGCTATGTTCCCTGGCTCAGTGCATGACGCCTACATCATGCGGAATAGCAGCATCCCTTATGTGATGGGTCAACTACAGAGGCACCGGGTGTGGCTATTAGGTGAGTCTGGTTACCCCAACCTGTCATGGCTACTGACCCCAGTGAGGAATCCCAGGACCAGGGCAGAGGAACGCTACAATGACGCCCATGGGCGGACTAGGAGGGTGATCGAACGCACCTTCAACCTCCTGAAGGCCAGGTTTAGGTGCCTCCATATGACAGGTGGGTCCCTATTCTACTCACCAAAGAAGGTGTGCCAGATTGTGGCCTGCTGTATGCTTCATAACTTGGCTTTGCGACGACAGGTGCCTTTTCTGCAGGAGGATGGTCCAGATGGCGGGGTTGTGGCAGCTGTGGAGCCTGTGGACAGTGATGAGGAGGAAGCAGAGGAAGAAGACATTGACAACAGGGACTCCATCATCCAGCAATATTTCCAGTGAAACACAGGTGAGAATACATTCCTGCCTACTACAAGTACTTTTACACTTCTCCCTCTATCCGTCTGTTGATTTCACCCAGTGTATGGTCACTGAGTTGTCACTTTCCCTTACGGTTTCACAGGTGTGGGTCCCAACGTGTGTCATCTGCTTAGATTCCTCATGGACTAGAGGTGTGTGACATAAGTATGTTGACATTACTATTTCCTGGAAATTTTGTCACTGTAATTGCAAATACACTATTTCAAAATCACAGACCGACTCCACATCTTTTGGTGCTTTAGGTGTGTCTATTTACATACAAAATATTGGAGGGGGAAGTTAAATGGTGAGGGGTGATGGCGGAGGAGTGTCCATGGCAGAGTCCAGTCTATTTGTCTCATAGGTGCATTGCCCATATGGGCATAGGAAGTGGAGCTGGGGCAGTTCCAATATGGACAGGGTGACAAAGTGGGACAGTGGGTTGACAATCAGGGTGGTCTCATTTCTTAGCGGGGGTCTTGGCATCATGCTCTGTCTTGTTCCTGGATCTCAGGGACCGCTTGCGGGGTGGTTCGCCATCTGCAGGGGGTGGGGTGCTGGTGTGGTGGTGCCTCCTGTCCACTAGCGCCGGGGGAGGTGGAGGGCAGTTCATCGTCCATGTTAGTGTCAGGGGCCCCTTGTAGTGCCACAGTGTCCCTCCTGGTGTTGAGTATTTCCTTCAGCACCCCTATGATGGTGCCCAGGGCGGAGCTGATGGTTCTGAGTTCCTCCCTAACCCCCAAATACTGTTCCTCCTGCATGCGCTGGGTCTCCTGAAACTTGGCCAGGACAGTTGCCATTGTCTCCTGGGAGTGGTGGTATGCTCCCTTGATGGAGGAGAGGGCCTTGTGGAGAGTGGGTTCCCTTGGCCTGTCCGCCCCCTGTCGCACAGCAGCCCTCCCAGTTCCCCTGTGTTCCTGGGCCTCCGTTCCTTGGACCGTGTGCCCACTACCACTGCCCCCAGGTCCCTGTTGTTGTTGGGGTGGTGGGTTATCCTGGGTTCCCTGTAGTAGTGGACACACAGCTGATGTGTCCTGGGGACGGAGGTATGGTCCCTCTGGGTGGGTGCTGTGCAGGTGTTACCAGAGGGGGGGTAGGTCTGTGGTGGCCTGTGCCTGTGTGAGGGGAACAGACTGTCCCGAGGCCCACGATGGTCGGGGCTGGTCATCTAGATCCAGTTGGACAGAGCTGCTGTCATCACTGTGGGCCTCTTCTGTGGGTGGGGTGGAGATGTCTGGACCCTCCTGTCTGGTGACGTTGGGTAGTGGTCCTGCAGGGGTGAAAAGTATGATTATTGCATCTGTGTGTCATGGTGTGCAGTGGGTGGGTGACCGTGTACCCCAGTGCTTGCATTCCTGTGTGGGGGCTTGTGTGATGATGGTTTAGGGGGGTGTATGGGTATGTGCAGTGGGCATGCTTTAGTGATGGGTGTCCATGCGTTGGTGTTGCATTTAGGGCTTGGTGTTGGGATGTGTGGTTTGTGATATTGGTACATTTGTGAGGAGTTGGAGTGATAGGGGAGGGGGCGAAGGTGGGGGTATGTCATAGCATGCAGGTATGGTGGAGGATATGGTAGTTAAAGGTTTGAATTACCGGAGTCCATTCCTCCACCGACTCCTGCAAGGCCCTCAGGATGTACAATTGCCAAGACCTGCTCCTCCCATGTTAGTTGTGGGTGAGGAGGTGGGGTCCGCCACCAGTCCGCTGAACCGCCTGGTGGTGTCTTGAGACCACAGAACGCACCTTACCCCGTAGGTCGTTCCACCTCTTCCTGATGTCGTCCCGATTTCTTGGGTGTTGTCCCACTGCGTGGACCCTGTCGACTATTCTTCGCCATAGCTCCATCTTCCTTGCAATTGAGGTGTGCTGCACTTGTGCTCCAAATAGCTGTGGCTCTACCCGGACGATTTCCTCCACCATGACCCTGAGCTCCTCCTCCAAAAACCTTGGGTGTCTTTGCCGTGCCATGGGGTGGTGTAGGTGATGTGTGGGGTGGTGTGTGTGGTGATATGTAGTGGTGTGTGGTGTTTTGTGCGTGGAAGTTGTGTGGGTGATGGTGTTGAGTGCCTGTGGCTGCTAGTTTGTGGATGGTGGTCTCTCTCTCTGGCCTTCTCTCTGTAATAGTGGTCGTAGGGGTTTGTGGGTGTGTGTTTTATATTGTGATGGGTGTGTGGGAGTGGTGTGTGTATGTGTATCAGGTGTGTGTATTTCGAATTGTCCAATGTCGTGGTGTTTTGTAGAAGTGTGTGTATTTTGAGCGTGGCGGTGTGTACCGCCAATGGAATACCGCGGTTGAAAGACTGCCGCGTGGGTTGTGATAGCGTGGGCGTATTTCTGTTGGCGTGACGGTGGAGGTTTTGTTTTCGCCAGTTTATCACTGACCTTTGGTGTGGCGGACTTGTGTGGGTGTCTGAATTTAGTCGGATTTCGAGATGTTGGTCATAATACCTGTGGCGGAATTCCGCGTCCGCGGCGGTGTGTTGGCGGTCTTCTGCACGGCGGTAAGCGCCTTTTACCGCCAATGTTGTAATGACCGACCAAGTGTCTAAGCGCCAGATTTAGGAAGCCTTTTGCGCCTCGCAAACTGCTAAAAACGCAAAATGTGATTCCGACTCGCAAATAGGAAGGGGTGTTCCCTTCCTATTTGCGACCGCATCACGATGTAGAGTTGCTTTGTGACCGCGAAAGCGGTCGCAAACCAACTCGCAGTTACCATCCACTTGAAGTGGATGGTAACTCGTTTGCAAAAGGAAAGGGGTCCCCATGGGACCCCTTCCCCTTTGTGAATGCTCACAAAAATATTTTTTCAGAGCATGCAGTGGTCCTATGGACCACTGCCTACTCTCAAAAAAACGAAACAAAAAGGTATTTTAAGGAAAACGGGCTGCAAAGAGAAAAAAAAACACTGCTTTATTTAAAAGCAGTCACAGACATGGTGGTCTGCTGTCTCCAGTGCGACCCACCTCATAAATATTCATGAGGTGGGTCTTTGCGACCCCATAGCGAGTCGCAGAAGGTGTCTGAGACACCTTTCTGCATACCAGTTTGCGAGTTGCAATTTGCAAGTCGCAAATTGGTTTGTACCTACATCTGGCCCTATCTCCTCATATACCCAAAAACAGGAAGCTATATGCAGGAAGGGAAAAGACGCCATGTTATTTTGGGAAAAACTACCATAGGAAAATATAGATCAAGTCACCATGTTAGATTGGGATCCCGATGCATGCATGTAAGAGAAAGGCATGCTGGGGAAAAATAAGCAAAAACATGGCTCCACCCAAAAAGACAGACCATAAAAGAAGAACAAAAAACAGAAGAGAAACGAACAGAGACAAAAAAAAAAAAAGGTATGTGCCATAGTGGGGAATGCGGCCATAACAAATTCCTAGGGCCGCGGCGCAACAAAAAGTCCATAAAAATTGGCTGATTGCGTCAAAGGCTGCATTAAAGCGGGACCACTACACTCGGCTCTTGTTCTTAAGGAGCTTTATGAAGGAGATTATTTATAATAACAAATTTTGCCCCTCTGCACACTAAAGGAATTGATGTGCCAGCTTGCCAGGTGATAACAGCTTGCCTACAAGAGCATATGTTCTACTCACAAAAGATTGGTTTTAATAACTGCTTTGTGTAAGCCAAAACTCTTGGCCATATGTGCATTAGGCGAAAAAATGAATCAAATCTGTAGCCATGTAAGCAGCATTTTTGATCTATCATTCCGTCCTTCCATGCAGGAGCGTCTGGTTCGAGAGTTTTCTTCTCTTCCCTGGCTCCTACGGGTCGGTTGGTAGGACGTCTGGGTTGAAAGTAGGCTTGTGTCAAGTTCTTAGTGAGTGGGTTACAGGCAGCCCCTTTTAATTGTGATTGGGACAGAAACGTCAGCTGTGTGGCCGAAGCCAAACTGCTGAAACGCCGCCCATACTGCCAGGGTGGTTGGACCACTGGGCCGGAGGTGAGCACCTTCGGCCAGTTGGTATCTGCAATACCGCATTACGACTCGGCAGACCATCAGCATTTCCGAGGCGGTCGCTATGCCACGAAAATGCTGGCAGTCATGCACCCGGCAACAGGAATCTCCATTCCTGTCGCCAGCAGACACACCCCTACACAACCACACACCCACATTCACGCACCACCACTCACCCATGCATTTACTTCCATACACCCCCGCACACTCACACCCACTCAGATACACCTATTCATTAGCACACATGCACTCAGACACACACTTGCATGCACGCACTCAGACACCCCCTCCTCATTCACACAAACATACACGCACTCACACACACACACACACACACACACACACACACACAACACCCCTCACACACACACACGCATACAGAGACACCCCCCCTGCATTCATACACACAAGCAGACACCACACACGTTCACACAACACTTCCCCCTTCCCCTCCTTTTGGGTGATCAACTTAACTGCTTCGGCCAGGTGGCTGTGTGGGAGGGGATGGGTCCCAGTGCTTTTCACTGCCAGCATTGCAGTGTAGGAAACCACTGTGCGGTATTATGCATCATAATATGTCTGAGGGCGCCCTGGTGGAGTGGCCGTGCCGGTGGTGGAAACAGTCTTTATTACAACATTGGCAAGGCCGACGGTGTCAGATTTCCAACCGAAATAGGGTGGAAATTGGCACAACGTTGTAATAGGGCAATCTTCGGCGCACACGGCTTTTGCTTTTCGAAAAGACTGCCAAAGTTGAAATGAGCACCCTAGTCTCCCCTTTCCTCACTGTCTGGGAAGAATACGCAACGGCCAACTGCATCCAGTCATGTGCCCCAGGGCATAGGCTTCAGGTACAAAATGGTTAGGACAAGAAAATGCGAACTTTCTAACAGTGGCATTTTCAGAATTATGGCTTAAATTCTGACTTTACCATTCAAGAAGTTTTTAAATTAAAATTCATTTGAGGTGTAAATTACATTGCTCCCTGCTCCCAATAAAAAAATGATCACTTACTAAATTTAATAAGGTAACACAATCTTATCATATAGAAGAGGGAGGCCTCAATGTAATGAAAAATGAATTTGAGTTTTTCACCACCAGAATATGTAAAGCTTAGAAGTACATGTCCTAATTTTTAAATACACTGCACCCTGTTTTATGGACTGTTTAAGGCCAACCTTAAGGGTGACGTACATGTGTAAACAGTTAGGTGTAGGCCTGGCAAAAGGTTTATTTTGCCTGGTCGTATTAGCAGTTCACGACTGCACACAAGCTGTAGTGGCAGACCAGAGACATGTTTTAAAGGGCTACATAAGTGGGTGTCACAATATATGCTGCAGGCCCTAGGTACATGTTGTACCACTTTACTAGGGACTAAAAAGTACATTAAATGTGCCAATTGGTAGTAAACCAATGTTACCATGTTTTAAGGAGTGAGCATAAGCACTTTGGCAGTAATAAAAACAGAGTCCTAAAGCTGACAGCAATAAAAACAGAGTCCTAAAGCTGACAAAAATGTATTTCAGCAAACCGGAGGTAAGTAGTCAGAAGGTTTAGGGGAAGACATGGCCTCACCTCCACTCCGCACCCTTCAACTGGGCTGGCAGGTCTAACACCTTACTTCTTGCAGACGCAAATGGGGAAGATAAAGGTATATACAGTTGACAGTGCTAATTTATAGAATTATCTCATATTCTAACACTGCTAAATTCTTCGAACTGTTTTCACGAACATCAGTATTGTGCATGTGCTTTAGATTAAATTACCAGTTGGAGTTAAAGGAGCATCCGAGGTCTCTGAAAACACAAAAGTTGTTTAAAAATGCTATGTGTAAATTGACACTGGATCCAGAGGAAAAAATCTCAAAAGAATTTTCAGACTGCCAGTGGAGACGTGGATACCCTAAGAGTTTGTGGTAAAGATCTTGAAGAGAACTCCGTGCAAACCAGAATACCTCAAAGACTAAGTAATTATCAAAAATACTTAAACTTGTCATGTTAGTCTTATTATTTTAATAATGTTTTTGTATATACTTTATTCCATTTACTATTTCATATTTCAAAAGCAATGTGTAGCATGGTTAGTGATGACCACTAAAATGTAGCTAGTGAGTTTTGTATCATCTAGTAGTTGAGGATGTAGGTGCTCAGAGACTTTGTTGAACTGTGCGTCAGATGAGACGTTTTCATCCATTAAAAAAATCAATAAAGCATTAAGCATGTTGGAGCTTACTTTCACACCCGATCCCTTTACATGCAGAAAGAACAGCAGCAGCAGCACTTTGTCAAAATGTAATAAATTGTATTAAAAGGTATTTGAGACCCCTCAGAAGTTTGAGGAATAATTGAGGTGGGTACATGAGTATTTGTATACATATTTTACAGGTGTATATATATATATATATATGTGTGTGTGTGTGTGTGTGTGTATATCTGTGTATATGTGTGTGTGTGTGTGTGTATATATATATATATATATATAATATACAGTGGTATAACACCCCTTATTTCATAGGTAACTATGTATACACACAGACATACTCTTTCACTATCTATATGTATGTGTGTGTTATAAGAGGCAGAGTTTCATACTTGACAAGTTAATATTGCAGGTGAGCAACCTTTCATTACTTGACATGACTTATAAACAAGTGAAGCTATTTAGAGAGTAATTTCATTTTTTCTTGACTGTATTTTCAGGACTATGTGCAGGTTAGAGCGAGCACCATTCAGCCAAAAAAAGAAAATTCACAGAGGTGGGTACCATTTAACTAATTAAACATTTTGCATTTGCATATTCTTCTTTTCCCATTTTTAGTTAATTTGTCAAGCCTTAGTTCACACTGAGCGTACAATTTAATTTCACCTTTGTTAGAAACTTTCAGACAGTGGCAGCCGGCAGTTTTAGGAGGGAGGACGGCGGGCGGGAAGTGCACTCACACTTTCACACACACGTCCATTAACAACACTCATCAACATTCAAACATACACGCACGCACCAAACATTTGTTTAAAAAGATCACACACACACACTTTTTTCTTTCTCTCTGTCTGTGTCTCTCTCTCTCTCACCTTCAGCCTCGGAGGTCCCAGGAGGGTTGGGACTGCTGCCCTCACTGGCAGACCTTAGGTCAGCCAATGAGGGAAGGCAGCAGTCCCAGCCTCGTCACAGAGTGGGATGGGGTCAGTGAGACTGCTGACCCCACCCCACTCTGTGACGAAGTGTCACTGATTGACACTCTCCCTGGGAGCTTCAGGGCTTCAACCAGAAGCGCCCAGGTCGAAGTCAGCAGGTGATGCTTCTGTCAGCACCTTTGCTGAGCCGAGGAGGTCACACCTGTAGGAGCTGTGACCTCTTCAGCCCAGTAAATTCAGCTCAGGCAGCCAGGAGTCTGCGCAAATCGTGCATGTCTGCTCCTGGCTGCCTCACCTGAACATGAAGAGTGTCTGTCAGGCTGACCTTTGCTCAGCCTGACGGGCACTTTCATGAGGGGCACAAAGGTGGGGGGGGGGGGGGGCCTCTGCCCTAAAGGACGGGCCACGCCTGCTTTCAGAATTATCAAGACTAGTGTGGGCAAAAATGTGTAGTAAAAATTCGGAGTCAGTGGAAGTCATTGCTTACTTTAGTTGACGTCACCTTTAAAAACCTATTTCTTACCTAGCAGCCTGTGACAATGGGATTTAATAGTTTTGAAATCAGTTATTGCATTGAGATTAATCATGTGTGAATAATCAGGCAATAATTAGAATTTGCAAATAATAATGCCTTTTTTCACTTAAATTCTCACTACAGAAGAGAAAACTGAACAGAATTTCACCATGCTTGGCATGAAAGGAGGGCTTTACTCAATTGCTTTTTCTAGGTTTTTGATTTTTTTTCAGAAATCAGCATTTTACTTTTTTATAACAAATGTTATTGGATTTTTCATCAGATAAAAAGTACTTTGCATGTACGTTATATCACCCCCCAATT
This sequence comes from Pleurodeles waltl, assembly GCF_031143425.1. NCBI lineage: Eukaryota > Metazoa > Chordata > Amphibia > Caudata > Salamandridae > Pleurodeles > Pleurodeles waltl. Next base: position 1,712,986,571 of record NC_090440.1, read on the forward strand.
CCAGCTCCTACAACAATCGTGGAGCTGGGCCCTCTCCTGCATCTGTTCATCACGCTTGGCAAGGCCTCCTAACCAACCACCCACCCACCACACCTAAAAATTTCCCCTGACCATTTCCCCCATACTTTATTCTATTTACGTTGACAATCCCTGGCCTCATAGACCGATTTCTCCTGCAGGGTGAACCACTCAACTCCACAACGCCCATTGGGCCCGCCAATGGGCCACACTATGGGGGTCATTTTGACCTCAGCGGTCTTTTTTAAAGACCGTCGAGGGACCGCCGTGAGGAAGACCGCCAGTGCAGGCGGTTTGCCGTTCGGCCTATTAAGACCGTTGGCAGCTCTCCGTCCCTTTACGGATGGAGAGCCGCCAACAGCCAGACTGGCGGGCGGTGGGGAAGTGGAGGTTGCTCCACCTCCACGCCAACAGAACACTGCTCAGCGAATCACGTCCTGTGATTCGCCGTGGCGTTGTGGTGTTGGCGGAGCTGCCCCCATGGCTCCCGTCCCCTCCCGGAGGATCGACGGACCAGGTAAGTCGATCGTCCGTTAGGGGAGGGGGGTGTTGTGTGCGTGCATGGGGGTGTGCGTCTGAGTATGTAGAGGGGGTGTGTGAGTGCGTGTATGCTTGTGGGGTGATGTGTGTTTGGGAATAAGTGCATGTATGTCTGTGGGTATGTCTGTATGGATGTGTGCGTGTATGTTTGAATGTGGGTGTGCGTGTCTGACTGTGTGTGTGGACGTTGGCATGTATGTGTGTGTTGGTGGTGCCTGCATGCTTGTCTGGTGTGTGTGGGTTATGTGATGTTGGGGGTCGGATTGGGGAGGGGGGCCCTGCCACCTTTGGGGGGTGGCAGGGGTGGTGTGGGTGTAGGGGAGGGAGTCGGGGTGGGGGTGAGGGGTGGGGGAGACCCCTATCAGTGCCAGGGAACGGATTCCCTGGCACTGATAGTGCTTACCGCCATGGATTTCATGGCGGTTGAAACCGCTGGAAATCCACGGCGGTAAGCCGGGTCCAAATACCGCTGGCGGTATAGTGATGGCCGCTGGGCTGGAAAGCCAGGTCTCCAGCCCGGTGGGCGGAACGGAGAACCTGCGGATGACCATGGCGGTAACCGCCATGGTCCTAATTCCACAAGGTAAGACCGCCAGCCTGTTGGCGGTCTTACCGCCGGTTCTCCGCCTTCCGCCAGGGTCGTAATGACCCCCTATATCTCTTAGCCACTGTGAGAGCTGTTCGAAAGCATGACCTGTCAGCTCTTGTATCTCCAACACCCCCAACAGGATCATAATAGGGGAGAGGGGAACCTCCCTTCCCAGAATCTTTGTAAGTTTAGCCACCACCGTCCACCAGTAATGTTGAATTGAGACACAATCCCACACCATGTGATAAAAGTTGGTTCGGTCAGTGCTACAGCAGGGACAGTCGGGCCGTGTGTAGACCTGCTCGGTAGAGTCGTCGTGGGAGAGGTATGCGGCATGGAGGTAGTAGAGCTGGATTAGCTGCAGATGCGAAGTAGTAGTGATCACTCTAGGTGCCATTGAGGCATTACGCCAGTCCTTCTCTTCAAGAGGTCCAAACCACTCCTCCCATCGGGAACTAAGGGTCTTAAGGTCTCCCGAAGTATTAAGGATAAGTGTATGGTATATATGAGATATTTTTCCTTTGCCCCTGGACCCCATAAAGTGTTTGGCTTCTAGGGGTTGAACTCTGGCAGGGGGTTCCTCTGGATACCTGGGTATAGAGGGCATGGCGTAGCTGCAGATACTTAAAGAACTGTGCGTTGTAAGTGCAAATTCAAGCTACATTTCCTGGAATTATTTCATTTGCTTACCTGATCAGACATTCGTCAGTCACGACAAGCCAATAGTGTCCCACTGTGTAAAGCCCTGTAACTGCGCTGCGCTCCAGAGCCAAGTGCTGTTCCAGAGAGAAGTTTGGTGTGCAATTTTGTTCAGCCACTAGGTGTGGCGCAGAGCCGTTCTCCAAGCAAGTAACAGCAGTTTGGTGACTGGAGCAGTTTCTCGGGGGATCGGAGCACCATAAAGCATGGATAGAAGTCAGGGAAAGCCCATTACAGACAGCTCTAAGCAGTAAGCAGGGTCGTCCCATCCACCATTGAATACCTCATGGAGCACCAGAAGGTGGAACACCAGGTAATACAGGTATTGGTTCATCATTCGTCATTACTAAACACTGTTCATAAGTCATGTGTTGACAAATCTGGGAGACCAAACCAATTCTGTGGTTTGTCAATTGGAGTGTTTTGAAATACATAGAGAAACCGTGGCAAAACCATTTTAAACAGTGCCACCTGACCCATAACATTTGAAGGTAAATGCTGCCAGTTAGCAAGATTTTGTTTGTTTTTCCTAACTAGAGACTCTACGTTAAGATTCCACATGTATTCCGGAAGTACAGACACCCATTTACCCAGACATGTCATGCTCATGTGCCCGGGATAGGAATGTTGTTTTGCCAAGCAAAGCAATCCCGTGGAGGATCCAGGGATACAACACTGACTTAGAAGGATTCAGCCTAAGTCCTGAGGCTGATCCAAAGCATTGAAGAGGTCAGCAATAGGGCCCAGTGAGAGCAGGGTTAGCTAAATAGAAAAGGACATCGTCCATGTAAAGGGCAATTTGATCTTCCCTTCCATTTCTCCTATCCCAGCCCTAAACCAAAGGGTCCATAGAAATCAAATATGCCAGGGGCTCAATCGCAAGTGGCAACAAAAGGGGAGGCAGGGGGCATTTCCGCCTGGTTCGCTGTCCAATGGGAAAGGAGGCAGCCAGGAATCCATTGATTTGAACTCTCGCTGTGGTACGTGAGTAAAGGGCCAGAACCAGTCTGCAGAATCGGGAACACATCCCAGCACGGACCAATACCGCCCCCCAATAACTGCAGTCCACTGTATCAGACATATCAGGGGTGTGGAATTTATTAAAATATCTACTTGTCCAGGGGACAGGTTGCTTCTCAAATCTACTTGTCCTGTAAAAAGATCTACTTGTCCCTTTGGTGCCATGTAGTGTGGCGACAAATTATGGCAGCAATTAATAGCCTCTCTGATTATGCCAGGGCTACTACCATAGTAGGGCTTGAATACTTGGAGTTTCAATCCCTACTGTAGCAATTTCCTTATTTTGCCACCTTTCTGCAGATCTGCATACTGGGGCTGGAGGAAGCAGTAAGCAATAGTTCCAGGGCTGGAATGCCTTTGAGTCTGCAAACCTACTAACCTGCATGTTTTAAAGATTTTTACCAGCTTCTCTCTAATATTTTCCCATAATAAGAAAGGTTGGACATTTACTCCTGACAATGGCAGAATTAGAACTTCTTCCAGGGTTGGGAAGAAAGTGGCTGGAGGGAAAATGAACTTGCAGATGCTCAATAGATTTTCACATGAGCAAATCTACACATCGTATTTACCCACGCTAAAATCCAGTTCACAAATATTTTATAGGGGTACGACATATACCATGGGTGCACTTTTGTGACTTTCTTTAAGAATTTGGGGCCACAAGTAGGTAGGTTCAGATTTGTGACCTGCAAATTGCGAGTCGCAAATCCGAATGTAGGATGGTGTCCTTGACACCATCTGTGATTCGCAAGGGCTTTGCAAATGCCCACATCATGAATAATCATAAGGGGGGTCGCAATTTGCGACCCCCTCACAAATGGTGGCCTGCTGGAGACCGCAGACCACCATGTCTGTGACTGGTTTTCAATAAAGCAGTTTTTTTTTGTTTTTTTTTGTAATGCAGCCCGTTTTCCTTAAAGGAAAACGAGATGCATAACAAAAACGAAAAATGAAACGTTTTCGTTTCATTTTTTCAGAGCAGGACCACTGCCTGCTCTGAAAAAATGTTTACAGTGACATTCACAATGGGGAAGGGGTCCCATGGAGATCCCTTCACTTTTGCGAAAGTGTTAGCACCCGTTTGAAATGGGTGCAAACTGCGATTGGTTTGCACCCGCGTTCGCCGTCACAAAACAATCCTACATTGCACTGCGAGTTGCAATTAGGAAGGGAACACCCCTTACTAATTGCGAGTCGCAAACCTGTTTTGTGATTCGGTAACCAGGTTACTGAATCGCAAAACTGGGTTTTGCATCGCAATGTGCTTTTTGCATGTCGCAAACCGCGAAAGTCGCTGTTTGCGACATGCAAAAAGCTACCTACATGTGGGTCTTGGTCCCTAATTTGGTCTGGTGTTAACAAAGACATTTTGTTTTTATTAAACTTCTATTTCTCTCTCTTTCGGCTGGCTTTACTGTGAGTGATCGCATTCTGCTCTTCCACAAGGAGCATATTGCCACACAAAGTAGTTTTGTTCAGTGTCGGGAACTACAGTGGCAATCAGTGACGTAACGAAACTGGAGGGTGCCCCTTTGCAAAGAACATGGAGGAGCCCCCTCTCCAGACTCACTCAGGGCAGGTGCTGTGCTGACGGGGCCCCCTGGAGGGCGGCTGCGGGGCCTTTGTTATGCCGCTGGTGGCAACGTGTGCTTTAAGAGTTCAAAAACTTTTTTTTTTTTTTTTTTGCCAATGTTTGTTACAATGTTGAGGGCCTGGTAGCTCCCACAACAATAAAGTGTTACAAAAGCCATGTCAAAATAAGACACGCATTGATGAAACTAAAAGACTTATAAAAATATGTCAGATCAGTTGGCTTTGTCAGTGTTTGTTTATTTTCATGCTTCCCATAATCATGTTGTAAATGGTTACACTGATTTTTCCATTAGAAATATTTTTGGGAAATATTAGCATGCATCAACACATTTTACTAAATGACACTTCATTTGCATATAATCAGAGAGCATTCTGGGAGCATTATACTTAGCCTCTTAGCCTAAACTTTTCAAAAATGTGTGTACATGTTTTTTTTTTTGTACTGGAACCAACGTCAGTAGTGAAGTGTGACCTTAAAACATTTATTTACAGCACGCACCCTAATAATGAAGGCTTTCAAATAATGAACCATAAATACAAGTTCGAACAGCATTATCTTTTGGAAACATATTACCTCAACTGCAGAGAGTTCAACTCTCTGTAAACAGGCAGCCAAAGGGTTTGTGCTGCAGGGGGTTGGGCCTACTTGTCCCAAGGACAAAGTAAACATAAAAACTTGTTGCCCTTGACCCCAAACAAGATGTCCCGGGCGTCGGGCGATAGGAATTCCACATCCCTGCATATTCTCAAACTCAAGCAATAACAATGCTAGGTGAGCTGGAAGGTGGTGTCTGCAGGCAAGGGCAACATGGAGGCGTCTGAGACAGTGGCTCGTATCCCCCCCCCCCCCCCCCCCCCCCCCCCCGGCATAAAGCCTCATTGGTCTGGATGGCCCAGAGTGGGGATAACCAGTCTCAATCTAGAGGCCAACATGGTGGCAAATATCCTGACCTTGCAGTTAATAAGAGAAATGGGCCGATAAGCTGCACAAGACACTGCGGGAGGCTGGGTCTTCAGAATTTCCATGATTGTTGTTGCATCCAGCTCAGGTGTAAAAGAGCCAGTGTGGTCTAACTCCTGATAAAGAGCTAATAGTTTAGGAACGAAAAATGCTACAAAACGTGGCACAATATTCCTTCAGGAAACCGTCTGGTCCAGGAGCTTTCCCAGATTTCATCTCTGCAAGAGCCGCTTTGACTTCATTATCCATAAGGGGTTCGTCCAACAACTTGGCCTCCGAGCTGGAAATGCGAGGGAAGGACAATTCCTCAAGGAACTGCTTAGAGTGTTCTGCGTTGTGTTGAGACAGGACAGTTTAGAGTGTACCGTAGTACTGCCCAAATGCTTGCGCTTTTTCAGTGGATGTGTGTACTTTGTTACCCATATCATCCATAATTTTGAGTATTATCCTAGATGACTGTTGATGGGAGACCAGCCAGTATAGAAGTTTACTATTTCTGATGGATACAACTACCTGTGGATTCCTCACCTATTGAATACTCCCCTTGCGCCAGCATTCGACGGAAATCTTCTTCCTAGCTTCTGCACGTCGACGAGGACGTCACAATTGCCCACGTGACGCCGTCTGACGTCATACAGGCAATCAGAGGTACTCGCCGACGTCAGTACCAACATTTTTTACGTGCCTGAGACAAATAGGCCATTGAAACAATCAATCATATAGCAATATTTAATAAAATCTAAGTTAAAAACTTTTTTTTTTAAATAAATAAATAAATGCATAAATATATATACAATATATGTACAAGCCCTCAAATACCAAGAGGAGCACACCCAAGAATAACTTGGTTAGACCAGACAGGCAACGGGGAGGCGGGTGGGACCATGAGGAATCCACAGGTAGCTAATGTATCCACCAGAAAAGTCGTTACTGAAGGTAAGTAACTCGTTCTTCTGATGGATACAACTACCTGTGGATTCCTCACCTATTGAATAGAGTCCCAAAGCAGTACCGCACTCGGTGGAGGGTGCCTGAATGGTCAAACCAAGAAATCCTGCAGCACTGACTGTGCAAAATGGCCATCCCTCCTAACCTCCGAATCCAAGCAGTAATGCTTCACAAAAGTGTAGAGGGATGACCAAGTTGCGGCCTTGCAGATGTCGACCACAGGAACACCCCTAGCCAAGGCTGAAGAGGCCGACTTTGCTCTGGTGGAATGAGCTCTTATTCCATCAGGGGGTTCCTCCTTTGCCAGAGAATAATACAGTTTAATGCAAAGAATGACCCACCTGGAGAGTGTTCTCTTGTGGACTGCCCTTCCTCTCCTCTTTACCACGTACCCGATGAAGAGTTGATCCTCCAACCTGAAATCCTTCATTCTGTCCAAGTAGAAGCTCAGCGCTCTCCTCGGGTCTAAGCGGTGCAGTCTTTCTTCCTCTTTCGAAGGATGAGGTGGAGGATAAAACGAGGAAAGAGTAATTGTTTGGGCCATATGAAAGGGTGAAACAACCTTCGGGAGGAAAGCTGCCTTAGTCCTAGTATTTAATAGGTGAGGAATCCACAGGTAGCTAATGTATCCACCAGAAAAGTAGTTACCAAAGGTAAGTAACTTGTTCTTTTGTCGCCCCAGCCGAATATATTTGGCTGCATAGCTCTCCGTACGAGTTTGGCAGCATCGAGAGAAACCTGATGTATCTCATGCCTTATCAGACCCTATGTCTGCTCTGAATGCACACCATTGCCTCTCGCAATATTAGTCTATAGCTGAAGTGCCAGGGTTTCCAATCGGGTGATTTAGATCAGGTGGACTTTTTTTCCGCACTCTCAGGTGACCCTTAGGGAAGCCAAACAGTGTTTCCTTGCTTACCCATATGGTGCCAGCAGCCGAGACCAAGCCCTTATTGTCCTTAAAGTAATTCTGAATCTCCCTATCTAGGGCTTTGAGTACAAGGTTTATACTGCACATACCAAGTGTTAAGATGCCACATTCGGCGAATGCCTTCCCTTGGGGAATCCAAGGTGAAGCAGGATAGGTGCATGATCCGAGATGCCTCTTGGCAACATTTGGATTTGAGTAATGCAGCGGCAGTCCTGCGCTGGCATGAATATCATGTCTATGTGTGAGTGAGTATAATGGGCTGCAGACGTGTGAGCTGTCACTGTCTTTAATGCCTTGTCCGCCATGCATTGCTTCAGCCTAATGAAGTGATCCAGTCTGACAAGTGATGAGCGTTTATGCGTCGAGACACGGAAGGAGGGCCCTAAGTTTCCGGCTCAGGAGCCTAAACTGTGTTAAAGTCACCCCTATCAGCGTCAGTCCCTGTGGGAGATCAAGTAAATGGGATGACAGGTCCCAGAGAAAGGCATGAAGTGCCACTGGTGGGGCATATATACTCGTCAAATTAATGATGCGGCCTTCTTGCGTGCCCATAAGGGTTTGAAAGCCACCATGCGGATCCTCTACTGCATGAGAAACACCCCATAGGGAAGGATCTGTGGAGCACTATGGCTACACCCTGGAGCCCCTAGCATACCCTGCATGATACAAATGATCATATCCTCTTCAGGCCTGGAAGGGGCAGTGGCTGCCCAGAAGATGAGTCTCTTGCAGCAGCAATACATCTGGGAAATGGCGGTGCGCAAAAGTGAAAACTTCGTAAATGTGTCACAAAGGGTGTAAAAGGGCCCCCCATATCTTGTCACCAAGCTCCCAACTGGAGGTGGTTGTATGTTGGACAGTAGAGGCCAGACGGAGTGCCTTCTGTAGCCAAGATGGGGAAACAAACCAGTTCATAGAAGTGGACCCCTTTGAGGCATCCAGTGTCATGCATGGCAAAAACGCAACATTTTCAAACAGTAAAACATTACTGAGTCCATCTCCCAAACTCCCGCCCCTCCCCATACCTCCCTCCCAGAAGCATGTGTTGCCTGCCCAAATGTTAAAAATATTATGAGAATTCACAACAAAACAACAAATAAAGGGGACTGGTAACACCAACTGAACCCTAGAAAGAAAAGGAGCGTGACGGTGGACCTCTCCTTAAGGATAAATGTTACCCACCTGTACAACAATTGGTTTCTCTTATGTACGAAACATAATTGCTGTGGTCACAATCAAGGGTTGTGCTCGGTGAGCGACGTGGCTGGGCAGCGAGACAGATCGGAATCAGGATCATTGAGAAGCAGGTGTGAAAGGTCCCTCCCGGTCGCCTACAGTCAGTGGATTTCCTCATCTGTTCCTGCTGTCTTTTGTGCCCCTGATGCCCGCAGAGGGAACCCCGAGCCTGGGGGACCTGGAGCAAGAGTCCGAGGCGGGTGACCCCCTCAAACTGGTCCTGTGGCATTGAGTCTTAGGTCTTGCTCCTGTGTCAGTTAGGCTGGGTTCAGCCGTCTGCTGCACACGGTCTTCCGAGGGGCGTGAGCCAGGGGCACTCTTCTGTAAGCCACACCATTTCCACTGTATAGACAACATGTGTTTCATTCTTGCCGATTACTCGCAATCTAGCTGGAAAAAGAAAACAATACTGGAGACCCATGGTCCTCATTTCCTGTTTGACGTCAGTATATGAGCACCTCCGTTTGTGTGCCTCCTTGAGAACTGCGTCTCTGTCGTAACAATTCAGGATTCCTGCTGTAAGTGGCCTAGGTGGAGCTTTAGGGGGTGGCCTCTGCGCCAGCATATGGTGGGCGCGTTCAATTGCAAACCATGGTGAGAGAAGGTCCATGGGCATCTATTCCTTGATCCATGCTTCTAGGAAGTCAGCTGTTTGTTGGGGGCTCCACTCCCACCACCCACAGGTAGTTGCGCTGAGAACTATTTTCAGCATCCTCAGCGCAAAGAAGTTCTGATGTGCGTCTAAGCAGCTTCGTCATTTGTGTTTTGAGGGACACCAACCTCATCTTCCACTGTGGAGGTCCTGGATTCTGCCTCAGCAATGCGTGCGGACGCATTGTGCATATCCTGTCTAAGCAAGGCGACAAATTTTTTTCTCTACTGCTGATTGAGACTTTTGAATGGCTTGAAGGCTAGTCTCTAAATCTGTGTTTGTGGGTTGTGACTTCTCCCCCTCTGCTTTCCCAATGGCGACAGTGGTGTGGCCAGCAGTATAATGGTCTATGTGAGCCCGGGCCGCTGTGGAGCTTGCTGATTCATCATCCTTCCTTATGACTCTGTCACTCTAATGGGGGCTGAGCCCACTCACCACTACTGCCCCCCAGCACCACTTGAGATGTGTCAGTGTTCACAGCGATAGTATACCAGGGGATCCCAGTGCTGTCTTATGCCCAGGCTCAGAGAGGCTTCCATCCACCGGGGGGAGGCGGAGACCCGTGCCTCCCTCACTTACTTCATACAGACATAAAGGGCCACACCCAGCCTATGGGACGGAGGGGAGAAAGGGGGTGGGGGGCGGGGTAGGGGTATGGAAGTGTGATCAAGGACTGTTTTGCAGTCGTATGCGACCTCCAGTGCCGCTCTCGCCTCTCATATCTTTGCGCCAGTGGGGCCAACCAGAATCCGGGCCCGATCTCCCATCTCCTCTGGCAGGTCTCTGCTCCTGCAGCCACCTCATGGTGGTGAGGTTTGGGCAGGGCCGGGCCCCCAGAGACCAGGGCATTTACAGGGAGGGCCTTGGGGCATGCGCCGCTTCAGTCCTGAGGCCATGAGTCCAGGCCTCCTCAGTGTATGCCAGGTATCACCCCGCCACGTGGGGCCAATGTCCTGCCTCACTTCGTGAGGCGACAGAATGAACGGGGTTCGGCTGTGGGCCCAAGGATCAAAAGGCACTGCTGCGCCCCCCGTAGTCTAGCACTTTCAGGGCTGTCGCACAGAGTCCCCAGGTCCTGTTCCTCAGGCAAACACTTGGTTCCGGGGTGCCCACTCCTCCGGGGCTGTCCAGGCTAGCCTGTGACTCTGCCAGCTGAACAGATGCACTCTGGCTCCAGCACCAACCCCTGACCCCAAGAGTATAGTCTAGCTCCGAGCTCCTCCCGGACAGGCACCAGCAGCGTCCCACTTACCGTTCCTCTGACTCCACCCCATCCAGGGGCCAGAGGGGCTGCATGGCCGTCTCTGTCCAGCAGCAGTGGCAGGGGGCCCCACACCAGGCACCACAAGAAGCTCAACATCCCTCCTGCTATATCTCCTGCTTCCACCACTGTCGGCATGAGCGCAGTTCAAGTTGCGCGGGCCACCGTTTTGTAGCCACCTCATGGCATGCCCGATCTTCCACCTCAGCTCCAGTCTCTCATTCCAGGCGACAGGGACCACCTTGCTGCAGCCGAACAGTAGGAGGGGGGCCCCCAAAGCATGCTTGGAGGCACAGGCTTCCCCTCAATGGCTTAGTCTTAGGGCGGATGATGGAGGGCTGCGGGAACACTCTTAGAGTGTGACCGCCATCTTGACGTCCTTAGCCACGCCTTTTAAAATCGGCATTTAAAAAAAAAAATCTAGTGGCCTTAAGTTTGTTCTGGCTGCCATTACAGGACTCAAAGTCCTGTTTGTTGTGTCCCGAAAAATTGAAATGACTGAGCCATACTGGGTGGTGGGGAGCATCAGCTCTTGCCTAGGCGAGGAGCTGCAAAGCACAAACCTCTCACCCAGGTCAAAACTAAAACAGTTAACTTTGTAGCTGGAATCACATTCTCTGAGTTATGATTAGTGGACCCCAACATGAATCCAGAGGTTTGTAAATTCCCTTCCAAGATCACAAGCCATTGTTGGACCTGCTCAAGCAACAGGAGAGCAGAAACCTGTCTGTGAGGAGGCAACACCTTGGGCTGCCTGGAAAACCTCAGAAGGCTGTAAGAGCAATGATGTGGTCCTCTAAGGAGCCCCCAGAGTGCATGGGATCATACAACAAATACTTGCAAAAGTATTGGGGTATGATTCCTACATGTTTGATAGTACACATGCCTATGTTCAGATTTACCATTATGTAGCTAGACATAGGTAGTGATCTATGCCCAGTACACGTGTAAAAGGGCATGCCCGCACTGCAGAGTTCAGGAAAATGCCCTCTGGGCTGAGAGGGCCTACCATATAGGTGACTTATAGTGACCTGGTGCAGGCACCCGGATCACACAGACTGCAATGGCAGGCCTGCAGATTCCTTTGCATGGGCTCCCTAGGGGTGGCAGAACAACTGTTGCAGCCTATAGGGATCTCCTGGAACCCCAGTGCCCTGGGTACCTGGGTAATATATATTAGGGGCTTACGTGGGGGTACCAGGATGCCAATTGTGGAAATAAAATGTTACCAGCAACCACATTTAGAGGAGAGAGCACAGTCACTGAGGTCCTGGTTAGCAGGATCCCAGTGAACAGTCAAACACACTGATAAACAGGCCAAAAAGTGGGGGTAACAAAGGTAAAAATCAGCTACTTTCCTACAATGGACATTGTGGAAATTATGTAGTGGTTGTCAGTGGAGGAAGAGAGCATGGCAGAGAAGGAAGGAGCCCTGCCAATCATAAGAGTAGTAGGAGAGGGGCATTGTGCGAGAATGGCAGAAGTGGTGGTGCCAGGAACACAGCAGGAGGGAAGTGCCAAAGGCTCTGGGACAGTGGAGGAAGGAGAGAAGGTAGACCTGTGTTAAACTACAGCCCACGCTGGTACGAGGCCAGGAAAAGGAAGAGAGAAAAGGCAGTTGTCATGGGGGAGTGAGGGCTTGGAAGACAAAAGCAGGTGAGAAAAGGCCAAGGAGGGAGTCCTTTCATACTAGGGGAATGGACTCAAATGGTGAGTATTACGAGGCTGGGAGGCAGAATCAAGGGCTAGAAGTGGGAACATAATTTGTGCAGTAGAGAATTAAGAGTATGGGAAGAAAATGAATTTGAGAAGTTTCAGATGAAGTTGTGGGAGACTTGATACAAGTATTTAGGAAATAATGGAAAGAAAATGGGGGTAATGTGCAGAACAGATAGATGCCAGGCTATTCAGGGACAAGGATTTAAGTTTGAGCGAAGGTCAGACTGTGAAGAGGTACTCAACAGTTGGTGAGTGTGTTTTGACGCTGGAATGGCCAGGTGAAGGACAAAACAAAGAAAGTTCACACATGATTGCAAATGACTGCCAAGGAAAAGATATGGGCAAGCGAGCACAATGATATTTTTAAATTATTACACAGAGTGACAAGAAGCAAGAAAGGTTTGAAGGTAGAGGAAATAGAATTGGCAGTAAGCCAAGTGTGGCATCCATTATTGACCGCTTGGACATTAGTGTACTAATATAAGTTTCAGCAAGGATGCGATATGATGAGGAATATTACGCTTGAAGAGGTCTGGATCCCAAAAACTCGTGGTAAGGGGTGATGGATCAGGAGATCTGGTTGCAACATTTAATGCTGTCCAGGCCAATACCAGCGGTATACACAGTGAACGGTTTGCCATTGCCAAATGTGGCCTTTAGAAAAAGCTTCAGCTATTGTGGGGTGGGGAACCATTTGATGTTCAGTCTGGGAGGCTCAGTTCGGAATTTCAACAAAGGGAATTGTTTCAGACATCAAGTTGTAAGTGATAACTTAAATAAACGACAAATGGGAGCTGGCAGTGATTCAGCAAGCAGAGCCATAATTATGGGGGAACAAACATCTGATGGTGAGCACGACTTTATTTTTTTGAGGCTCGTGCTAATTTCTTCAGGAGAGAATGGTGAGAAGTTAAGTCCTGCGGGGTTTGTGTCGTGTATAGAATGAGAAAAGGGAACCAAATGACCTGTATATAAGCTCTTTGAAAAATTAGCTTAAATGGTCAGTTGTCTCCTCAAAATAATCAGCTAGAGAGTCACACAACAATTGTGCTGCCGAAGGGGTAGAAATGCAGTCCCGTGGATTAGTAAATTCCTTCAAGGCTTTGTAGAGAGCCCTGGATGAGTTATTTCATTGGTTTATTTGTTGAAAAATAAAGTTTTACGATATTGTTCTTTGTTACTGTTGTAAGCGCTAAGCGCTGCTTTATAAATCATTTTATCAGAGGGATCTTTGCAAAAGTGCCACAGTCGTTCTAATTTTTTACAATGGGGTTTTTCTAGTCTAAGATCTGTGGAGTACAAACAGGTGGGTGTCCTATGCCTGGTTGAAAGTCTGCTTGGAGCTGGAGCCAAGTGATCGAAAGCTGAAAGTAGGGCTTCATTAAGTTCCTTGTTGGCTTTGTTTAGATCAGAATTCGAGTCTAGAATGGAAGAATTAAATACAACTCTACATAAATTTTGTGCCAGGATCAAGAATTTCTTCTAATGGGGGTTTCTGGCAGTTGAGTGTTGAAGTGGCCTGAAACTTAATCAACTGATGGTCCATCCAGACCAAAGGAAGTGGGGGAAAACAAGAAAACTCAGTCAAGTTCGCAAATATAAGACCAAACGTGTCGAGCTTCATGTGTAGAGCCTTTTGAGTTCAACTTGAGTCAGAGCACTGAAATCTGAGGTAAGTTGAACAACTTCTCGGTCAGATATTTTTTCCCCGTGGTAATTAAAGTCGCCTAATAGAAGAAATGGTTGGGTAGTAAGGACTTGCGGGCGATATATTCTAGCAGTTTAAGAGAAATCTTTTTTTGGTCCTGGTGGCATATATAGTAATGCACCTTTCCAAGAAACCCTCGGAGAAAGGTCAAGTTGAAAAATACATACCTCCACTGTGATGACGTTTTGTTTTTCAATTAAAGTAACATTGACTTGTTCTTTAACAGCAATAAAGATAGCCCTATCAGTTTTACCCTCTCTGTATAGCCTTACAATATGATAGTTGTCTGGGATAGCCAGGTTAATGGTAGGAAAGGCAGAGGGACACAACCATGTTTCTGTGAGAAACGCAATATCCAGAGCCTTAGAAAAATGTTTGGGTACAAGGAAGACCAGTCTATTCATTGGCCAAATGAGTGTGGGACAGTTTGTGTTGAGACATAGTACCTGGGAGACAGTTTAAGTTTAGTTGACCAGGAGAGCCTAAGTTAACTAGCTTCATATTTGTTAAGGGGAAATTGAGATGGTCACTGCTACAGGACTATTTGTACAAAAACAGGCTGAAGAGCCCTCAAGATGAGGTGGGAAGTGGTTTGAACATCGACATTAGGTGGAGTGTTTGTTGCGAAGTTGAAATAATTGCTGTGAGGAATACACTATTCTTTTAGAATAACTGACCTTCAAGAAAGAAGCAACGGACAGGTGCCGACGGGCTTGCCTTTGGCGCACCAACATCGTGCTCGCTGCGCGCCTCCGTGCTAGCATGCTGAATTTATGCTAGGCAGTAGTAATCTGCTAGACCTACTAACTGCAAAATAGAAGTTGGAAGAATCACAGGAAGTGAGAAAAGGCTAGCATGTGCTTTCTCCGCTAAGTCAGAAAACCCGCAGCGGACCATAAAGTGGGCAGGAATATAGTAAAGTGAAAAGAGCTAAGCAAGTAAGTCTCAGTAATTTGTCAACTTAAAATAAAGTAAAAACTAATAAAAATGCATGCAAAAACACTTTATAATGCCAGAAAATGGTGAGTTAAAAAGCTGCACGATCTCAGTTCTACAAAAGGGGAGTGTTTAAAAACTTTTAAATGCAGCACTTATCTATCAACTCCATGAAGCTGAAAACAGCAACAACATTGTGGAGTGCTTTGCCACTGCTTACCTAAGGCTGTGCATCCGCGCTGGCATGCTGAATTTATGCCAGCCAGTAGTAATCTGCTAGATCTCCAACTACATAGCGGAAGTTGAAAGAATCACAGAAAGTGAGGAAAGGATAGCTTGTGCTTTCTCCGCTCAGTCGGAAAATCCGCGGCAGGCTAGAAAGCGGGCAGAAATATGGTGAAAAGAGCTAAGCAATTAAGTCTCCGTAATTTGTCAACTTAAAACAAAGTAAAAACACATAGAAATGCATGCCACTGTGGTTGTCTTTTTGTGTCTGCCAGACTTAAAGCTGCCCAAAGTGCAGGGATCAATCAATCCACACCTGTGTTCTTGAGGTGAAGGCCATGCTTTTTTAGTATGTTCTAGATCGGCCAGAGAAACGTGTCTTCTTTGCTGCATGGCTTAAAACCTCATCATCTCTGTTGCATACAGTAGTAGCTAAACCTCCACTCACAAGAACCTCATAGACATAAATGTATGTAAAACGTGTATGCCTTGTTATATCCTTTTTTTAATAGACTAAAAATGCTGAACCAGGCAAAGAATTGAGAAGAAAAGGATTTCATAGAAACGGTCTGTGTTACTTGCTGTAGGTGCTTTTTGAAGGCCAACAAATATTATATTACAAAGGATTCCCAAGAATCTGCCATAACATTACTGCAGTTCCTTGCCCACAGGGGGTTTGATTGAGTTTACCACTCAGGATATACCCGAGGTTCTAGCGAGGTGTCCATTGTCTTGAAATGCTCCTTCCCTGTGACAGTCACAAGTTTATTCTGTTACCCACGGGGTCACTTCATAGGTCTGACGGGGACCCTAGAAGGGCAGTTGGTGCACCTTGTCAGTGTCTGTGCCTCCTGCAACTCTTCTCAATTGCTTGAACTATCTATCGGAAGTCCTCCTGAACTTCCTTCAGGGCATCACAATTTTAAGGGGTGACTTAAATGCAGTCCCAGACCCGGATTTTGATGTTTTAGGATCCCCCCCCTCGAATGCGAGACGGACTGGGATGGGCCGCCTCAAGGGATGGCCTTATAAGCTCAGGCTATGCAATGCTTGGAGGACCTTCCAACCGTCAGTTCACCCATGCTTCGGCCGCATATCATGCCCACTCCCATATCAACTTAATTCTCCTTCTGGCTATGGACTGCAAGCTCTTGTCCCGAATCCAAATCCTCACCCCGTGGGATCTCATATCACTCTCCTGTTCTGGCTAGTGCGGGCTGCCCGAGACTGAGCCATAGGCCAATGTGACGCCTCAATGGCTAGTATCTTCAAGACCACTACTTCGTCTGATTCCTGCAAACAGAACTACAGGCGTATTTCAAATCCAATGTAGGCTCTGTCTCAAAAGTCACCACACTATGGGCAGCATGTAAAGCAACCATACGAGGACATGCCAGGGGATGGATTCATGCCCAGGAGCGCAATTACCCGGCTGGAGGTGTGGGCCCTTCGGCTGGAAGGGGATCTCACTTCCGACTCTCGGAGGAGACATCCCGCCAGCTAAGCCTAGTCCATGAGGAGATATCCCAACACTCACTTGAGGTCGCCAAACACCTATGGAGGACCACCACATCCTGGGTCTTCAGGTGGGGGGGACAAAAACGGCAAGATGCTGTACTGGTTAGCCTCACATCATCATGCTTCGAGAATTATACCGGAACAAAGTGACAAAGATGGCGCGCAGAGGTGCTCTCTTCCCAAGATTGACCAGTCCTTTGCCCAGTATTATGAACGACCATACACTTCCCCGGGGCAGCGTGGTTCACATTCCCATAGTCATTTTATGGAGGCGATTCCCCTTCCACGTTTCTCCCCTGAGGAATCACAAGCTGTAGATGAACCCTAAGTTCTGTGATAACCATTTACCCCACCTCCTCATTATATGGTGAGGTCTGCCAGACGGGTAGCTTCCCCTCGGAGATGAAGCTACAATAGTACTTATTCCAAAAATGCAGCCACCAATCGACGTCTTCAAAGAGTACTGTCCTATATCACTCCTCAACAGAGAAGTAAAAATTTTCGCGACCATACTGGCCAACAGACTTAAAACGATCCTCTCTAAACTGATCCACCCAGATCAATGTGACTTTGCCTTTACACAGCACAAGACATTGCCTTTGAAGACTTCAGGTGGTCCTGGCCCACTGTCAGACTATCAGGGAATCTGGGGCTGCTTCTAAATGATTTTGAAAGACATTTGACATGGTGGATTGGGAGTACCTTCAGTTGGTGCTGGCGAGTGCAGGTCTCGGACCTATGTTCTGGGTCATGGTGAAGGTGCTGTACTCTACGCCGACAGCTCGATTGCAGGTTAATGGAGCCCTGTCAGAAGTCTTCCCAATACGATGAGGAACCAGATGGGGGGTGTCCACTGTCACTGCTCCTCTTTGCGCTGGTGACCGAGCCGTTGGCCCAACTTATCTGTACTGATATACAGTTCAGGGGGTGGGCATGTTATACGCAGACGACATTCTACTATACTTGGCAGACCCCGTGCACAGCGGCCCCTGCTGTCTCAATCTACTCAACAGGTTCGGAATTGAGTCGGGCCTTGGGGTGAACCCTGAGAAGATGGTACTGATATCCTTAGCACATCATGCGACTGACTAATATTCCTTTTGTAGGCTAAGCTTTAAATACCTGGGTGTGTGGGTCACGTTGCACCTGGAGCTTGCCTGGTCTCTCAATCTCCAGCTGTTGGTTAAGAAGGCGAAAACCGACCTCGCCTGTTGGCAATCTTTCCCCTTGAACGTGATGGGGCATATAGCCCTGTTCAAAATGATTCTCCTCCCCCCCATTTCTTGTATGTTTTCAAAACCTGCTGCTTCACCTGCCCCAATCATGGTTCAATGTTCTTGATAGCATGGCGAAGACATTTTTGTGGCACGGGTCACGTCCTTGTATTTCATTCAAATATTGCTTACTGGGTCCCTGTGACTGCAGACTGGGGATGTCCAGCCGGTACTTGTACTATTGAGCATCCAATCTCTTGGTGATTAACGAATGGTTCAGTGGAGCGTGGGCTGATCCAGCATACAGGCTCGAATTGTCCATATTGGAGTTCCTGCGTACTCTATGGGTCCCCCATATGTGAATCCACTCCCTCTGTAACCAAGGAAGCCTTCCTGGCCTGAAGGCAGCACTCCGATGGACACAATGGGGTAATAGGCTCACTCAACAGACCCTCTTTGGCACAGTACATGGTTGGGGGAGGTGGTGGCTCTTCCAGGATCTTGAGCCTGGGACCAAATAAGAATAACCCATTTGGGAGATATAAGGTCAGAGACACAAATTCATACCTTTCAAGACCTCCAAAGTACCTTTGCCCTCACTCGCTCCCATTTCTACAAGTATGCAGTTGAGGCATGCTCTCCAGGCCCAGATTTCGCTGTCACAACAAATATCTGAATTTAGCCTCTTAAAGGCAAAAACTCCTTATAGGGGACCTGGGACGAGGGAGTTTCTCCTAAATATATTGTACATTGAATGCCAATACAACTGACACTGGAATATCTGCAGCACTGGTGGGAGGGATGGATTGGCCCACTGGCGGAAGTGAATTGGCGCGATGCTCAAATGGCCCCACAGGAGCTTGCCATCTCCTCCAGATTGCCGATAGACGTACTACCTTAACACCGCCTATTTTACACCTCTCCGAATGCTTAAGGCTGGCCTCCGTCCCGACCCCTCTTGTCCTAAATGTGGGCATGAGCTAGCAGATTTCTACCACATGGTGTGGGTCTGTCCGGCAATTATACTGAATTGGCTGGAGAAACACTGGAACTGACACAGCCCTGGGGCTGGGATGTACCCCTCTCTCCCAAGCTGATATTACTTGGGGTGATGGAGGGAGAGGGGAGTCCGAGAGCCGAAGACTAATCCTGGGCACAACTATCCTGGTGACCAAGAAAAACATTGAGCGCGCTGGATGTCATCCTCCCTGCGTCCCTATCTGAGTGGCGAAGAGAGGTTGCATAGTGTGCCCACCAAGAACGAGTGGTGTACGAGGCTCGAGGGTGTCCACGGAATCACGATCAAGTCTGGGGCAAATTGGGCTAAGGTGATGGAAAGACAAAGGTGGTTGTTCATTTCCAGGTGCCTGGTGAGGAGCGTGTGTTCATAATCGTAATGTTTACTGCTTTTGCATTTAACATACTAAAGCTCAATAAAATTGGTTTATAAAAAATAAAAAAAAACAGTTTGAAAAGGGTCAGAATCCCCAGTTTAATTCATTTCTACAGATCCATACATTTTGGAATTGTGGCTGTACGCCATGTTCTTACTAATCCATACAGGGTGTAAATAAAATGCTCCCTGCGTTTTACCTGAAACCCTGTGATTTCATTTACTCACTATCCACACGTTATTGTTAAAGGGAATACCATTGATGTTCTGCAGTGTCCTTAAATTGTTTGCTGCTGCTTTTGACCTCCAGTGAGGATTCAAACTTAGATTCTTCCCTTTTCCTCACCTACTTTTACAACTAAAGCTTATTATTCTCTTCTCAGCCATTGTGTGCTTTTGTTAAAATGTCAACCTGTTCCCATGTGGTAAACCATTTACACACCACTAAGGTGTGGAAGCCGAGAGTAGGGCCTCTTCGAAGAAAATAAGTTTGCGTGGAAGTGGGGAGCTTAAAAGGCATACACAGAAACATTTTGCATAATACATACTTTTAACAAAGGGCCAGTATTTGTATTGCATCTTCATAAAAGCCTACGCGCTGTAATGCAAAAAAATAAAATCTATCCCCTTCATGTTAATATAATACCAAATTAAACCTTTTTGATAGCTTCCCCTTACGTTGTTGTATCTGTGAAGACACTGGAAACTTTCTGATTTGATTGGTACCACTTCCTTTGTGAAAACATGTCTCACTGGTTAAAGACAGAAACTGTGCAGTCCTTTTCAGTAAAAATAACAACTGCCATTTGAAAGTATTGAGAAGTATGTTGGCATAGTTTTATAATTAAGATAATGTGTCACTGGAACAAAGCTATACCCAGCTATGAGCCCTTAACTAGGGCGAAACCAGCCCTGGGTTGCTTGTGTGTCAGGTTCAGGGAGAACGTGGTTTGGCAGTTGGAGCTGGACTGTTCATATTGCAGGAGGGTCAAGACTGATTTGCATATGACTGGGTCCAAACTGAGATACCATGGTGTGCAAAATAACTATGAATTGGGATGCAGACCGAGTAATTACCAGTGGCTGAGAGTAATTCAAGCATTCTTTCGATCACTTTTTTGTATACTTTAAAGCATAATTATGGTGGTGCTGTGTCCAACTTGCTGGATAAGGCTATCAAAATTACATACTAGAAACTGCATGTTGTAGGTTTACAATGTTTCCAGTTTTTCCAGGCTAGACCTTCATTCTCTGCTTCAGCCAATTGTATTAATTCAACCAACCACACAGATAATTTGGACATTTTAGATGACTTTCAAGACATAGCTTGTCTTTTGGGCTACACAAAGACCAGGTCCACCAACTTGTAGAGTAGCTTATTTCTTTTGGACCTGTACAGTTGACTTGAGGCATGACTCAGGTTTACAAGGTCTACCTTTTCCCATGAGGAATCACTGTGACAGCTATTATCAGAAGTCCAGTTTGATGCCTCATCTTCAAAACCTAATTGGAACAAAATGGGCTAACCTAGCAATCAAAATGTGCTTGCGTGCAGCAAGCAACCTATCTAAGCAAGGGAAAACCCAAAGCCCACATTATCTGCATTATCTGAACTTACTGTGTTTTTGAAGAGTTGATGATGTGGTCCTACAGACAGCCTAAGCTGTCTGTAGCCAGACCTAAAAGGGATTCTGAGAGTGGTGCACCACACAACCCATCACTCTGCTTGATGGCTGGGAGACACATTTTAAATAGATTCTGTTTAACGTCTATCTGGTTAGGATATGTTCATAACTTAAATATTGAATCCTTAGACGTCAGAAATGCAGAAATGATATACTACTGTGGATGTGGGATGAAGATAGTCCAATATTTATCACTAAGTATCCCAAGCAGGTATAGTGCAATGCATTGTTTCACAAGTTATCTATGTAGTCTGCAGTTCAGACACAGGAATCTGTTTCCATTAGTCTTAAACTTTTGATCAATTGACTTGCATATAATTTGATCTGTGGATAAAGGTAGAGATATTCTGGTCCTTTCCAAAAATGATAGTTTGCATCAGTCAAAGTAACAGACAATGGACAGTGGAAACACATGAAGGTGCAAGTAAACTGGCAGAGGCAGTAGTAAGTGAAGAAAATCATTGAGAGCCAATTATCTTCAGCATACATGTGTTTTTATACTATGTATGTTATTGGGGTTCTGTGCAAGATGAGACGTAGGAAAGGAGAGGTGATATAAAATAGAGACCATTTGGAACCTAAAATAAATCTATAAGAGTTGCATACAGCTCACCAGAAATATCTTGGCATAAATATCTTGAATCAACAACAAAAAGTGAGATTAAAAAACCTATTGTCAAAGATCTCTACCAGCACTGACAGTTTTCTTCAAAAGGAAGAGATTTTTTTTTCTTAACTTCTCTTGCACTTATGAAATATATCCTCCTAGAAATTCTGATTTATCAGATAACCATAAGAGCTCATCTGCAGAAGGTACCCTCCAAGGCGATCTCCTCAGCACTCATCTGAGCAACCACCTCTAAAAATAATACATAACATATGGTTTATCTTCATTAGTATATTTCCTGACATATTGTATACATGCAATTCACAAAGGCTGTGCTCAGGGCTTCACTAGTTATGAGTGAACTAAGACGTGCATACCATGTATTATCTAATTTAGCAATGTTTGGCAATCTGTTATCTCAAAAATGCTCAGTAATCGGATATAGGTTGAAGACAGAAAAATGCCGTAACTACCAGGTGAAGCTCCATGGTTACAGCCTTTGTTTCAGATGTATGTATTTAAATATTGAAATGCAGGGGAGGCCAGATAAGTCTCAACTCCTTTAAGGTCATACGACAAAGTGAATGATTTGGTAAGTATATTTGTTGCCTTCTGTTGCCATGCACACAATAGTCCATCAGTGACAGAGGATGGGAAGAGTAGATTGTCCAGTATTGGGGGTTTGAATGTATGACCAAAATTCCAAAGATGTGGGAAAAGTGTTTCTAAACCCCTGGCATTCTAAAATAAATAAGACAGAAAAAATCAAAAAGAACTTCAACCACTTTTTGTTAAATATTTCTTTAAATATATTTTTATATTATTAAGAAGATATCGCAGTAATAATTTAACAGAACACCATACAGACTTATCTAGAGTACAAACCCAAAGTCAATGTACTAATAGCAGCAACCATTAACATTAAACCTTTCATCTACTCATCAATGCTTTAGACCACATCACCTGTACTTTTGTTAGGGCAATCCCTGGACTCCTCCCCCTCTGTCTCCCAGTATCTCCAGGGAATCATATTGTATCCACCTACCCCATACCTTACATTATTTTCAGGGTGCATCCACTGCTGGTGTAGGTAGTTTATTCGACCGCCATGTACATGCCTCTTCCCCACCCCTATAGTGTTGTAACACTTCCCCCCCCTCCACCCCCCCAGTATTTGGCCATGTATTTGGCCATGCCCCTCTTGGCCACGACAAGGGCAAGGCTACGGAACAGAAATAACCTCAGACCACTCTTAAGAATGGATTCTAGGATATAACATAACACGTGGATTTGTAAAGTGCATGTTCACCCCTTGGGGAAGCTTGACGTTGAATGACAGTTTAAAAAAAATATATATTATTATTATTTAGCCGTTAAACTTGGATACATAGAAATATTATTTTCTGCAAAAATAAGGATCTTAAGAACGTCCTATCCTATTATACCACCTAACTTCTGTACAAGGTTCAGAAGATATTTGCTTTATCTGGGCCAATTTTATCATGCCCATCCTGGTTCCAGCAGCACCCTGTCTTTTAAAGGAAGTACCCTTGAGTCAGTTTCATTACGTAGGTAGCATTCCAGCCACTGGTTGGCATGAATAGCCAGTTGTAGTTGTGATTCTTCGGTGGTTGGGGTGGGAAGTGTTCTGACAAAAAGTTAATATATTATGAATCATACTTGCAATTTAACACCATATCTAGATTACAGCCATGTTAGCGCTATTGCTGTTTACATTTTTGTTGATCATTTTCAGGAGTAAATAATGTAGGTGGAAGTGGACACTGTGTGTTTTGAGAGCGGTTGCAGTGTCGACACCTGCACTATTCAGCCAAGTCACAAACAGGTGTGGGCCACTGGCAAGAACGGGTTGCTGGGCTGCAACCGTAGTGGTTTAGGCCAGTGGCTCCCAACCTTTTGACTTCTGTGAACCCCCAATTTATCATTACTGGAACCCGGGAACTGGAACTATCTTGCTTCTTGGAGGACAAAAGCCTACTCAACATCTTCCAGTCTGGCATCCGCAAGAACCACAGCACTGAGACAGCCCTTATCGCTTGCACCGACGACATCAGGAGCAGACTCGACAAAGGTGAAACCGTTGCCCTCATCCTCCTTGACCTTTCCGCAGCCTTTGACACCCTTCGCACACGCCTCTACGACGCAGGAATCCGCCACAGAGCTCTGGATTGGCTCACATCCTTCCTCTCTGGAAGAACCCAGAGAGTCCACCACCCCCTGTTCCTGTCTAAAGCCACCAAGACCATCTGCGGAGACCCCATGGATCCTCACTCAGCCCCATCCTCTTCAATGTCTACTCGGCACCGCTCGCCAACATCGTCCGATCCCACAGCCTCAACATGGTCTCCTACGCAGAGGACACTCAGCTCATCCTCTCTCTCACGAAAGACCCTGCAACCGCTAAGGCCAACCTCCACACCAGACTTGATGCAATCGCCAACTGGATAGAAGTAAGCCGCCTCAAACTGAACTCTGAGAAGACCAAGATCATCATCTTCGGCTCCAACAAATCAGCATGGGATGACTCATGGTGGCCTGCAACCCTGGGGTGTGCCTCAGCGCCCACCTCCCATGCACGCAACCTCAGCTTCATACTGGACTCATCGCTCTCTGACTCAGCAAGTCAACGCCATCTCATCCTCATGTTTTAACACCCTTTGCAGGCTTTGCAAGACCTTCAGATGGATCCCTGTTGAAACCAGAAGAACTGTCACCCACACCCTCGTCAGCAACAGACTGGACTATGGCAACGCCCTCTACGCGGGAACAACTGCCAGGCTCCAGAGGAAACTCCAGCGCATCCAGAACGCCTCAGCATGATTCATCCTCCACCTCCCCCGCCACGAACAAATCTCAGCTCACCTCAGAGACCTCCACTGGCTCCCCATCAACAAAAGAATAGTCTTCAAACAACTGACCCACGCTCACAAAGCTCTCCACGATGCCGGACCTGCCTACGTCAACGAGCGTCTCAACTTCCACATCCCGACAAGCCAGCTCTGCTCCGCCAACCTCCCCCTCGCAACCGTCCCCCGCATCCACCGGACCACAACCGGCGGCAGATCCTTCTCCCACCTTGCTGCCAAAACCTGGAACTCCCTCCCTGTCAACCTATGTCTGACCCAGGATCACCTGACCTTCAGGAAGCGCCTCAAGACCTGGCTCTTCGATCAGTAGCACCCCCGCCCTCCCCCAGCGCCCTGAGACCCTACCGGGTGAGTAGAGTCTGAAGGCGCTGGTAATCAATCAGTAATTAACAAATTACTGATTGATTGATTGACCCCCACTGAACATTATTGGAATCCAGGGACCCCTCACTGAGTCATTAATGAAAGCTGGGGAGCTAATCTGATAATATTTAACTTTCTGAGCAGTCGCGGACCTCCTGAGGAGGCTTCACAGATGCCCGGACCACAGGTTGGGAACCACTGGTTGAGATCTTTTATTTTTATTTAGAGCCTGAAGTATTAGGGTCCTACCAAATGAACTCCAAGTACACCTCTCAAGCACTTTACCCTCCGAGGCAGTGAGGTGAGTAGTACAAGACTTCTCAGAGACGGAAGTGGGGTGGATAAAGACTCAGAACTCAACAGTTAATCAACGGACACAATAAGTACTTTCATGAACTCTGGAGCATAATACTACATACTAAAGTAAAACATATTTTATTCAATTACTATGGGGATTAATCATGTGCGTGACACATCAGTATAGTATGAAAGAGCTGCTTCCTGTGTTCTCTGACCTGTAGGTCAGTCTTAGCAAATGTCACAGCACTGAATCTTCAGAGTTATGACATTGTGCCAACCCACTTTAGTTCATTGCATTAAACACTTGTGAGATTCCAACACTTGACGGCTTTAGCAAATATTGACCTTTGGATGGCATGATCACATGTCTGGGGTTCTTGAACTAAGCGAGGTGGCAGCCCCTCCTTTGGACTAGTACCAGCACGTCCACATGCTTGTCCGCAGCTCAGTTGGTTCTGCTTTCCAGCTGCTCAAGGACTTTGCAGGCATGCTGGTGCATTCAGTGAAGACTGCAGATTGGTAGTCAGTACTAATCACTTTGGCTGGAACTTTTGGGTAAGGTGGGTGGAATCAGTGGTTGCTCACAGCTTTTTGTCGCTCAATTCCTGGTCACTCAGTCGCAGGTTCTTCAGTTTACCTGTAGCTGCTGGACACTGATGGATTATCACAGCAGCAGTGGCACCTCTTGTAGGATGAACAAGAGACTTAATGTTAGATCAGCATGGCTCTGAGACCCACTCAAAACTCTGCACCGCAGCAGTTAGATAGCCCATGGCAGTCTATTTTTGAGGGTACCAAAATGCCCCTGGGCACAGCTGCTGCACATCTCCTTCTTGGCAGTTGTCTCCTTGTCTCGTTATTTCAGCAGGCCAGCAGCTCGAAGGCTACTGGCAGATCTATAGCTCCTCAGCAATTTTGCAGGCTTTGGGTTATATCACCTCAGTGTAGGAGGCTGACCTGGTTTGTAGTGGGTACCTATGGTACTTACACCTTATACCAGGTCCAGTTATCCCTTATTAGTGAAACGTAGGCAGTGTCTAGAAGCCAGGCTATCTAGAGGTATCTATGGATGAGCAGCCACGGCTTATCCAGGAGACATGCAAAGCTCATGCAATACCACTGTAGTCACACAGTACTCACACACATGAAAGAAAATACTCAGTGTTACAAAAATAAAGGTACTTTACTTGGGTGACACAAATAACAAAAATACCATGGAGATTATACTACCTTTGGAGGTAAGCAATACACATTATACACACTAGTACGCAGATATAGGCATAGAAACAGTTAGAAAACAGTGCAATTGGTGAAAATCACAATAGTTAGAAATGGGCCTAGCGGGAGCACAAACCATATACTAAGAAAGTGGAATGCGAAAGTCTGTCTCCCACCTAGGCAAGAGTAGTCTATAGTGGGGAGCTGGGAGTACTAGTAAACACCAAAGATAAGTACTAGAGCCCACCCCAGTGACCAGGAAAGCAGGAGTAAATCACAGTAACTTTCCCAGAACACACACACAAACGAGATGAATTATTATGCAACACCCAGAAGAGACTGCAAGAAAGACACTAACAGTGGATTCCTGGACAAGAAGACATGTGGAAGAAGGGTACCAAGTCCAAGAAGCACAGAAGAGTCCAGGAAGAGCAGGAGCCCCTGCTAACCTGGATGAAGGTGCAAAAGGAGAACCACCGGTGAAGAAGGAAAGTCAGTACTGCACCCAAGAAGATGAAATTGGGTTCATGGATGGTGCATGTGATGTCCCATGCCGGATGGAGGATTGCAGTTGGGTTTGCCTCGTCTGAGTCCGCCAACAAGCCTTTGCACAATCAAAGCTCACTGTTAGTGGAAAATGGCGTTGCCTGGGACCAGGAAGAACCAGGTGGACTCTACCCAGGAAGGGGATTTAGAGGGGGGCCCCCTCAGCAACTCAGAGAGCCCACAGAAGACCAGACAGCACACACTGGAGTCCCATAGCACAGGGACAATGAAGGTGTAAAAGATGCCCACGCAGGACTACGACAGAGGCTCCTACGTCACTGGAGAATCGCTCAGGAAGCTGTGTGTCACAGGATAGCGTTATGGGGGCTGGAGCTACAAGATTCACAAATGACTTGGAGGAAGGATGTAGCCTTAGCAACTGCAAAACACGCAGTGCACGGGGGTACTGTCTTGCGCTGGGAGGCAAGCTCTTACCTCTACCAAAGTTGGATGTGAGGCCCGTCGGGACCACTTCATCCTCCCGTGATGCAGGATCCACACACCTCAGCAGGAGAGGGGATCCACGCAGCCGGTCATCATTGCAGTTGGTGCCTGCAGAAGCAGGGGAGTGACTCCTTCACCCCAAGGGAGATTACTTTGCTCTTCTGATGCAGGCTGAAGACGGCCAGTCTTCAGACGATGCACAACCGGGAAACAGTTGCAGTTGCTGGCAGGAGCTGGAGATACAATTTTGCAGAAGGTGTCTTGCTTCTTTGTTGCAGCTTTTAGTTCCTGGAGGGTCCAGATGCAGTTTCTTCAGTGAGAAGTCGAAGTGGATGATGCAGAGGATTCCTGCTGGAGTCTTGAAATCTGAATCTGAGGAACGAACCAAAGGAGAGACCCTAAAAAGCCCTGAAAGGGGGATCAGTCACCTAACCAGGTAAGCACCTATCTGGGGATGACTCTGACGTCACCTGCTGGCACTGGCCATTCAGATGCTCCCAGAGTTCCCTGCTAACCTTGAATCCAAGATGGCAAAATCCAGGCACCCTCTGGAGGAGCTCTGAGCACCACCCCAGTTTTGTGCCAGAGCAGGGACTCTGGGTCCATGAACCGGTGTAGACTGGATTATGCAAGGAGGGCACCAAATGGGCCTTTCAAAGCATTTCCAGTGGCTTGGGTAGGCTACCCATCCCAAGCCTGTAATACTTATTTCCAGAGGAAGAGGTTGTAACACCCCTCTCCCAAAGGAAATCCTTTGTTCTGCCTTCCTGGGCTCAAACTTGTCAAGCAGCAGGAGGGCAGAAACCTGTCTGTGAGTTGGCAGCAGCTGCCTGAAAAACCTCAAAAGGCTGAAAGGGCAATACTCTGGGTCCTCTAAGGAGCCCCCAGAGTGCATGAAATCATACAACCAATGCTTGCAAAAGCCTTGGGGTATGATTCCAACATGTTTGGTACCACACATGCCTATTTTCGGAGTTACCATTAGGTAGTGACCTATGTCCAGTAGAACTGTAAAATGGCATCCCGCACTCACGAAGTCTAGGAAAATGGTCCTGGAGGGCGTGGGGGCACCTCTGCTAGTGCAGGGGTGCCCTCACACACAGGTACATTGCACCCTGCCCTCAGGACTGGAGGGCCTGCTATAGGGGTGACTTGTAAGTTACCTGGTGCAGTGTAAATGGCAGTGAAAGGGTGTGTGCACCTTTTTACGCAGGATGCAATGGCAGTTCTGCAGAAGCCTTTGCATGGGCTCCCTATTGGTGGCAAAATATATGCTGTAGCCCATAGGGATCCCCAGGAACCCCAGTGCCCTGGGTACCTAGTTACCACATACTAAGGTCTTATTAGGGGGCACCAGTATGCCAATTGGGAGTGGATACAGACTTTTGGGAGAGAGAGCATAATCACTGGGGTCCTTGTTAGCAGGATCCCAGTGAACACAGTCAAGCATACTTGACATCAGGCAGAAAATGGAGGTAGCCATGCCAGGAAAGAGGGTACTTTCCTACATGATCCCCCTTCCCTAAACGAGGGACAATAAGGCTGCCCTTGCCCGGATGAGTCTTATTTGTCTAAGTGGAAATATCTGGAGAGTCCGTCTGCATTGGAGTGGTTACTCCCAGGTCTATATTCCACTGTAAAGTCCATACACTGTAGGGAAATGGGCCACCTCAACAATTTTGGGTTTTCTCCTTTCAACTGCTGAAGCCATAAGAGAGGTTTGTGGTCTCTCTGAACAATGAAGTGAGTACCAAAGAGATATGGTCTCAACTTCAAGGCCCAGGCCACAGCAAAAGCCTCCCTCTCTATGGATGACCAACTCTTTTCTCTGGGTGTCAACCTTCTGCTGATAAAAGCTAATGGTTGATCCTGGCCCTCTGTATTAAGCTGTGAAAGAACTATCCCTACCTGCTACCTTTGAAGCACCAGTCTGAACTATGAACTTCTTGAAGTAGTTTGGCCTTTTTTGGACAGGTGCAGAGCGCATGGCCTGTTTAAGTTCCTCAGAAGCTTTTTGACAGCTGGCTGTCCATAATACCTTTTTAGGCACTTACTTGGCAGTGAGGTCATTAAGAGGGGCAACCATGGACCCACAATTCTTAATGAACCTCCTGTAATACTTGATGAGACCTAGAAAGGCTCTGACCTGGGTCTGTGTTGTAGGGAGAGTCCAATCTAAAATAGTTTGGATTTTCCCCTGTAGTCGTTCAATCTGTTCCCCACCTTCTAGGTGTCCCAGATAAACCACTTTCCCCTGCCATATCTGGCACTTTGAAGCCTTGATAGTAAGGCCTGCTTTCTGCAGAGCCTCCACAACTTTCCATAGGTGGACCAGATGATCATCCCAAGTGGAGCTAAAGACAGGTATATAATCTAGATAAGCTGCACCGAAGGCTTCCAGACCTAGGGGGACTGTATTCACCAACCTCTGAAAAGTGGCAGGTGCATTTTTCAAACCAAAGGACTTAACAGTGAATTGATACTGCCTTCCAGTGGTTGAGAATGCAGTTTTTAAATTTCTTTTATCCTGTGACAATTTAATCTGCCATTACCCTGCAATCACGTCAAAGGTGTTTAGATACTTAGCAGATGCATTGTATCTATTAGCTCATCTGCCCTGGGTATAGGGTGAGCATCAGTCTTAGTGACTGTGATGAGCCCTCTACAATCTACACAGACCCTCAACTCCTTTTTCCCATTTTGTGAGTGAGGTTTTGGTGCCAGCACAACTGGGCTCGCCCAGGGGCTGTCCGAGAGCTCATTCACTTCTAGGTCAAGCATCTTCT
The DNA here is from genome assembly GCF_031143425.1 of Pleurodeles waltl. NCBI lineage: Eukaryota > Metazoa > Chordata > Amphibia > Caudata > Salamandridae > Pleurodeles > Pleurodeles waltl. Next base: position 1,713,016,569 of record NC_090440.1, read on the forward strand.
GCACCCCTGCTTTGATGCAATCCCTTGCATGATCAGATTATCTGTACATTTTACTCTTGACAGGGAGGTTGTGTCCTGTACCAATGGTGTGTTCACACCATGTGTCTTTCCAGGTGTGAGGGAGAACAGTTCTGAGAACTGCCCTTGGAGATTTCTGAAGTCTTCTCTTTGAGACTGAGAAAGGCAATCTGCAAAGACCACTCCCTTAACTGAACCATCAGCTGCAGAATTTGAAAAGAGGTCAGGGAGAAGGTCACTCTTTTCCTCCTGTCCCTCATCAGTGGCCATAAGCAGCGTTAAGTCAGCCCTCTCATAGTAGGGCTTTAGGTGGTTCACATATATTACTCTGAGAGGACTTCTAGGAGTTCCAAGGTCAACGAAATAAGTGACATCACCCTTTTTCTCCACTATGATGTGTGGTCCACTCTGTTTGTCTTGGGGTGCTCTTGGTGCCACAGGCTCCAGGACCCACACTTTCTGCCCTGGCTGGTACACTGTCAGGACAGCCTTCTGGTCATGCCATTGTTTTTGCAAATCTTTGCTTGCCTGAAGGTTTTTATTGGCCTTCTTCGTGTACTCAGCCATTCTGGATCTGAGGCCAAGTACATAATCCGCTATATTTTGTTTAGGGGGTTCAGGAGTTGTTCCCAACCCTCCTTCACAAGAGCTAATGGACCCCTAACAACGTGACCAAAGAGGAGTTCAGAGGGGCTGTAGACCACTCCTTTTTGGGGTACCTCCATGTAGGCAAAGAGGAGGCATGGTAACAGGACATCCCATCTCCTCCCGAGTTTTTCAGAGAGTCCCATAATCATGCCTTTGAGTGTTTTATGAAAACGCTCAACCAACCCATTTGTCTGTGGGTGGTAAGGTGTAGTGAATTTATGTTACACCACACTCTTTCCACATTGCTTTCAAGTATGCAGACATGAAGTTGCTACCCCTGTCTGAGACGACCTCTTTTGGAAAACCCACCCTGGAATATATTCCCAGTAGGGCTTTGGCTACTGCAGGAGCTGTAGTGGTCCTAAGAGGTATTGCTTCTGGATACCTTGTGGCGTGGGCAACTACCACCAGAATAAATCTGTTTCCAGAAGCTGTGGGACGGTCAAGGGGGCCCACAGTATCAACCCCCACCCTTTCAAAGGGTACCCCAACCACTGGCAATTGGATAAAAGGGGGCCTTTGTAGTCTCATCTGTCTTGACACTGGCTGGACAGGTGACACAAGAGTGACACAACTTGGTATCTTAAGGCCTGTGAGGCCAGTGAAAGTGAGGGACCAGTCTGTCCCAGGTTTTGCTTTGCCCCAGTTGTCCAGGAAGGGGAATGTAATGTGACAAGGTCAACAAAAATTCTCTGTATTGCAGAGGGATGACCAGTCTCCTGGTGGCACCAGGTTTGGGGTCCCTTACTTCTGAATACATGAGATTGTTTTCCCAGTACACCATGTGGGTGCCACTGACATCCCCTGCTTCTTCTTTGACAGCTTGCTGTCTCAAACCCTCAAGTGTGGGGCAAGTCTGCTGTACCACACTTAATTCGTACCTGGCAGGCCCCCCTGCGCCTAAGAGTTCAACTGTATCAGCTTGAAGTTCTTCTGATGTAGGTTCTGTCCAGTGAGTGGACTGCTCTTCCTCAAGGAGGAAATCATCAGTGGAGGGAGGGATAGGGGAATACTTTCTTACCCTTACTAGCCCTGCTTTTGGGATGCTCCTGGTCCATAGTTTCAGGATCAAAGTTTCCCTGTTCTCTTTGCTTCCTGGCCTGAGCCCTGGTCAAAGCAAAGATATGCACAGGAATGCGCCACATTACTGCATGGGCCTCCAGCTCTATTTCAGCCCAAGCTGAAGTCTCCAAGTCCTTCCCTAGTAGACACTCTACAGGTAGGTCTGTGGAAACTACAACTTCCTTAGGACCAGTAGAACAATCGTCCTCCCCCCTGCCAGCACAGTAGAGATTAACAACTGCCATGGGGTGGCTTATAGTGTTATGAGCATCAGTAATTTGGTACTGATGACCAAGTAGGTGTTGCTCAGGGGCCACCAGTTTCAGTCACCATGGTGACACTAGCACCTGTGTCCCTGTATGCCTTAACCTGAACACCTTTTATTAGGGGTTGTTGCTTGTACTTACCCCTATTAAGCGGACAAGCAACAAGGGTGGCAAGGTCAATGCCACCATCAGAGACTAAAACAGCCTCAGTGATTTCCCTAACTAAACCATCCCTACTATATTTCCTAGAGTGAGCCCTGCTACACCCTTGGACTGACTATTTGTGTATTAGTTTTCTCACCACCACTGCTGTTACTTACGGCACTAGTTGTAGCAGTGGAGATAGTGGTGGTGGGAGTTTTGGTGCTTTTCTTAGGGCAAGAGCTGTCTTCTGCCCTCTGGCCCTTGTTTCTACAAATATAGCACCAAGGCTTTTTGTTCTGATTGGAATGAGAATAGGATTTAGACCCACCCTTAGAGTTTTGTGGGCCTAATGAAGACTTTGTTTTTATCTTTATCCCCCCTTTTGTCATGTGACTTACCATCATTCTTGTCCTCGTCACCCCTGTATGAGCTTTTCTGCTCACCCTTGTTCTGATCCAATTTGTCTGCTTTTTTTCCCCAATTCTTGGGGAGAGGTCAGATCTGAGTCTACCAAGTATTGGTGCAACAAGTAAAATACAGTTATTTAGAATATGCTCTCTCAGTAAAAGATTGTACAAGCCCTCATAGTCAGACACTTTACTGCCATGTACCCAGCCTTCTAAAGCTTTAACAGAACAGTCTACAAAGTCAACCCAATCCCACGAGGCCTCTTTTCTGGTCTCCCTGAAGTTGATCCTATATTGTTCAGTGGTGAGACCAAAACCTTCTGAGTGCCTTTTTAAAAAAAAAAGTATAGTTGTCTGCCTTCTCTTCTCTGACAGTGAGACGTCTGTCCTCCCCTTGTAAGAAAAGGACAACCAGAGAATAGCAGCCCACTCCCTTTGAGGGACCCTCAGACCGTTACAGGCCCTCTCAAGTGAAGCAAACCACTTGCATATATCATCCCTCACCTTGTATGAGGGAACAATTTTGTGCAGGTTTATGGAACCTATGGTGTTCTCCCTGACTCTATTATCCCTGAAACTGCTGCTTCTTCCCTTTTGGGGTGCTAACCCCTGCCTCTCCCTCTCCACTGCCAAGGCCTCCCTATCTAGGGCTAGCTGTTGCTGCTGCAGCCTCTGCCTGAGTCTGGCCTCCTTCAGTGTCAGCTTTCTGAGTTCTCTATCTATTGAGTCATCTCCTGGAGTTGTGCAGTGTAGGAGAGTACCATCTTGCCTAGCATGTTACCCCCATTTTTACTGTATATATGTTTGTTTTCGCCTGTGTCACTGGGATCCGGCTAGCCAGGACCCCAGTGCTCATAAAGTGTGGCCTGTATGTGTTCCCTTTGTGGTGCCTAACTATCACTGAGGCTCCGCTAACCAGAACCTCAGTGTTTATGCTCTCTCTGCTTTTAAAATTGTCTCTGCAGGCTAGTGACTAATTTTACCAATTCTGATTGGCACACTGGAACACCCTTATAATCCCCCGGTATATGGTACCTAGGTACCCAGGGTATTGGGGTTCCAGGAGATCCCCTATGGGCTGTGGAATTTCTTTTGCCACCCATAGGGAGCTCAGACAATTCCTACACAAGACTGCCACTGCAGCCTGAGTGAAATAACGTCCACGTTATTTCACAGCCATTTTACACTACACTTAAGTAACTTATAAGCCACCTATATGTCTAACCCTCACTTAGCGAAGGTTAGGTGCAAAGTTACTTAGTGTGTGGGCACCCTGGCACTAGCCAAGGTGCCCCCACATTGTTCAGGGCAATGTCCCTGGACTTTGTGAGTGCGGGGACACCGTTACACGTGTGCACTACATAGAGGTCAATACCTATATGTAGCGTCACCATGGTAACTCCGAACATGACCATGTAGCATGTCTAGGATCGTGGAATTGTCACCCCAATACCATTCTGGTATTGGGGTGACAATTCCATGCATCCCCGGGTCCCCAGCATGCAGCCCGGGTACTGCCAAACTAACCTTCCAGGGTTTTCTCTGCAGCTACCGCTGCTGCCAACCCTCAGACAGGTTTCTGCCCCCCTGGGGCCTGGGCAGCACAGTCCCAGGAAGGCAGAACAAAGGATTTCCTCTGAGAGAAGGTGTTACACCCTCTCCCTTTGGAAATAGGTGTGAAGGGCCTGGGAGGAGTAACCTCTCCTGGCCTCTGGAAATGCTTTGAAGGACACAGGTGGTGCCCTCCTTGCATAAGCCAGTCTACACCGGTTCAGGGATCCCCCCAGCCCTGCTCTGGTGCGAAACTAGACAAAGTAAAGGGGAGTGACCACTCCCCTGACCAGTACCTCCCAGGGGAGGTGCACAGAGCTCCTCTAGTGTGTCCCAGACCTCTGCCATCTTGGATGCAGTGGTGTGAGGGCACAATGGAGACCTCTGAGTGGCCAGTGCCAGCAGGTGATGTCAGAGACCCCTCCTGATAGGTGCTTACCTTTCTCTGTAGCCAGTCCTCCTCTGGGGGCTATTTATGGTCTCTCCTGTGGGTATCTCACCAGATAACGAATGCAAGAGCTCACCAGAGTTCCTCTGCACTTCCCTCTTTGACTTCTGCCAAGGATTGACCGCTGACTGCTCCAGGACGTCTGCAGAACTGCAAAAAAGTAGCAAGAAGACTACCAGCAACATTGTAGCGCCTCATCCTGCCGGCTTTCCCAACTGTTTCCTGGTGGTGCATGCTCTGAGGGCTGTCTGTCTTCACCCTGCACTGGAAGCCAAGAAGAAATCTCCCATGGGTCGACGGAATCTTCCCTCTGCCAACGCAGCCACCAAACTTCTGCATCACCGATCCTCTGGGTCCCCTCTCATCTTGACTAGCGTGGTCCCTGGAACACAGGAGCTGTGTCCAAGTGTCCCCGACAGTCCAGTGGCCCTTCGGTCCAAATTTGGTGGAGGTAGGTCCTTGCCTCCCCACGCCAGACAGTAATCCTGTGTACTGTGTGAACTGCAGCTGCTCGGGCTGCTGTGCACTTTTGCAAGACGTCCTTCATGCACAGCCTAGCCCAGGTCCCCAGCACTCTGTCCTGCACTGCCTAACTCTCTGAGTTGGACTCCGACTTCGTGGGACCCTCTTCTGTTGTGTTGTCGACCGTCGTGCTCAGATCTTCTGAATGCCTGTTCAGGTGCATCTGCGGGTGCTGCCTGCTTCTGCGTGGGCTCTCCATGTTGCGGAGCGCCCCCTCTGTCTCCTCCTCCAAGGGGCGACCTCCTGGTCCTTCCTGGGCCCTGGCAGCACCCAAAACCTTCAACCGCGACTCTTGCAGCTACCAAGGCTTGTTTACGGTCTGTCTGCGTGGAAACAACTCTGCATCCTCCAGCACGCCGTGGGACATCTTCTGACCAAAGGAGAAGTTCCTTGCACCTTCCGTTGTTGCAGAATCTTCAGCTTCTTCCACCCGGAGGCAGCCCTTTTGCACCTTCATCCGGGGTTTAGTGGGCTCCTGCCCCCCCTGGACACTTGCGTGACTCTTGGACTTGGTCCCCTTCCTTTACAGGTCCTCAGGTCCAGGAATCCGTCTTTAGTGCTTTGCAGTCAGTTGTTGTCCATGCAGAATTCCCTATCTCGACTTTACTGTCTTTCTGGGGTTGTAGGGTAACTTTACTCCTTTTCAGGGTCTTGGGGTATCTTGGACACCCTTAGTGTTTTCTTACACTCCAAGCCACTCTACACACTACACTAGGCCTTGGATCCATTTGTGGTTCGCATTCCACTTTTGGAGTATATGGTTTGTGTTGCCCCTAGGCCTATTGTCTCCTATCGCATTCTGTTGTGTTCTAGTGTGTGCACTACTTTTCTAAGTGTTTTACTTACCTGATTTTGGTGTGTGTATATTTTTTGTATATTAGTTACCTCCTTAGGGAGTATATCCTCTGAGATACTTTTGGCATATTGTCACTAAAATAAAGTACCTTTATTTTTAGTAACTCTGAGTATTGTGATTCTTATGATATAGTGCTAAGTGATATAAGTGGTATAGTAGGAGCTTTGCATGTCTCCTAGTTCAGCCTAAGCTGCTCTGCTATAGCTATCTCTATCAGGCTAAGCTGCTAGAACACCTCTAATCTACTAATAAGGGATAACTGGACCTGGCACAAGGTGTAAGTACCACAAGGTACCCACTTTAAACCAGGCCAGCCTCCTACATGCAGTGTGACCCCCTCAGACACTGAAGTGACAGAGTGGGCAGAAGTGGATCTTTCCCTAGTCTTTGTGACCCTAGCTACCTGTTCTCTGGGTGTAAAGGGAGCCCTACCTGAGTGACTTCACCTCCCAATACCAGCTACCCTAGTTGGTCTACTAGGAACAAGATCCTTGGAAGAACCATCCCCTTCTAACTCAAGGGTGTTAGAGACTCCCTCCTCCTCCTGGCTACCAGCATGTTCTTGGTCATCCTGAAGAAGGAGGCTCAACAGAAAATTCTTATAAGGATTCTTCCCCATGCCTAGCTTCCTCACTGAACACAACCCCTTCAGTTCCTTGAAGGTCATGCCCTCATAGGGAGAGTCCATGTCCTCAGAGCTAGATCCAGCTGCAGACATGGTGTGTGTGTTGGGGTAGTGTCAGGTGTACCTAACCTCTAGTCTCTCAGAAAGAATGTTAGAGACTAGATCCCTGCACTAGGTACGATGTATTGTCTCTAGGTATAGAGTATTCTTTCCTGTGGAAAGCACCAGGTGACAGAGAGATAAGGCAATTGCAAGTACTTATCCCACCGCTGCACCACCAATGTAGGAGGCTGGCCTGGTTTGTAGTGGGTACCTATGGTACCTACACCTCATACCAGGTCCAGTTATGCTTTATTAGTGAAATGTGGGCAGTGTCTAGATGCCAGACTCCCAAGAGGTAGCTATAGATCAGTAGTCAAGGCTTATCTAGGAGATATGCAAAGCTCACACAACACCACTGTAGTCACACAGTGCTCACACAGATGAAAGAAAATAATCAGTGTTACAAAACTATAGGTACTTTTCTTTGGTGACACAAATACCAAAAATAGCATAGAGATTATACCTCCCTTAGGTGGTAAGTAATACACAAATTATATACACTAGTATGCAGAAATAGGCATAAATACAGTTAGAAAACAATGCAATTAGTGTAATCACAATAGTTGGAAATGGGCCTGAAGGAGCACAAACCATATACTGAGAAAGTGGAATGCAAAAGTAGGTCTCCCAACTAGGCAAGTGTAGTGTATAGAGGGGATCTGGGTGTACTAGAAAACCCCAAAGGTAAGTACTAGAACCCACCCCAGTGACCAGGAAAGCGGGAGTAAATCACAGTATCTTTCCCAGAACACAAACGAGAAGAAGAATTATGCAAAACTCAGAAGAGACTGCAAGACACCAACAGTGGATTCCTGGACAAAAAGACCTGTGGAAAAAGGGAACCAAGTCCAAGAAGCACAGAAGAGTCGCGGAGGAGCAGGAGCCCGTGCCAACCCGGATGGAGATGCAAAAGGAGAACCACCAATGAAGAAGGAAAGTCAGTACTGCACCCAAGAAGACGAAGTAGGGTTTGTGGATGGTGCAGATGATGCCCAATGCCTAATGGAGGATTGTAGTCAGATTTGCGTCGCCTGAGCCCGCCAACAAGCCTTGGCACATGCAAAGCTCGCGGTTAGCGGTAAATGGAGCTGTCCGGGACCAGGAAGGACTAGGTGGATTCTACCCAGGAGGGAGAGTGAGAGGGGGCCCTTAGCAACTCAGAGAGCCCACAGAAAACCAGGCCTCGCACACAGGAGTCCCACAGCACAGGGACAATGAAGGTGCAAAAGAGGCCCACGCAGCACTATGACAAAGACTCCCACGTCGCTGGAGAACCACTTTGGAAGCTGTGTGTCACAGGATAGAGTGCTGGAGGCCGGAGCTACAACATCCATGAAGGACTTGGAGGAAGGGTGCCAACAACCCTTGGGGGCTGCAAAACACATGGTGCATGGGAGTACTGTCTTGCGTGGGGAGGCAACTTCTTATCTCCACCAAAGTTGCACAGTTGGATGTGAGGACCATCGGGACCACTTCAATCCACGACCTGTGATGCAGGATCCAAGCAGCTCAGCAGGCGTTTGCACCTTTTCACACTGACTACAATGGCAGTCCTGCTGAAGCCTTTTCATGGGCTCCCTATAGGTGGCAAAATAAATGCTGCAGCCCATAGGGATCCCCTGGAACCCCAATGCCGTGGGTACGTAGGTACCATATACTAGGAACTTACAAAGGGGCTCCAGTATGCCAATTGGGAGTTAAATACAGACTTTTAGGAGAGAGAGCATAAACACTGGGGTCCTGGTTAGCAGGATCCCAGTGAACACAGTCAAGTACACTGGCATCAGGCAGAAAATGGGGGTAGCCATGCCAAGAAAGGGGGTACTTTCTTACACTCAGCTCTGGGAGACTGGCTGTACAAGACACCAGCCCTGGATCGCAGGCTTCTTTGAGTACTTCGCAGATTACCATCTCTCATGCCCACTGAATGAACTTGGAACTAAGTGGGAAAGTTTGGGACCCTCTTTTATAAGTCATCTTTTAAACAGAGAATGTTAATCTCTGTGAAAGGCTTGGAACATGCTTGGGGCAGTTTCTTTTCTTTGTGTATTCAACCTTTCTAGAGCAGACAGTCTTTCTTTCAAGTTTGGCTATTCTCAGCAGGTAGGAACGAGAAATTTCTCCAACTGAAGCACCTTCCAGAGCAGCACAATCAAGTTTGAAGTTCTGCACCTGGGTTTCAAAGGGCTTTTGGAAGTAGTAGTTAAGAAAAGAGAAAAGGGAATGCTCTGCCAAAATTAGTCCATTTATACTTGTAAAGAATCTGCTGACACACCTCCCTCTACCTTCTATCAACCCAGATGGCAGTTCTCTGAGAGGGATAGTCTGCAGGCTTCCCATTAGCCAATTTTGCATTTCTAAAGAGGTCTTTCCTCCATCAACCCACACTTACATGTTTTGGGCTGTCAATGGCCAAGGAATAGCAGCAGTGCGATTTTGTTTTCTGTGGAGGCTAAACCATAACCACAATGTTGCGTTATGTGGTACCAGGGTCTATCCAAAATAGATCACACTGTTCTGATTAAGCCTTCTCTCATATTTAACATGGAGCCTTGCTAATAGCACCACCTACCCAGAGTCAGTGCTTAAATGTACTCTGGATATTAGTGCAGGCTCTGGGCATAACATTGACACAGAACTTTGCACAAGTGTGGACGGTAGGCACTGTATTCTTTGTAAACAGGAAAAAGACCTTATTTTGACTATCAGTTCGAAAACAAATTACAGTACTACCATTGATAGTCATACGTATTTGAATAGTTCCACCCACATGTGGTGTCCCTGAGCACTTCTTTACTTAGTCTTTTAAGTGTAGGCGTTCGCCTTGTTTCAGGAAGGCCTGCAGAAACACTTAAGAAAGAACATAATATACAGCCCAGGGAAACAGGCTACAGTGGTGCAATTCTTTAGATTATAATGAGACAAAAGGGTTAAAAACACCCTTAAAACAATATAATTTGAGGTAATTTTTTACACCAGGCCTCAAATCTCCTCCACAAACCCTTGCTCTGTCAAAGTAAGAGATGAAGAATAGAAAGGCAGTGTAGCCCCATAGGCTGCTATTATGTGAGTGGAGAACTGTGACTGTTCCTTTAAGGCTGCAGAAATTATCAGTATTCCATCATGCTCAGTAGGTGGCTGTTGCCTCAGTTCTTTTTTCCGGTACCTGGTGACAGGATCCTGAAGCACTGAACTCAACCTTTTAGGCTTTTTTCCCCTCAAATTCCACCTGTGAATTTTCATTTAAATTGGTTCACTGGACTTTTTGCAGCAGTCCCTTGCCTTCTTACACTTTTTCTGACAGGATTTTGAGGCTTTTTTTGCATTTATCATGCCTTCCCTATTTGACAAGAGTCCTTCCTGTGAAGAAAAAAGGCAAAAACAGACCCCCACACAGTCTGTATCCTTTGCCTTCGATCAAGTTATCATCCAGATTTGTGTCCTCACTGCAAGACGTTTCGTGCCATACCCTGAGAGAGAGGGAGAAGATTCACCTCTGTGGCAAGCAAGAGCAGTGCAGACAGCAAAAACAGTCACAAGGTGAGACCTCAGAGTAAGGAGAGGGTCACTCCTCTACCAGGGATCTTGCATCTGGGTCTGAGGGACGTGGAAGGTCCAGAAAGAGTGCCACAGAGAAAATGCCATCTTTCCTGGACATTGTTGAGGGACTCCATCAAAGATCGGCGTCCATGCCACTGCTTTCACTAGTGCCAGGACTACTGGAGCCTGCAATAGATCTTTTCCTCACTCCAGCGACCACATGGCCCCTTTGAGGCTAAGAAAGAAGTATAGGCCCCCAGAATAGGATCCTCCGTTCCTAAGATGGATTTAACTCCTGACTCCATAGTCATTCTAGCTGCAAAGAAGTATCCTGGCATAGCTCCTGCTTCTTCGGTACCTCCTGATCAGGAGAGTAGGAAATTGGATTCAGTAGGGCGCAAAGGTGTGTAATACAGCTGCAACCACCATGTAGGCCGCTAGTGCCACTGCCCTCCTGGGTACATACGATAGAGTGCTCTGGGACTTTATCCAGCAATATGCAGATGACTTCCCCAGGGATAGAACACTTTCTAGAAATAGTAAATGAAGGGCTCATAATATCCAACCAAATAATCAGTGCAGCAGTAGATGCGTCCTTCTTGGCTGCTCATGAATACTGTCATGGTGTTGGTTTGAGATGTCACTCTTGGCTGCAGCTCACCTCATTAAAGTCTGAGTCTCAGCAACAGATTTTGAACCTTCCATTTTCAGGGTCTGCACTCCTTGGCAGTCACATAGACGACAAAATGACTTGCATGAGGGCGAAGTAGAAATGCTAAAGGCGGTCGACTTTGAAAGACCGAAAGAAACAAAGACACATGTTCAGGCCTTAAAAATGCCGTTTTTACCCACAGAGGGTTCAAACCCCTCATTGGTAACAGGGTCACCAGCAGACGCAGCAGCAGCACCCTTACCAACAACACCACCACCACCAGCGAAGGCAATCTAGAGGATGACCTTCACACCAATCCACCAAATGGGGAAAAACAACAGCAGGTGCAAAAAAATTATATTCCCTTGCCCCTCTTCCGTTAATCACTCCATTAGGGGTAAGCATCTCACGCTATCTGGCAGAGTGGTGAAAAATCAGAAAAGATTACTGGGTGCTCAATATTGTTCAGAATGGGTATTTTCTAAGATTAACCAGTCCTTCCTGTACCATACTACCGAAGCCATCCAACCATCATTTGCCCTTGCTTCGGAAGGAAGTCAACATCTTACTTCAGAAGAATGCAGTGGAAGTCGTTCTTCACATACCAGGCACAGGAATCTACTCCAGATATTTTTTGGTGAAGAAAAATGAAAAAGACAAGTACAGGCCCATTCTGGACTCAAAAACAGCCAACAAATGGTTTTGAAAGGATAGATTTTGGATGTTGGCATTACATCAGATTTACCCTCAACTATGTCAGGGAGATGGACTCTGTTCTATAGACCTCTAAGAGGCATATTTTCACATACCCAGAAGTGCCTACCTTCGGAGGACTTGCACCAGTCCATCTGAATTGTCACACTGTAATGGAAGCCTCTTGTCCCACGGTGAGGTCAGTTTTTCTCTCTCCTCGGCTTCATAGCTTCATTTATTGTCCTCATTCCAAATGCACGCCTTCACATACGCCCCCTTCAGGAATGTCTTGAGGATCAGTGGGATCAAGCGATAGGAAGCTGAGAGGACAAGAGCTCTCCTCTCTTTTCCCCAGCCTCCCCCTCCCCCCAGAAACAGTCACTGACCTGGTGGTCCTCTGCAACCAACCTTCTTCACGGAGTACCTTCCCACCAGCAGCCACCTTCCCAAACCATAATAACGAGTGCATCACTACTGGGCTGCAGAGGCCACATGGATCGTCTCCAAATACAAGGCAAATTGTCTCAGAGGGATATGACCTATATCAACCGCCTCGAGCTGAGGGCAGCCTACCTGGCGCTCAAAGCGTTTTGCCCGTTCTTCAGGACCCAATCCATGCTTGTTCAGACGGACAACACCATGTACTACCTCAACAAGCATCGAGGGATGAGGTCCAGATCTTTGTCCCACGAAGCACAAGCAATTTGGAGCTGGCTCATAGCAAGAAACCTGCTGATTAAGGCAACACACCTCCCAGGTGTGCAAAATGTACAGGAAGATGCCCTCAGCCGGGCCTTGCAAGAAAACCACGAATGGGTTCTTCACGACGTCGTTGTCAAAGACATCTTCAGGCTGTGGGCCTCGCCACACTTCGACTTGTTCACCACTGCAGAAAAACAAAATTCCAGTACTTTCCCTCAAGGTACTTACAACCAGGATCTTTGGGGAATGCCCTATGGATCGACTGGTCAGGCAGGTTTCTCTACACCTTTTCTCCAATCTCGGCAGCCCTCGTCAAGCTGTCCCACTCCAGAGCCAGACTCATCCCGATTAGCCCTGGAGTGGCCCTGTCATTGGTGGTTCACGGACCTCCTTCACAAGTCCCAGCGTCCACATCTCAAGCTGCCATGCTGTCTAGATCTACTAACTGAGTTTGTAAGCCAGATGGTCCACCCCAATCTCTCTTCTTTGAATTTGGCAGCTTGGCTCTTGGGCTAATGAAGTATGGACACTTGAATCTGCCACAAGTCTGCAAGGATATTATTGAAGGAGCTAAATGGTTGTCCGCCACTACAGCTTACGCCTTCAAGTGGAAGAGGTTCTGCATTTGGTTTTCTTCCAAGAACATAGACACTACATCTTACCAGGTGGAAGCCATCCTTCTCTATCTACTCTGTCTGGCATAATCTGGCTTACAGTTCTTATCCATTAAAGTGCATTTGACGGCTCTTACTGCCTACTGTAAATGTCTTTCACAAGCCTCTTTTTTCATGAGCCCAGTAATTAATGATTTACTTGAGGGGCTAAAAAAGGCTTTCCCTCCCATCAGACGACCTTCCCCTCCCTGGGAACTTAACACAGTCCTTTCACGACTGAAGCAAGAACCTTTTGAAACTGTTCATAAGGTATCTCTACAATATCTATCTTGGAAAGCAGCTTTTCCAGGAACTATTACAAATGCTGGTAGAGTTAGCGAAATCGAGGCATTGTGTGCTAATGAACCCTATACAGTTTTCTCTAGTAAGGTAGTTCTCAGAAACCGTCTGAAATTTCTTACCAAAGGTATTTTGGATTTTCATGTCAATCAGGCAATTTCTTTACCCACTTATTTTCTGAATCCTTCTACTCCAGCAGAGGGAACCCTTCACTCCCTGGCCGTAAGGAGGGTCTTGAGGTTTTACCTAGACAAGACACATGACCTGTGCAGATCGGTCCAGCTTTTTGTGAACTATGGCCCGGACCACGCAGGTTTAGCCACTTCCAGTCAGTCTCTAGCTGGGTAGAATCCTGCATACTTTTGTTACCAAATGGCCAACAAGCCTTTATTTTTAAGGCAGCAACATGGAGATCTGTTCACACATTCACCAAATACTATTGTTTGGACTACTATGCTAGGGCAGATGCTCAAGTAGGACAAGCTTCTCTCAGGAATTTGTTTGCCTAGTCCAATCTTCTCTCCTCAGTTCTTTCTGCCACGTTTATAAGGGATGGGCTTGCTATTCTATTCAAATGCTTATTATTATCAAAGTAGATCCCCTATGAGAGAATGAATAGTTTCTTACCTCTGTAACTCCAGTTCTCTCGTAGGGGAATCTCCAATAAAGTCATAAGCAACCCTCCCTCCTCAGTGGTGGATCCAACAGAGAATAGTATTGGACTTACCTGTCACTGCTGTTTATCATCTGCAACTGCCACCTGCTGAGCATGATGGGATACTGGTGGTCTCTGCAGCCTTAAAGGCACAGTCACTGTTTTCCACTTACATAATAGTATCCTATGGGTCTACACAGAAAAAAGGCTTGTAAAGGAGATTTGAGGTCTGCTGTATCATTTACCTCAAATTATACACTTATAAGGGTGTTTTTAACCCCTTTTTCCAAGTATAATCTGAAGAATTACACCACTGTAACCTGCTTGCCTAGGCTGCATATTATGTTCTTTAAGTCTCTCTACAGACCTTCCTGAAGCAAGGCAAACGTCTACACTTAAGAAGAGACTATGTAAAGAAGTGCTCTGGGTTACCCCACGTGGGCTGAACTATTCAAATACTTATGACTGTGACTGAAATTCCCCTATGGGAGAACTGGAGTTGCAGGTAAGAACTATTCCTTCTTTAATGTATGTGTTCCAAAACATAGACATAGTCTTGTATGCACTCGAGAATATGCTTGGTACACCCCTTGTGGTCACAGAGACAGGTATATGCATGGTTATTTAATCACTAGGCAAAAAGAAAAATACCAAGATACTAGGTATTATGCAGCTGTGTTTCTCATCTCAGGATAGGGTTTGCATATTCATGGTACCTTACAGGGAGACATTTGTGTCCCAGCAGTTAGACTGAGGCACGTCCAATAGTCCGGTCTCATTTGTGCCTAAGTGATGAGGCATGGTATGGCCAGACAAAGACGCACTCAAAAGCACCTGGTGATTCCCGCAATGCGGGATGTGCCTGGGTGGAGACCGGGCCAAGACGCACCCGTCTACGCCAGTCATCGCCCAGAGGAGGCTGGGGTAGGCCGGGCCACACCCCTTCGTTTTTACATGCTGATATTGGTATTGTTTTGTTTTATTCTTATTAGAGGAACTGACTTGCTGATATTTCCCACCCGCCCCAACTATTCTGGCTGGCTGACGTATCTCAAACCAATTGGTGTTGTCATAGGAAAGAAGAAAATTGCTGCGTGTAACCCCCCCCCCCCCCCTCCCCTTTTCCAAATTTACTTCTATTGACTGTACGTTGAAGTGAGCTGTGGGAATTAACACAGAAATCTCCCTTACTGAGAAGAGGACTCCCTAAATACGGCTCTGAGTCAGGTCCTTGTTCTTTGAATTTGCCATTAGTTGTTCTTACACCTGTCTAGGTCAACAATATCCCACAGCTGCACCATTACAGTCATTACTCCCATTGATATCACAAAGCTGTCTAAGATATCTAGTCCAACTCCTTTGGCGAGCTGTGCTTCCACCCCTGCATCTCTCAGGAAATGCAAACGCTGCGACTGGCCCAAGAATCCAAGTAACAATATCATAGCACGACATGAAGCATCTCAGCAGGTTGCCGAATTTGTGTCTCTCAACCCCTTTAATTCCTCAACATTCCCAGCAGGAGAGGCGGGCACTCTAAATTTGACCCAGCAGGGTGTGGCTCGTCTTATGAAGGAACACTTTGAAAAGTTGGAAACACTGCTGATGGCTAAAATAGTTCACCTAATTTTACGCCTGGATTCTGTTGAAACTAAATTAGCATCATTACCACCCCTGCCTTCCATGTCCTCCCTTACCATTAAGAGCAATGCATCCCGGGGTAGGAAAGCCTTCACAAGTTGACTCTGCCCCCCTAGTGTGAATTCCGCACCTTCGACCCACCCTTCCACCGTTAGGGTCATATAAATGCCCAGTGATGATAATCAAGCTGAGCAACCAGTCACAACAGAGACATTTAGTTTGGCTTATACGGCATCTCTCTGTGTTGCCACCTCTGGAGAAGGCCTCACTTCAATGAATTTGGGTTGGAGGGTGCTGCCAGGTGACACCACACCCTCTGCGTCTGACCAGGTTGTTGTGAATCTTCCGCCAGCTGTATGTCCCTAAGTGGCAGTTCTCATCAGAGTATTGTAGGAAAGTACCCTCTTTTTGCCATCGTTACCCCCATTTTCTGCCTGATGTCAGTGTGCTTGACTGTGTTCACTGGGATCCTGCTAACCAGGACCACAGTGATTTTGCTCTCTCTCTCTCCTCTAAATCTTGTCACTGCGTACTGGTAGCCCAGTATTTCTCCCAAAATGGGCATACCGGTGCCCCCTTATAAGTCCTTAGCATATGGTATCTAGGTACCCATGGCATTGGGGGTCCAGGGGATCCCTATGGGCTGCAGCATTTCTTTTGCCACCCATAGGAAGCCCATGCAAAGGCTTCTGCACGACTGCCATTTCAGACTGCGTGAAAAGGTGCATGCACCCTTTGCCTGCCATCTACTGTGCACCAGGTAACTTATAAGTCACCCCATAGCAGGCCCTCCAGCCCTGAGGGCAGGATGCAGAGTACCTGTGTGTAAGGGCACCCCTGCACTAGCAGAAGTGCCCCCACAGCCATTTTCCCAGACCTCGTGTGTGCGGGGACGCCATTTTACACGAGTACTGGTCACAACCTATGTCCAGCTACATAATGGTAACTCCGAACATAGGCATGTTTGGTATCAAACATGTTGGAATCATACCCCAAGGCTTTTGCAAACATTGTTTTTATGATTGCATGCATTGTGGGGGCTCCTTAGAGGACCCCCAGTATTGCCATTCCAGCCTTCTGAGGTTTTCCAGGCAGCCCCAGCTGTTGCCACCTCTCACACAGGTTTCTACTCTCCAGTTGCATGAGCAGCTCAAGCCCAGGGAGGCAGAACAAAAGATTTCCTTTGGTAGAGGGGTGTTACACCATCTCCCTTTGAAAATAGATGTTACAGGCTTGGGAGGGGTAGCCTTCCCAAGCCACTGGGAATGCTTTGAAGATGCCCTTGTTGCATAATCCAGTCTACAACGGTTCAGGGACCCCCCTCAGTCTGTTATCTTGCGCAAAACTTGGCAAAGGAAAGCGGAGTGACCATTCCCCTGTCCATCACCACCCCGGGGGTGGTGCTCAGAGCTCCTCCAGAGGGTCCATGGGTTTTGCCATCTTGGATTACAAGTTGGCAGGGAACTCTGGGAGCCTCTGGCCAGTTCCAGAAGATGACATCAGAGATTCCCCTGATAGGTGCTTACCTGTGTAGCGGACCAATCCCCCTTTCAGGGCTATTTAGGGTCTCTCTCTTGGGTGGTGCTTCAGATTCTGATTGAAAGACTCCAGCAGTAATCCTCTGCATCCTTTACTTCACCTTCTCACTGAAGAAACGGCATCTGGACCCTCCAGGAACTCTACAAACTGCAACAAAGAATCAAGGATGACTTCTGCAACATTGTATCTTCCGCTCCTGCCAGCAACTGTTTCCCAGTCGTGCATCCTCAGAAGACAGCCTGTTTTCATCCTGCACCAGAACAACTAAGGAATCTCCCTTGGAGTGAAGGAGTCACTCCCCTGCTTCAGCAGGTACCTCTCTGCAACGATGACCGGTGGTGTGGTGCCCAGCATCATGGGTGGTGGACTGAAGTGGTCCTGACGTCCTAATGTCACACTTTGGTGGAGGTAAAAGCTTTCCTCTCCACTCAGGACAGTACCCCTGTGCATTGCGTGTTCTGCGGTTGCCAAGGTTTGTTGGCATCGTCCTGAAGTTCTTTGTGCACCGTGCAGCTCTAGCCCCCAGCACTCTATCCTGCGACGCACAGCTTCCTGTGTGATTCTCTGGCTGCGTGAGAACCTTTGTTGTAGTGCCGCAGGGGCCTCCTTTTGCATCTTCTTTGTCCCAGTGGTGTGCGACTCCTGTGCGCACTACCTAGTCTTCTGAGTGGGCTCAGAATTGCAGAGAGCCCCGTCTGATTTCCCTCCCTGGGTAGAGTCCACCAGGTTCCTCCTGGTCCCTGGCACCTCTGTCTTCTTGGGTGCAGTACTGACTGTTCTTCACTGGTAATTGTTCTTTTGGACCTACATCCAGATTAGCAAGGGCTCCTGTTGTCCCTGGACCCTTCAGTGCTTCTTGGACTTGGTCCCCTTCTTCCACAGGTCTTCAGGTCCAGGAATCCACTGTTGGTGTCTTGCAGTCTTTTCTTGTTCTTGCATAATCTTTTTTTTCTCGTGTTCTTGTGTGTTCTAGGAAAGTTACTGTGATTTACTCCTGCTTTCCTGAGATCTGGGGTGGGTTCTGTTACTTACCTTTGGTGTTTTTTAATACTCCCAGCGCCCCTCTACACACTACGCTTGCCTAGGTGGGAAACCAACATTCCCATTCCACTTTCTTAGTATATGGTTTGTGTTCCCCCAAGGCACATTTCTAACATTTGTGATTTTTCACCATTTACACTGTCTTCTAACTGTTTTTGTTACAGCTATTTCTGCGTACTAGTGTGCATAAGTTGTGTATTACTTACCTCCTAAGATAGAATAGTCTCTAGGGTATTTTTGGCATTTGTGTCACCAAAATAAAGTACCTTTATTTTTATAACACTATTTTCTTTCATGTGTGTCAGTACTGTGTGACTACAGCGGTATTGCACGAGCTTTGCATGTCTCCTAGATCAGCCTTGGTTGCTCAGCTACATCTACCCTTAGAGAGCCTGGCTTCTAGACACTGCCTACATTTTACTAATGAGGGATAACTGGACCTGGGATAAGGTGTAAGTACCTTAAGAACCCACTACAAGCCAGGCCAGCCTCCTACAAGTACCCCTTCTGTGAAATGGGCCAAAGGCATCCTATGAGGAGCTATTTAATAAAACTTTAGACTGGCTTATGCGTCCTAAGGGATTTCCTATTTCTCATGCAGAAGATATTCTGATGACCCAGAGATGCGCTTGGTTTGGTCCAGACCCAGTTGATCCTTGGGATATTTTATAATATTGAATTGTAGATTAATGTTCTTGGTACACAATTTATTTTTTGGTCCTAGTAGGCACACCATAATGAGGATTAACATTGCCTCTGCTCCCTTAGGATACTTTTTATAAACCTCCTGTTTTCGGCACTCAGAGTTATTTATCCTTTGGACTCTCAAGCCACCTGATCAGAAAGCATTCCTGGAGCCCAACGACAGTTTCCATCACATTTATCTCAAGTCCAGCCCAACAGGACATTAACTCAAAGGCCAGTAGTTCTTTTTATCGAGGCCTGTTCCTTTTACTCCATCCCAACTGCTGTCGTTGGGACTAATCAAGTTACTGTCCTAGGTACTAATTTGGACCCTCTTTCCCTAAAGGTTGACTTTCCAGGATCCAGACTGGCTCGATCATATTTTATACTTAGCTGGAACATTGTGGGTCTTAAGGAGAAGCTTAACAACCATGGTTGGCTGGTCTTTATTACCAAGTTCGGAATTAGAGCCTTAGAAGAAACCTGGGCCAACTCTGCCATATACTGTGATGACTACCCTTGTTCCAGTCAAGCTACTCCCTCCCCCTCGAGGCCAAGTCAAGGGATTGCTTTCGACCTGGATTAGTCCGAGTCTCCATGTAGATGCAACAGTTATTGACTACGGGAGTTTGGCTTCCTTAATCCTACTGATCAAGAAAAAAATATCGTATTTCTCTTTTTAATTAATTAATATAACAACAATTTTACAGATACTGTTTGTACTGTTCATTTCAAACTACAGCCTGCAGGGTATGTTATAACATTCCAGCCATATTACTTTCTGTGTGGATATTTTAATGCTAAGATGGATGGCTACACTTGTGTGCTAGGAACTTCAACGGAGGAACCCCACCGAGGTGACCAGAGACAGCAGGGAGGAAGAGCTGACCAGACATATAGCTGTATACGTTCTAGCTGATCTTATCAACATTTTCAGAGGGAATGAACCATATTTGCCGCCTTTTGGAGGGCTTGGTTGTGTTTCGAACATTGACAATGTGTTTGTGACTTAGAAAGTTTTCCCTGGTTTTCTAAGGGGGAGGTTGTGCAGACAGATTGGGGAGACCATAATGCCCTTTTAGCTTTGGGCCAGCCGCTTATAACTAGATGTAAACATCCTATTAAAGTAATCCCCATTAAACAATGAGGCCCTTAGGCTTATTTGGCACCTTAAAGACCAAGGAAACACTTTGGCATCACTACTAAAGTCACCCCACAGCCTTTTTCCCTCAATTGTTTGGCTGATGTTAGCAGGGGTCACCTATTAGCTCATTATGACAACTTAAACCAGGGTATTAAACACTCTTCTCAGTCACCCTTGGCCCGACAAGGGCCCTTGGATCATTTCACATCTTCAATTACTCACTAAACACTAACAATCCTTCCGCTTGTGTTTTGTCCACCAGGGGCCTATTTATAAAAAGAGAAGACCACAATTCCCAAAAATGTTACAGACCACTCTCACTTACTGACAGCACAGTTAAAATCATAGGAAGGGCGATTTTGAATAGTCTCGCCATATGGGCCTAAGCAAATAACATTCCCTCTCCATTTGTCAAGGCTTATGTATCTACTTCCAGCTTTATTATGCATTCTGAGCTACACTTGGAATATATACTGGATAAGGTTAACTTGGCCCCTTTGTTGTGGGTTAGTATGTGGACTAACCCAGAGTCATCTTTATGTAGAGATTATTTTGGATTGTCTCAGTTTGGACCAGGGACATACAATCCCATAGATTGATTGTTTCTCAAACACTTTTAGCGCATGGGGACTATCTGCCCTGTTCACGACTCCTATGAGTATCAGAAAAGATAAGTTAAGGGTCATGTATCACTTTTTAGAAATTTACGAGACAGGAAGGATGAACACTGAACTGTCTAAAGGTTTTGTCAGATTTTATACAGGCCGTTTTTATCTGTTGAACATGCCCTATATTTTTCTTTAAATCTCATGCATTGGGAGAGGTCTCTCCTCTTCCACTTTAGAGTGGTACCGTCTGGCCGCTCCTGTGTTTTTGGGGAGACATGAACCCCTTGGCTCCATCCTGTCCTTATGATGACTCATCAGAAAAAAAAAATGCTGCATTTTTTCTTTTTTTTTTTTTAAATTCTTAAATTTTTTGTTTAGACATTTTAAACCGTTATTAAATACAGGGAGTGCAGAATTATTAGGCAAATGAGTATTTTGACCACATCATCCTCTTCATGCATGTTGTCTTACTCCAAGCTGTATAGGCTTGAAAGCCTACTACCAATTAAGCATATTAGGTGATGTGCATCTCTGTAATGAGAAGGGGTGTGGTCTAATGACATCAACACCCTATATCAGGTGTGCATAATTATTAGGCAACTTCCTTTCCTTTGGCAAAATGGGTCAAAAGAAGGACTTGACAGGCTCAGAAAAGTCAAAAATAGAGAGATATCTTGCAGAGTGATGCAGCACTCTTAAAATTGCAAAGCTTCTGAAGCGTGATCATTGAACAATCAAGCGTTTCATTCAAAATAGTCAACAGGGTCGCAAGAAGCGTGTGGAAAAACCAAGGCGCAAAATAACTGCCCATGAACTGAGAAAAGTCAAGCGTGCAGCTGCCACGATGCCACTTGCCACCAGTTTGGCCATATTTCAGAGCTGCAACATCACTGGAGTGCCCAAAAGCACAAGGTGTGCAATACTCAGAGACATGGCCAAGGTAAGAAAGGCTGAAAGACGACCACCACTGAACAAGACACACAAGCTGAAACGTCAAGACTGGGCCAAGAAATATCTCAAGACTGATTTTTCTAAGGTTTTATGGACTGATGAAATGAGAGTGAGTCTTGATGGGCCAGATGGATGGGCCCGTGGCTGGATTGGTAAAGGGCAGAGAGCTCCAGTCCGACTCAGACTCCAGCAAGGTGGAGGTGGAGTACTGGTTTGGGCTGGTATCATCAAAGATGAGCTTGTGGGGCCTTTTCGGGTTGAAGATGGAGTCAAGCTCAACTCCCAGTCCTACTGCCAGTTCCTGGAAGACACCTTCTTCAAGCAGTGGTACAGGAAGAAGTCTGCATCCTTCAAGAAAAACATGATTTTCATGCAGGACAATGCTCCATCACACGCGTCCAAGTACTCCACAGCGTGGCTGGCAAGAAAGGGTATAAAAGAAGGAAATCTAATGACATGGCCTCCTTGTTCACCTGATCTGAACCCCATTGAGAACCTGTGGTCCATCATCAAATGTGAGATTTACAAGGAGGGAAAACAGTACACCTCTCTGAACAGTGTCTGGGAGGCTGTGGTTGCTGCTGCACGCAATGTTGATGGTGAACAGATCAAAACACTGACAGAATCCATGGATGGCAGGCTTTTGAGTGTCCTTGCAAAGAAAGGTGGCTATATTGGTCACTGATTTGTTTTTGTTTTGTTTTTGAATGTCAGAAATGTATATTTGTGAATGTTGAGATGTTATATTGGTTTCACTGGTAATAATAAATAATTGAAATGGGTATATATTTGTTTTTTGTTAAGTTGCCTAATAATTATGCACAGTAATAGTCACCTGCACACACAGATATCCCCCTAACATAGCTAAAACTAAAAACAAACTAAAACCTACTTCCAAAAATATTCAGCTTTGATATTTATGAGTTTTTTGGGTTCATTGAGAACATGGTTGTTGTTCAATAATAAAATTAATCCTCAAAAATACAACTTGCCTAATAATTCTGCACTCCCTGTAATCTGGGCCACCGCAAATGCAGAGAGCGACTATTCCATTTACAGCTGCTGAACAACCACAATATTTGTTTCACAATTTTTTTTTAATTTTTTTTTTTAAGCTGCAGTAAGAAGTAGAAAAAGGTGCGGCTTGCCCCTATCTGTAGTTTAATATTAGGAACTTATTATCTGCAGTATTTGCTAATGGTCTGTTACATGTACATTGTCTTGCAGTTGTTTTATAAACTAAACTGCCTGATACAAGTTTTACATTGACCTTGTATTTTCTTATCCCAAGTGTATGTATTTTACAATTATTGTTTGTATAGATTAAGGAGTAACAAGTTAGCTCCCTGTCAATTCACGTGCTTTACTGATCAACAATGCTGCTATAATAATAATAGCTAAAACTGTATCAAGACCATAAGGCACAATCAATTTATTTGATTTTCTTGTTTGTTTTTTAAATGTATACTCTTTTTTTATGGCCATATCTGACCGAATAAAGATCTTTTTGAATTAAATTGAGTTGGTACTGACTTGGGCTATCAAGGCTATGAGTTTGCCAGTGGAGTGCTCTGATGTAGCGTGTTTACAAGAACCTTGTATAGTGCAGAAACAAATGCACTTTTTGATTTATAAGCAGTACATTTAATATACCTCTCAGTGATGTCCAAGATCATCAGCATGTTAGTAGCTTTCTTTGAGATGAACATTTTGAGTTCGGGGAGCAGGTTAGAGACATCCGGTAGGAATGTTTATCATGGTTAATGACCAGCTCAGGGAAATTACACTGATCGTTGCCTCGTCGTAGGCTCCTGCTAAAGACCAGAGCCTGATTCTCACAGACTAGGCAGATAATTGACTCTCAATGTATAGAGGTAATAGCAGGACATATCAGAGACACTTAAAGTTAGATAGCAAATTTGGTGACCTGTGGCAATCCTTTTACCTAGTGGTAAAGATTGTACCCTTTGACAAACATCCACTGTGCATGTTTTGAGGATTAGTCTTGTACTGGGCTGTGCCACGATGATGAAAAACACGAGTAAAGCAAACATATGCTACGTAGCCCTGTCAGATCTTCGATTGCTGATATGAGGAGTGGAGGCCTGAAAATAGCAGATGATGAAGGGGCTCTAGAAGGTTTTGTGTAAATCTTGTGAAGGATAAGATCTGTGTTGCAAAACTGAAAAACAAATTGGGGAGTACTTCAATATCAAGTGTTTGGTGAGGTGGCACTTAACCCTTAAAGTGATGAGGGGAAAGTACTTGGCCTTTTAGGCTATCGGAATACTTCACCCAGAACTAACTTAGTCAAGTTTGGGAAGATGGGTTTTCTAATGCCCTTGATTGAGTTACACATTGTAGAGAGTGGAGGAACACTTACAAAAAGCTCAGAGGAGCCACTGCTGAGCTTTAAGCAGTGTTTTGTATGGAAGAAGGCCTGTCTGACATCGTTATGGTCACTAGACTTGGAACCCAGAAGCTCAATGTTTTGGTTCCTATTGTTGGAACAACTGGTTGTATGATGGTGATTTCTGAGAGTGAAATTGTATGTTGTCTTGACTTGAAAGGAATAGAAAACATTCCTACATGAAGTAGAATTTCTAGTGTACACTGAAGCTGAAAAACATTAGAGAAGTGAACCACACTAGAAGTGATCATGCTTACCATAGGGGTCTCTTAGCATAATATGTCTCATGAAGCTTCTGTAGGAAATATTGTAACCTCCTGAATATTAAGTAGCTTTCTATCAGTCCTCTCATGAAAGAGGAAAAACTAATTAGAGAAAAAATTTGCCCTGATCACCAAGGAGTGCCAGTGCAGAAATTATTGTGCCTCTTAATGCCTGATTCAAATCAAAGGTTTACTACTCAGAAAGGGGGACACAGCCTTCACTGATTTATTGTCTAGTTGCATCCCTCAAACTGTTTATCGGTCTTGATTTGAGTTGTCTGATGCAGTGTGTACATAATATTGTTATTCTAATGGAAATATGCTATTTTTGGAGTGCTTGAGGGCGGCTTTGTAATTCTTTTGCACTAATATGAACAGATTAAAACCCATGTTCCACTCTGTGGTTATAGGGCCTGATCTATCCGAGCGCCTTTGTGCTTTCGTATTTTGATTTGTAAAGCCACTACTTATGATTTGGGAATAAAAGACATAAAGATGTAGAGGACAAACTAATAAGGAAGAGTTACAGGTGATTGTTATTTTTTAAACTTAAGATTTATTGTGAATTTATCTTAAAGGTTAAGTACCGTTTTCTGGACTTGGTATCAGATTTTATGCAAAGCTAGTTTTGCAGGTAGGTAAGCTTTTCATATGTAATTATCACAATATCAGAGTCACTAGTAGTACTTAAAACATTTATACTTTTTTATACTTTTATAGAAAAAAAGTTGCATCCGGAGTTTCTGAAAGGTCCCACCCTTTTCATTGTTGTGTGGATGTCCTGGAGAGGGCTGTGAAAGCGGAGCTGCAGCTTCTGAAGACTTATCACTGGATGTGTCAGGAACGCTGCTGGCAAGTGTACAAGCATGCATTGGAGGAAAGAGGTTCATTTAGCAGGCATGTCCTTTTATGAAAATCATATCTGTTTCATATTATATTTGCAGCTTCCAATTGTGCCTTTTTGGGTCTTGACTACAGGCAGCTTTATCGATTTGGCGAGAGTTACTGCTGTCACACTACAAATACCACAACATATTTATAGTTTCAGGAACAGGTTTTTGGAGAACACCTTCCATCTGTTGATTGTGTCGTGCAGCTGGCTTGACGCATTTACTGAAGGCCTACCTGTTGGTATCAGCCCAAAGTATCTAACAGATCTGAACATCAAAAACATACAGCCTATTCAGGGACACACGTCCACTGGCTGCCCTGCCCCAACTACTGATATCCATATCGGTCCAGGTGCTTCCCGCCTGGTCTGTTTTGTTTTCTTTCTCGAGAGCATGACAGCTGGAAAATGTTACTGGGCTGTTTAATTCTATTTTTACACTCCTGTATTTGTTATTTTTTTATTTTTTACTTTACTGTTCTTCAGTGGTCATCAGTTATGTTTGAACAGGAGGGTAACAAAAGCCAGAATGTCCACCACTGCTTGATGCATACAGCACATATCTGCACGTGTCAACAACACATTGTGCCCACATCATCCATTTTTGTGTTTTTATTCTGACCATTTCAAGTAGGCCATTCTGTCCGCATGCGTTTCAGAAGCACTAATTCAGGAAAGCTTTGGCAAAGCCAGTATATCTGCATTCGCCTTTTGAAGGAAAAACCTAATAATGACTCTGCCAATGCTTGTTGAACTACCCTTTGATCTTTAGGGAGTTGTTAGTAGATGGTGAATACAAACTCAGCAATATCTTCACAACTTGTTTGTTTTACTTGTACATCTTCGCTTCCTCTCAATTTTAACCATTGATTACACACACCACAAAGCAATGGATCCAGTGCCCACATTTTGTAGTATTTCACTGCAGCCGTTTGCACTTTATAACAGATGTGCTTATGTATATCTTAAACAGGATCTTCCCCAGGGTGCAAACTTGACATTTTCTTCTATCACAGTCTTCATTTTTAGACCGAAATCCATCTTCACATATCTTCCTTAATCCTTTTTTTAATGTCCTCTACTCATCCTTCAACTCAGTTAGATCATGCTTCACACTTAATTTTTTTAAATTGCTGTAGCCGTTGACCCACGTAATCTTAGCATTTGGATTCTGGAACCTGTATTGGATTTACGTGTAATTCCTCAGTATAAGGACATGCTGGATCTGTGTGGCGTGAACTGCAGAAGACGGGCAGCCATATTCTTCCTGAAATGTTGAGATTAATTATTATGAGAGAGTCCGAGTGAGCATGTGAACATGCCACCATGCAC
This sequence comes from Pleurodeles waltl, assembly GCF_031143425.1. Lineage (NCBI taxonomy): Eukaryota > Metazoa > Chordata > Amphibia > Caudata > Salamandridae > Pleurodeles > Pleurodeles waltl. Next base: position 1,713,042,912 of record NC_090440.1, read on the forward strand.
ACTTTATACTAAAAAGGGCAGTATGTTTCCATAGTTTTAGGGGGAAGTATTCATTTGAAACAAACGCAGTGGAGGATACATGTAGCCCCAAACAAGATGAAAATATGAGGTGGCTCACAGCCTGACAACTTGGTCATGTTGGATTCAGTCTGCTTGGTTTAGTAGTGGAAGGCTTCCCTAGTTACAAATTCTTCTGCTGAGTGAGAACAGTGGCAGCTTCAGTTTGTAGAATTACTTTCAACGAGAAGGGAACTGCTTAGTTGAAATCCTTCTTTTCTTTATGGTTCACACTGTCCTTTAAATTGAGTACTTTTGGAAGCTATGCCAATATCCTAGGTCACCAATTAAATACACTATTATTTTCATAACCTGCATACTAGCACAAAATCAAATGTGTAACACTGGTTTATTATTATGCCAGTTTTAGAATAATATGATGGTTGGTAACATTTGGTTCTGCTTGCTAAATGTAAACTATTGACAATTTTACTGTTTTATAATATGCAAGAACAAAATCTGAATGGTACAATCTACAAAAGTAAATAACATTGATACCCCACTTTTGCAAACATTTCTTTATAGACAAGTAAATAGTATGTTATTTTTGAATAATTTGCACATAAGGCAATTATTTTAGCTTTGGACAATTGTTATCAGGGATGAATGAACTGAAGTGACTATTCAGTGCTAAGGGTTACCCTTGGACCAGAATGACTGACTAGAACAGATACTGTAAAGGAAATCATTGTGTCTCATACAAGGAACCACAGGTCTGTCTCAGATAGAAAACCCTGTGAAAGATCACTGATCTGAAGCCAACTCCTAAACATGTTGATGGTACAAGCATTTTGATCACTTGACAAATGAAGTCCTCCAACAGTTTCTGTTCCTTTCTGTCATCATGCATAGGAGTAATACTGCATTCCCTCGTGTGAGAATGACTCCTGCCACCCTTCCATGCTGACACATTAGTGTTTTCTGCTAAGACTGCGATAGTGGGCTTTTACAGCTAAGCAGCTAAAGGGCTGCACCTTGAGCCTTTTTCAAGCTTAACTCGATTTATTTATAATTTTGTATTGGCAACTCCATGCTGAGACTGCTTCATGACTCTGCTGGGTGCAGGAGTTTCCATCAAAAACACATTTTAGGTTAGAATGTTTTTCTTTCTGCAACCCACCTAACAAAGCAGCACAAACCTTTTCACAGGTGCTTGCCATCAGTAAGGCCTCCAATAGCATTGCAGAAAATGTAGTCCTTCCATTATATGTTTTTATGTTTCTGTATTCATTTGCAACATTCAGAGTTGGCACCATCTCACAGGATTAGGATCCTCTGAAGAGCTTTAATGAACAGAATGCTGATCGAACATACTATCTGATTAAATGAATGGTGTTTACCTTAGTTTAAATGACCAGTCATATACTATTAAACGCTGATGGGGTTTGGAGGAGCTATAGTGAACATTGGCATAACCTGCTGGAGGCCACTTTCAGGTATTTTGACCTCCTGGACGTTGAACATGGTTCTTCTGGGTAAATGTAGGAAAATGCTCTTCATAGGAGACTGCCTGTATGTGGGGCCGAACATTTGGAAAAAAAATTAAATCTTCAGGTGATGGATGGCTTATTCAAACAGTTCTGCTTTGTGCTGAAGATGCTAGTTGCCTGTCCCTAAGAAGGGCAAAAAAAGTTGGATTTGGGGTTGATAATTCCTGGATCAAAAATCCTTGGAGGTTGGTGATGCTCTGCCCAGATGTCTTCAATACAGTCTCCTCAAGCACCCGTAGTGTTTCATAAGGGTGTTAAAAGACCAGCAAAGCAGCCATTACTTTTATACTCCAAAAACGTTTCGGTCCAGAAAGACCTTAAGGGACCGAAGAGCAAGAAGACTATAGATGGCGTCGGTGCCGACAGGACAAAAACACATGGAGGAAGAAGAGGAAGCCTTCTCCATCGAGGATTCGGACTCTGAAGAGGTCGATCCTGAACAGACACCGAAAACCGTGAGTAAGACGTCGATACACAAAACTCACGCAAAGACCACAAAAGCCCAGTGGACGCCACCGCCGGCAGGCCATGGCTTAACCCGAAAAATAGGTGACTGCGCATCGGCACCGAAAAAGGGCATTCATGTGTCGAAGTCATCCGACTCCGGTCGAGACACCGGGTCAGAGCAATCTCGGCACCGAGAGAGCGGCACCGAAGCAAGTCAGCACCGAGAGATCACTACGCCAAAGAGCAAAAAAGTGGCGTCGGAACCGAAAAAGGAAGCCGAAAAGGTTTCGGTACCGAAACATCCAGCCTCGGAACCGAAAACAAGTTCCTACACAGAGGAACAAGGCCTGTCCTCACAAATGCAAACACATAGGTTTGGACAGGAACTAGAGACAATGGAGCCAGATTACACCCAAAGAAGGCTCCACATCCAAAAGGGAACAGGGAAGATCAGTACTCTCCCTCCGATTCGGATGAAACGAAAACTTGCCTTCTAAGAGAAAGACAAGCAGCCACAGGCAAAGGTGGCTAAACAAGTAACCCCACCACCATCTCCACAACACTCTCCACAACCATCTCCGGTAGCCACTCCACCAATGATGCAATCCCCAACTCATACAGGGATGAGTCAGGATGATCCAGACGCGTGGGATCTTTATGATGCGCTAGTGTCAGATAACAGTCCCGACTGTTATCCAGCTAGACTGTCACCACCTGAGGACTCTACTGCCTACACATAGGTGGTGTCAAGAGCAGCAGCGTTTCATAATGTCAGCCTGCATGCAGAGCCAATTGAAGACGACTTTCTATTTAACACACTGTCGTCCACACATAGCCAGTACCAGAGCCTCCTCATGCTACCTGGAATGCTAAAACACTCCAAACAAGTGTTTGAAGAGCCTGTCAAAGGAAGGGCCATAACTCCAAGGTTGGAGAAAAAATATAAACCGCCACCAACAGACCCTGTGTACATCACACAACAGTTAACGCCAGACTCAGTGGTAGTAGGTGCAGCACGCAAGAGGGCGAACTCACGCACCTCAGGAGATGCACCACCTCCAGACAAAGAGAGTCGTAAGTTTGACGCGGCTGGGAAAAGAGTGGCGGCACAGGCAGCCAACCAATGGCGCATTGCCAACTCACAGGCCTTGTTGGCGAGATACGACAGGGCTCATTGGGACGAAATGCTACATTTTATAGAACATTTGCCCAAGGACTTCCAAAAAAGAGCACAACAAGTGGTGGACGAAGGACAGAGTATCTCGAACAATCAGATACGGTCTGCAATGGATGCAGCAGACACAGCTGCTAGGACTGTCAATACAGCAGTAACAATACAAAGACATGCATGGCTACGTACATCTGGATTCAAGCCGGAAATACAACAAGCCGTGCTGAATATGCCATTTAACGGACAGCAGTTGTTTGGGCCGGAGGTGGACACTGCTATCGAAAAACTTAAAAAAGACACTGATACGGCCAAAGCCATGGGCGCACTCTACTCCCCACAGAGCAGAGGCACATTTCGAAAATCACAGTTTCGAGGGGGGTTTTGAGGACAAAGCACTGAACCTACAACTTCACAAACAAGGCCCACTTATCAGAGCCAATACCAGCGGGGAACTTTTCGGGGACAATATAGAGGGGGACAGTTCCCAAAGAGTAAAGGGAAGTTCCAAAGTCCCAAAACTCCACAAAATAAACAGTGACTTCCATGTCACAAATCCCCAGCACATAACACCAGTGAGGGGGGACTAACCAATTTCTACAAAAACTGGGAGGAAATAACAGACACGTGGGTCCTAGCCATTATCCAGCATGGTTATTGCATAGAATTTCTAGAATTCCCTCCAAATGTCCCACCGAAAACACACAACATGTCAAAACAACACATAGATCTTCTACAACTAGAAGTTCAAGCGTTGTTGCAAAAAGATGCAATAGAGTTGGTACCAATTCATCAGAGAGGAAGAGGAGTTTACTCACTGTACTTTCTCATACCCAAAAAAGACAAAACTCTAAGACCTATATTAGATCTCAGAACATTAAATATCTACATCAAATCAGATCACTTTCACATGGTGACACTGCAGGACGTAATCCCATTGCTCAAACAAGACTACATGACAACACTAGACCTAAAGGATGCGTACTTCCATATACCGATACATCCTTCACAAAGAAAGTACTTAAGGTTTGTATTCCAAGGGGTACATTACCAATTCAAAGTGTTGCCATTCGGGATAACAACTGCGCCAAGAGTTTTTACAAAATGCCTGGCAGTAGTGGCTGCTCATATCAGAAGACAGCAAATACATGTGTTCCCGTACCTAGACGATTGGTTAATAAAAACCAACACGCAGGAACGGTGCTCACAACACACAAAGTATGTCATAGAAACCCTTCACAAACTAGGTTTCCCACTCAACTACAACAAGTCACACCTTCAGCCGTGTCAAATACAACAATACTTAGGAGCGACAATCAACACAACAAAAGGGATTGCCACTCCAAGTCCACAAAGAGTACAAGCATTCCACAATGTAATACAGGCCATGCACCCAAAACAAAAGATACAAGTCAAGATAGTGATGAAACTACTAGGCATGATGTCCTCATGCATAGCCATTGTCCCAAACGCAAGATTGCACATGCGGCCCTTACAACAGTGCCTAGCATCACAATGGTCACAGGCACAGAGTCAACTTCAAGATCTAGTGTTGATAGACCGCCAAACATACACCTCGCTTCAATGGTGGAACACTATAAATTTAAACAAAGGGCGGCCTTTCCAAGACCCAGTGCCTCAATACGTAATAACAACGGACGCCTCCATGATAGGGTGGGGAGCACACCTCAAACAACACATCATCCAAGGACAATGGGACACTCAACAGAGATAGTTTCATATAAATCACGTAGAATTACTGGCAGTATTTCTAGCGTTGAAAGCTTTTCAACCTATAATAACACACAAACACATGCTTGTCAAGACAGACATGACAACGATGTATTATCTAAACAAACAGGGAGGAACACACTCAACACAGTTGTGTCTCCTGGCACAGAAAATTTGGCATTGGGCAATTCACAACCACATTCGCCTAATAGCGCAGTTCATTCCAGGAATTCAGAACCAGTTAGCAGACAATCTCTCGCGGGATCACCAACAGATCCACAAATGGGAGATTCAACCCCAAATACTAAACACTTACTTCCAAAGATGGGGAACACCACAAATAGATCTATTTGCAACAAAAGAAAACGCAAAATGCCAAAACTTCGCATCCAGGTACCCACAGGATCAGTCTTGCGGCAATGCGTTATGGATGAGTTGGTCAGGGATATTTGCATACGCTTTTCCCCCTCTCCCACTCCTTCCATATCTAGTAAACAAATTGAGTCAAAACAAACTCAAACTCATACTAATAGCACCAACTTGGGCAAGACAACCTTGGTACACAACACTACTAGACCTTTCAGTAGTGGCTCATGCCAAACAGACCAGATCTGTTAACTCAACACAAACAACAGATCAGACACCCAAATCCAGCATCACTGAATCTAGCAATTTGGCTCCTGAAGTCTTAGAATTCAGACATCTAGACCTTACACATGAATGTATGGAGGTCATAAAACAAGCTAGAAAACCTACCACAAGACATTGCTATGCAAATAAATGGAAACTATTTGTTTATTACTGCCATAGTAATCAAATTCAACCCTTATACGCATCTGCTAAAGACATCGTAAGCTATTTACTGCACTTAAAAAAGTCAAAGCTAGCTTTTTCATCCATTAAAATACATCTCACCGCAATTTCAGCTTATCTGCAAATTACGCACTCAACTTCACTCTTTAGGATCCCAGTCATAAAGGCTTTTATGGAGGGCCTAAAAAGAATTATCCCACCAAGAACACCACCAGTTCCTTCATGGAACCTCAACATTGTCTTAACACGGCTCATGGGTCCACCGTTTGAACCCATGCACTCATGTGAGATACAATATTTAACATGGAAAGTAGCATTTCTAATTCCCATCACATCTCTAAGAAGAGTAAGTGAAATACAGGCATTTACCATACAAGAACCCTTTATTCAAATACAAAAGCATAAAGTAGTTTTACGAACAAATCCTAAGTTCTTACCAAAAGTCATATCACCGTTCAAAAACCTCATACAGGGAATCCAATATCCAAACAAGGCATTGCCAGATGGATAGTTAAATGCATTCAAACCTGTTATATCAAAGCAAAAAGAGAACTGCTTATAACACCAAAGGCACACTCTACTAGAAAGAAAGGTGCTACTATGGCCTTTCTAGGCAACATTCCAATGACTGAAATATGTAAGGCAGCCACATGGTCTGCGCCTCATACGTTTACCAAACATTACTGCATGGATGTGTTAACAACACAGCAAGCCACAGTAGGACAAGCAGTACTACGAACTTTATTTCAAACAACTTCAACTCCTACAGGCTGAGCCACCGCTTTTGGGGAGATAACTGCTTACTAGTCTATGCAAAGCATGTGTATCTGCAGCTACACATGCAATCGAACAGAAAATGTCACTTACCCAGTGTACATCTGTTTGTGGCATGAGACGCTGCAGATTCACATGCGCCCACCCGCCTCCCCGGGAGCCTGTAGCCGTTTCGAAGTTGATCTTGAACATTTGTAAATTTGTAAATATATCGCTTAAACCACATTATGTACATACATATTTACTCCATTGCATGGGCACTATTACTATAATACACAACTCCTACCTCACCCTCTGCGGGGAAAACAATCTAAGATGGAGTCGACGCCCATGCGCAATGGAGCCGAAAGGGGAGGAGTCCCTCGATCTCGTGACTCGAAAAGACTTCTTCGAAGAAAAACAACTTGTAATACTCCGAGCCCAACACTAGATGGCGGGATGTGCAAAGCATGTGAATCTGCAGCGTCTCATGCCACGAACAGATGTACACTGGGTAAGTGACATTTTCCATATATACACACACACACACCACTGTACCTAATGTTCATGCTTGCCATGAACAGCCTGACATAGATGTTTCTGAAATAAAGCTTAAACTGGGCTTGATAAAAGCCTCACTGATTACTAGTTCTGGTGGATTATGTTAAACATTAACCCCTTCGCTGCCAGGCCTTTTCCCCCTCCTGTGCCAGGCCTTTTTTTGCCTATTTGGGGCAGTTCGCGCTTAGGCCCTCATAACTTTTTGTCCACATAAGCTAACCAAGCCAAATGTGCGTCCTTTTTTTCCAACATCCTAGGGATTCTAGAGGTACCCAGACTTTGTGGGTTCCCCTGAAGGAGGCCTAGAAATTAGCCAAAATACAGTGAAAATTTAGTTTTTTTCAAAAAAAATTGAAAAAGTGGCTGCAGAAGAAGGCTTGTGGTTTTTCCCCTGAAAATGGCATCACCAAAGGGTTTGCTGTGCTAAACTCAGCAGCTTCCCAGCTTTCAGGAACAGGCAGACTTGAATCAGAAAACCCAATTTTTCAACACAATTTTGGCATTTTACTGGGGCATACCCCATTTTTGCAATTTTTGGGGCTTTCAGCCTCCTTCCAGTCAGTGACAGAAATGGGCATTAAACCAATGCTGGATCCCAGAAACCTAAACATTTCTGAAAAGTAGACAAAATTCTGAATTCAGCAAGGGGTCATTTGTGTAGATCCTACAAGGGTTTCCTACAGAAAATAACTGAAAAAGAAAAATCTTGAAATTGAGGTAAAAAACATCAATTTTTCTCTACGTTTTACTCTGTAACTTTTCCCTGCAATGTCTGATTATCGAAAGCAATATACCGTTACGTCTGCTGGACTCCTCTGGTTGCGGGGATATATAGGGCTTGTAGGTTCATCAAGAACCCGAGGAACCCAGAGCCAATAAATAAGCTGCACCCTGCAGTGCGGTTTCATTCTATACCGGGTATACAGCAATTCATTTGCTGAAATATAAAGAGTAAAAAATAGCTATCAAGAAAACCTTTGTTTTTCCAAAAAGGGCACAAGACAAGGTGTTGAGGCGCAGTGGTTATTTGCACATCTCTGAATTCTGGGGTGACCATACTAGCATGTGAATTACAGGGCATTTCTCAAATAGATGTCTTTTTTACAGACTCCCCTATATTTGGAAGGAAAAAATGTAGAGAAAGACAAGGGGCAATAACACTTGTTTTGCTAATCTATGTTCCCCCAAGTCTCCCGATAAAAATGATACCTCACTTGTGTGGGTAGGCCTAGCGCCCGCGACAGGAAACGCCCCAAAGCGCAACGTGGACACATCCAAATTTTTGAAAGAAAACAGAGGTGTTTTTTGCAAAGTGCCTACCTGTAGATTTTGGCCTCTAGCTCAGCCGGCACCTAGGGAAACCTACCAAACCTGTGCATTTCTGAAAACTAGAGACCTAGGGGAATCCAAGATGGGGTGACTTGTGGGGCTCGGACCAGGTTCTGTTACCCAGAATCCTTTGCAAACCTCAATTTGGCTTCAAAAACACATGTTCCTCACATTTCTGTGGCAGAAAGTTCTGGAATCTGAGAGGAGCCACAAATTTCCTTCCACCCAGCGTTCCCCCAAGTCTCCCGATAAAAATGATACCTCACTTGTGTGGGTAGGCCAGGTGCCTGCAACAGAATAAGGCCCAAAACTTGAAGAGATAGCGGGGATAGCACAGCGAGTTTATAAGGGCATATTCTTTTATACATCTTTAAACGGACTCTGATTTGGGGACCCACATAAGTGAGGTGTCATTTTACTTGGGAGACTGAGGGGAAAACTGGGGAGTAGGAATTTTGTGCTGGAGCTGTGATCCTACTAAGAAAAGTCAGGAAAATATGCATTTTTATGCAAATTTGGAGGTTTACAGAGGAGTCTGGGTAAGAAAATGTTGGGGGAGCCACGCAAGCCACACCTCCCTTGACTCCTTGGGGTGTCTAGTTTTAAAAAATGTCTGGGTTTTGTAGGTTTCCCTAGATGAAGGCCGCACCCAGGACCAAAAACATAGGTGGGTCCTCCCCCCCCAAACACAGATATTTTTGTAATATATCATTTTGATGTGTGCACATACGTCCGTGATGTGTCAAACACTAAAATTGTGAAAAGAAACACACTTAGGTTATGTGAAGAAGACCCCTCACCCACCAACCAAGTTGGAGGCATGCTTCATCATCGGGGTCCCACCCGAGGCACCTAGCGTGTCACAGGTGTGCTGCGACGCCTGATTACAGCAGAGCAGGTTTTGTCATTTTTACCACACATACTGGTTGGATTTGGCACGAGGGTGAGTGATGGTTCAGTGGATCAAATTTTATTAACAAGAGATTTCACAAAAATGAAATGCACTGTTAATAACTGAAAGGCAAAAAACTGAACCAATGACTCACAGCTCGTGAGCTTTAAAGCCGCGACAAGGCACCAACCGCTTTACAGTCCATTCACACACCTTTCATACATGACACGCACAAGACCATTCACACCGCCAGCCACGGGCTCAGCACATTACAACACTCACATCGACAGACCGCGCCACTCAAGGGCCCATCACTTACATACACCCACATGCCTGATACAAGAATCACACCAGCTGATGGGAGTGTGGACTGGCGTTTGGCTGGCACCGCCAGCCAAGCGCCACACCAAGCACACCGCCAGCCTAGCGCCACCCCACGCACACCGCCATCACTTTTTTTGTTTATAAACAACAAAGAAACCACTAATTATAAAATAAGCACAAAACTACAAACACAAAAGCTCTAACTAAATACGACAGAGATGCCAACCGTGAAACATATGAAAATATAAAACAGACAGCTTACGCTCACGGTATTTCCCAGAATTATTTTTTGGTATGGTAACTTCTAGAACAGCTGGGCACACACAGCCCAGGCTTTGAAGGGCATTCGGGGCAGTACATCCCGCTCCCCCTCCGGATTAATCTCCGGGCACATACTCTACATTTCTTTGTGGGCAAGTCTTTTTTGGGAGTGGGAGGAATGTGATCTGGAAAGTGCCGATCTTTCAATCTAGCCACATCCTCCACCACTTCTACTCTAGGAACTCTTGCCAGTTCCATCACAATAAGGCTTTCTATCACCAACTCCTGAAATGTAACAAATGTCATCCTTGACTCAGGTGAACAATCCTTGTATACAATAAAGGCATTAAAAGTTACCAAATGAAATAAATGTAGGGCCAACTTTTTATACCACACATAAGACTTACGAAGAGCAGTGTAAGGTTCCAACCTCTGATCTTCTCTATCAACACCACCCATGTGCCTATTGTAGTCCAAAATGCACGCAGGTTTGCGCACTTCCGCAACCTGACCCCAAACAGCCACAGCGGAAGTACTCTCATCATGGATGGTCGATAGCATGTACACATCCCTCCTGTCTGAAAATTTCATAGCTAGCAGCTCATTATTCCGCAAGGCACTGCACTGTCCCCTCACAAGTTTCTTACAGACAAGCTCCCTTGGATAGCCTTTCCGGTTAGAACAGATTGTGCCACAAGCAACAGTGTCCACTCTAAACAACTCCTTGAACAACTGCACTCCAGTGTAGAAATTATCTACGTACAAATGGTGACCTTTGTTAAACAGCCGTCTAGCAAGTTCCCACACAATTTTTTCGCTAACTCCAAAAGTGACCGGACAACCAGGAGGGTCAATACTGGAATCCCTACCAGTGTAGACCCGGAAATTATACACATATCCTGTACTGCTTTCTGACAGCATATACAATTTAATCCCATACTGTGCCCTCTTACTAGGAATGTACTGCTTAAAAACTAAACGCCCCTTGAAAAGGACCAAAGACTCGTCCACATTTCTCTCTTTGCCTGGAACATAGACCTCTGAAAACTGATCCACAAAATGATCAATGACAGGCCTAATCTTAAAAAGACGGTCACAATCAGGGTCATCTCGTGGCAAAGCTAAAGCATTGTCTACAAAATGCAGCATACAAAGAAGAAGCAAATACCGATTACGTGTAATAGTTGCAGGAAATATAGCGGTTGCCATCAAGGGACTAGTAGACCAATAGGAAGCCAGTGACGGCTTCCTGATCAACCCCATCAAAAAAGTCAAACCTAAAAACCTTTTCATCTCTTCCAGATATGTGGGAACCCACTGAGTAGCTCTAGACTGAGGCTTAAGTCTGGCAGCGTTGTCCCGCAAATATTGCTCTGCATGCACATTTGTCTGCTCCACAATCTCTTCCAAAAATACATCGTCCATAAACAAGTTAAAGAAATGGACAGGCAAAAAGTTTTCCGTATTAACTCTACACCCTGGAAGACCAGTAAATGCAGGTAACTGTGGCTGCTCCATGTTTGGGGCAATCCAGGTGTCAGATCTTCTAATGGGAAACCCTTCAGCCCCAGGCTGCTGCACTCTTGGCACATCAATGTCCTCCTCTAACACACGCCCTTCATCTGCACTGAGAGTAGCTTCCTCATCAGAAGAATACTCTCGAACAGAAAACTCACTTCCAGAATCTCCTGCTTCCTCCTCTGCCTCAGATGCAGAGTCAGTGTCGTAATCATGGTCTGAAGACGACTCAAAGAGCATGCGAACAACCTGCTGAGCAGTCACTTTGCGGCTAGCCATGATCCTCACTAACAACAAATGGATTGCCAACAACAACTAGCACTAAAATAAGTAATAAACAAAGTGTAGCTTTATCACAAAGAGTTATGTACTACAAAAAAAACTATACCACTCACTTGCCTGAAAAAGCTACTCACCAAGCAACTACTCTGCACAGACACAGCAATCACCAATGATATCCCACTAAAAAGAGAAAAGCAAATTAGACAAATGACAACACAAACATCACTGTGCTCAAATCTAAGGACAATGTCAAACACACAATACTGCATTTAGTACACCACCTACAAACATGTCATTCATGCATGTCAACAATACTCCTTTGGAGTAAATTGCTTTCACTTACCTAAAACATGCAACTATGCAAACCGCAGGACAACTACTGCCAAAACCGCAAAGATCCACAGCAAAGGAAGCAAAAGCGTTGAACTAGAAGAAAACGAAGAAATATATTGTTATAATCACAAATACAAATACTTCGACAGTTGACAAACACCCCACCACCAAGAACTTAGAAGTTGTCCCTGGTACCTAAGTGGATCCTGCCCCCCTCTGGGGTAGATGGGCGTAAAAAAATTGCCCAATCTGCCCCCAAGGGGGGCAGAAATGGGCAACACCTCTGTGCCCCCTATAGGGGGTGACCCTTCCCAAAGGGGGCACCCCCAGCACAAAACAAAACCCCAAAAAAAATCCCTGGCGTATTGGTGGTTTCTGCCCTCCTTGGGGGCAGATGGGCCTACAAAAATAGGCCCATCGATGGCCAATACGAACTTTCCCCACTTTAGGGGGGCGACCGTTGCCCAAGGGGTGACCCCAAACACACACCACACAATCCCTGGTGCCTAGTGTGCTTCCACCCCCCCGGGGGCCAGATCGTCCAAAAAATGGCTGGTCTGCCATCGGGGGGCTGAAACAGAAAAAAAAAATAGCCCCCCAGGGGAGTGACCCTTGCCCAAGGGGTTGCCCCCAAAATAAACAATAAAAACAAAATCCCTGGTGTCTAGTGGATTTCGCCCCCTCCCTGCGTGCAGATCCGCCAAAAAATCGGCTATCTGCCCCCGGGGGTGGGGGGGGGGGGGCGAAATACAAAAAAAAATAGCCCCCCAGTGGGGCGACCCTTGCCCAAGGGTTCGCCCCCAGAAGAAACTTTACAGTAAAAATAAATCCCTGGTGTCTAGTGGATTTTGCCCCCCACCCCCCTGGGGGCAGATCCGCCGAAAAAAAGGCGATCTGCCCCCCGGGGTGAGGGGGGGTGAAATACTAAAAAATATTATACCAGCTCCCCCAAGTTCCCCTGTGCCTTGGATGAGGTGACCTTGTCCAAGGCACAGGGGAACTGTAGCCTTGGACGAGGTCACCTCGTCCAAAGCACAGAACCGGTTAAATCATATTGTTTTGCAAATTGAACCTTGAATTACACCAGTATTGTCTGATAAAAATGTCCAGATCGATTAGGTACCCTTCGTTTATAAAACTCAGAAAGTAGAAATACCTGTACCAGCCACAAATTACTTATGTTTTGTATTTTGCTTTTTATATACCAAGGTGTACTAACATTAGGGACTGCAAATTCCAAACTGTGATTCTTACCAAATTGCTATTAGGAAACTGCAGTTTTTGATGTATAGAAGTGTTAAATGTAACTTAGCTATTACTAGTGAGTTGCAAATTGAACCATTTCATGGATGTTAATGAAGTACGTTACAATTTGCGATCCACTAGGGATCACAGCCAGAACAGGAATGGGGACCAGCTGAGGTCCGTCTCTGATTGCTTGTTAATCACAGCAAAACAAAAGAAAACCAGACTGCATTTATTTAAAAAGCAAAGTTTTTCTGTGTTTTTTATTTTTAGTTTAGTTTAAGAAGAGGCAGTGGCCTAGTGGACTATTTCCTCTTCTTAAATAAACATGTTTTATACATTCACAAAGGGATCGGGATCTCTTGGGGGCCCCTTCTCATTTGCAAATGGATTACCATCACTTATTTGAGATTGGTAAATTATTAATGTTTTGCTACCGGAATTCAGTAGCAAAACAGTAATACATACCATACTGATTAATTATTTGGAAGGATTGGCCTAAACAAGACCCTTTCAAATACCAATCGGATTTAGGTTACAAGCACGAATTCCGATTCCGTAAAAAGTTTCAGAATTGCATTTTAGTATTTGTACATTTAAATTCGCATTTTTGCGTTTGCAACCTACCTGAATCTGCAAACCAGGCCATTTGCACCATCAAAAATGCTTTGGGTATCTGTCTTCAATTCTTTTCTCCACTAAAAGAACAGTAGATCTCAGACATTTATCTTTGCATTGCATTAGTAGCATAGAGCTTAATGGGTTAGTATACCCATTGCAGAGTCCTGGCTCATCCAGGTATCAGTGGATAGGTTTTAATTTTCATCCGTGACTAATAAAATGAATAACTTTCAATTCGATATTAGTGACTTAAGTTCCTCCAGCACTGGATTTTTCATAGTTTTGCACGTGTTAATCATTCACTGACATTGAGCTGGGCATCCAATGATAATCATCACATTTTGTGTAGTATTTTGTAAATCAGTCTGAAAAGTCCTGAGAAACCCACATTTTAGATGTCAGATATCTCAGAGAAAATAATCCAAATTCAACCAATAAAAAGAAAACACTCAACATAGCTCTCCCCTTAGAGTCCACCATACCTCAACATTTCTCACTTATGTTGTGTGGGAGTCCCTCAGTGCAGAGCTCTATGTTCTCCTTAATACTCCTTTTCTGTTTACCTGTAAACGTTATTGTTTCTAATTCCACCTTCTATTGGTATTTGATAACTTTATACCACATGAACATGTCTTTTTTTCCGCGTCATGTAAGACTCTCCTGAAAGGGTCTTTTCAAGACCTGCAATTCAAGTAGGAAAACGTCTTCACATGAAGATCTCCCTAGGACTGCCCTTCTGCCTTTACCCAAGGAGTCGAGCAAAAGAATGTAATATCTACAGGAATTTTATAGTGAAAACTTTGAATAACTTTGACTGTTGTCTTCTGAGGTGGCTGCTGAAAAGTTTAGGTCTATTAATATGCCATCATCTGGAAATGAATGTTCTCGCTCTGGCCAACCAAAACAAGTAAAGAAATACAGGTTGGAAGGCAAAAAAGGAGCATCATCTGAAGAGGTGCAATTCATCCCTGCACATGGGTTTAAAACAAATGCACCATGAAACTGGACACGCCTAATGTTTGAGGCACCTAATGAGGAACCTTCTTTTTCATCTCCCTCAATGCCTTTTTTGCTTAACGACTTCTGCAATCACAAAATATCTTTCTACAGATCAGTTGTCCCCTCCTTTTCCATCAGCTGTAGTTCTTCCTTTACCTCGAAGGACACAATTGGCAAGGCCTTTCAGATGAAAGCACCATGTATATGTTGCCTTATTTATACCTATGAGCCCCCCTCATAAAATATATTCGGTAGGTTCATCGTTTCCCAAGGCTTCACCCACATTGTGTAATGTATAACTGCTGTGTGTTATTTCATTTATTTGCATTTATCGACTCTTTCCTTATGGGGAAGAGAATACTGTACTATCAACACACTAAAAATATAAATATATTTTTGAACATCTCTGACAGAATCAGATTGTTTGGTCAATTAACAATGTGTCCAGGTGAATGGTAGGAGATGCGTGGGTCACAACCTGTTTTTTTTCCTTTGACACTAGCGTGCTAGCACATGTTTTCTTTTATCTGAGGCCAAGAATAATGTGATGTGTGGTGCTTCAAAGAACATTTGTTTAAATGTATTGGCCTCTGAAAATCCTGGAAATTGGATAATTCCCAGGAGAAGGGTCTATTTGATCCTGTTGCCAGCCTGCACAACTCATGACTGAGGATGTGGTGGGCCAAGACCAGAACGTCTAAGATGGACAAGGCGATGGCAACATTTGTCACCTGTGTGAAGTCGAATAAAAACAACCACAGTTGATGTTAAGGTGGTTTGCACTTTGATTGTCTGACAATTACCACCAAGGTCCTTCTTACTAAGGCACCATGATGTTACAGATTCCTGTGGATCTCCCCTGCATGATGTCAGGCTGCTGTACAAGATTCGCTGTGCTAAATACACAGCAGATTTTACAGCTATCCCAGCTTGTGACGTAGCCTGCAGTTGCAAAACCCATTTCTCTCTCAAGGACTATCCATTGCTACTCATAAGCACTGAAAAGTCCGGCCCACATGCGGGGACACTAGAGCAGTTTTTATAAAGTAACATTTTCTTTGCCTTACTTTGGAAAAGCCAGGAGGCACATGTAACACAAATGTAATATTTTGCAGCCTTAAAACAGGCTATGTTTCCAATTATATTGAATTACTTTAAACTTTTGAAGAAAAAAGACATAAGCCTTCAAAACTCACTAGAAATAATTTTTACAAACTTCCTTCAGAATTGTTTTTTATTTCTTTTCAAAGAAAAATGATAGAGGTATATGGCTATGTAGCTGTATAGGGTACATTTTTGAACACAATGAAAATAAGACACAGGTTAATGGACCTCTTTACCTCCAGTGTCCCATCATGTTCTGCGGCTGGCAGTTTACTCAGTTCTTTTTTCCGGTTCCTGCTGACAGGACCGTGGAGAAGAGGTCTGCATTTTTGTTAAGGTTTTTCACCCAAAAATGTTTTTTTTTTTTTTCTTCAACCATAGGTGTGATTCACTCAGTGTCCTTTGGGGCAATATGGAACCATATTATATATATATAATTTTTTTTTTTTTTTTTTTTTTTTTTGTGAAATCCCCAGAATGAGGCTGAGAAATAGCAAAATCAGACCCCACAGAAGATGTGTCCTTCGTTTGCCAGACTCTCATGACCCCAAGATATGCAACCACTGCAAGACTCTTTCCAGGCAGACTTTGAGGGACAAATGTGGGCCAGTGGAGCACCAAAGAATTAATATTTCCTGGCTGGAGAGACATCAAAAGGGCGGGGAGAAAAGTTTCCCTCTGCCGGTGCCCCAATCTCACCCATGAGGACTTCGCAGGGGGGGGATCCAAAAGGAAGAGATCTGGCAAAAAAACTACTCTCCCATTCAATGTAGAGGATGTCAAAAAGAGGCACAACATCAAGTACTGGTTTGACGTGGATAGCACATACAACATTGAGGAGGAGAGCACCAGCACCATTAAGGCACCATTAGACATTGAAAATTTGATAACGAAACATGGACCAACGTCTATCAGTCAACTTCTCTATCTAAGATGGTAGAGTGGCTTCCACACATGAAGGTTTCCAGCAGAGTCTGACTCAGAGTATTCACAAGCCTATTCTCCATCCAGGCCATCTTCTCTAGTCACCATTCTTGATTCATCAACAACTTCTCAGGTGATAACGGAATCTCCTCCCCCACTACCTTCATAGCCTCATCCTCTACCGCCTCCTCCACAACCAGCCATTCCAGTGGCAATTCTGCCACCAAATAAGCTAGTCACTTCTTCTTAAACCACCACAGTCATCAATATCAGTGGCATTTACACTAATGCGCCTTACCCAGATCTTGTTCCTTTCAAACCAGACCTCACAGCAATAGGTCTAGGTCCTGATCAATGTTGCCAAAGGTTCATCGCTCCAGGCACTCACACTCAAGATGAAGAAGATATTATTCCTCCGGATCAAACTCCTCACAGTCTTATCATACCACTTCCTCTTTGGGTCTGTACTCTCCTACATGAGCTGATTCTCCTCCATCTAGAACATCTCCTTTTGATGATATCAATACTTTCCAGGAGATTCTCATCAAAAGTGCCAACAAGTTAAATATTGAGTTACTGACTACCACAGCCTCCACATCAGTAATCTTCTAAATGCTATGTCATAAGTCTAGACTATTGCTGCCGTTGTCACCAGATATGTTGAACCATGCTATGGATTTATTTTTGACACTGGCTTCTTGCTGTTAAGGCTCCTCCAACTCCTTCCAGAGGAAATACAAGCATCCAGATCAGGATCCCACTATTCTAAGCACAGATCCTGTACCAGACTGAGTCTCTGTTGCCCGTAAATTACATACCGCAGCTCCTTCATCCACTGTTCTTCTGCCAGGGGAAGTAAATGTTGGACTCTGTGGGAAGAAACATATGTGGTACGTCTGCTGTTGCTGTGAAAGTGTCTAAGGTTTCAGTGTGTCTGGGGCAATATGACAGATCTGTTTGGGATTCTACCCAACCATTTATAGAGGACCTCTCAAGAGACAGGCTTCAAGAATTCCAGGAAATCGTGAGCATGATGGGGTCCTATCAAATCATCAGTCTGCAGCCCTTCACACTAGCAACACATGGATATTATTGTGACCTGGCTCTCTGTTAATTAACATGGCTCAGACTCGCAGGATTGAAACCAGAAGTGCAGTGTTGCATATTAACTCTCCCCTTTTCAGGGAATACTTTATTTGGATCTCCTACAGATGCTGAGATGTCTTGCATGAAGACGGAGCTGGACAATCTCAGATGTGTTGGATCAAAGAAAAGGAAAGAATATTTGAGATATTCCTATAGACTCTATGACCACTAGCACTTCCATCAGAGGGTTCAAACCCCTCATTGGCTCCAGGGGCAACAGCCACAGATACCTCAGCAGCACAGATATCAGTCAAGATGCAGAGGAGGTCCACAGCCATCTGGCCAAATCAAAAAGTTAACTACTGGAGGCAGACCATGAGTGCTTTCTTCCCTGTTGTTTTTTACACACTCTGGTGGAGGTTGGGGTGAAGGGGTGCAATTTGAGGAGGGGGCGGAGAGTGAGGCGGGGGTAGGGATGGGGGGAATACAGAGGGGGAGCTGGGTTGGTAGGGGGTTGGGAACACAGGAGTGAGAGTGGAGGAAGCATAACATCTTACCTGAAATAATGGATAGGATAGCCACAGAAAAATGGGTTCTCAATATTGTATAACATGGATGCTGTCTCAGTCTAGTTCCCTTCACCATCCATTCCACAGACGAAACGGCTCTTGCAGGAACATGTGGTGTAAAACGTCCCTACGCGCCTGAAAAGAGCAGAAATCTATTCTAATTTCATTCTGGTGAAAAAATAAAGAAAAGAAAAAGTAGGACAGCCCCATTTTAGACCTCAAAGCGAACAAGAGGATTTGCGAAGAATTCCGAATGTTGGTTCTTCAGCAAATCTACCCTCAAGTCCATCAGAGGGACTGGTTATGTACAGTACATCTGCTAGATGCCAATTTCCTTATCATGGCAGTCAAAAAGCACCAAACATTCCTGAGGTTCACCCCAGGAGGATACCATTACTGATGAAAAGGTTCTTCCTTTTGGTCTCAGGTCTGCACTGCAAACTTCACCCAAATGTATGGCATTTGGCGGTATGGCAGCCCACCTCAGAAAAATCTAAATCTTAGTCTCTCCATAGCTAGATGACTGGCTCATCAAGGCACCTTAGTACCAACAAGCAAGCTAATATTAACATTTGACTGTCAATACTCTGTCAGATGGAATTGCATGTAAATCTTGAGAAATCTACCTCAACACCAGTTTAATCCCTACACTACCTAGGTACAGTCCTAGACACAGCGCACACAAAACTGTTTCCTGTGGAGGAAAGATGCTTATCCTTTGGAAGGGTTGTAGTCTGAAGGTAACAGCCTATCCAGGAGAGAGGCAAGTCTCCTCTTCTAGGATCAAAGGAATCAAACATGTTCTTGGTATTGAATGCATGTCTCAAGGTGGGGCCTCTATAGCAGTGCATAGAAGATCAATGAGATAGGAAGCTGGGAGGAGAGAGATTTGCTAACAATTCATGCAAAGCGATCACTCAGTTGGCTGTGTTTATCAGAGACTGTACTCAAAGGAATTAATTTCCATCGTGACATTCTGACCCAAAACCATAGTGATGAATGCTTCCCTTATAGTTTGGGGTACTCATGTGGACCAACTTCAAGTACATAGCATTTGGTCTCAAAGGTAACCACATTCTTGCCACATCAACTTGCTGGAGAAGAAAGCATTGCATATAGCCATGAAAGCTTTCCTCCCGTTATTCAGGACAAATTCTTTCCCTTGTTGAGATGTATAATAAAACTACCATGCATTATCTGAACAAAAGCAGGGAGGTACACGATTAAGATATTTGTCTGTGGAGGTACAAACAATCTGGAAATGACCAATATCCAGAGATCTCAGGATTACAACGGCCCATCTGCCGGGAATCCGGAATACTCAGGAAGACACTCCCAGCAGAACCATTCAAGAAAATCATGACTGGGTATCAAATGACTCTGAACTTCACAAAATCTTTTGCATCTGCAGGTTTCCTCAAATTAATCTTTCTGCAGATGGAGAAAAGAAAAATATCCAGACTTTTCCTTGATGTTTTACCCACCAGACACAGTGGGGAATGCCCTGTGGATTGACAAGTCAGGCAGATTTCTTTACACCTTTCCTGCAGTTCTACTGCTACCAACAGTGGTCATCAAGCAGGCCCACTTGAAGGCCAGATTGATTATCATTGCTCCGGAGTGACTCCAACAATAGTGGTTCATTGGCCTCCTTCATCTTTTAAGTGTCCACATTGGAGGCTATCTTGCAGACCAGAACTCCTTTGGAAGTACAGAGGACAAATTCAACACACCAAACTTCACTCATTGAACTTGTCAGTTTGGCTCCTGAACTCATACAATATGGTCACCTGAATGTTCCTGAGGAGTGCATGAATGTTTTGGGAGAAGCCAGTAGACATCTACTTGAACTTCCTATTTGTTTAAATAGTAGAGATTCTGCATCTGGCATTCTCAGAATATTGTCAGTCCTCTCACTTGTCAAGAAGAGGTGTCTCTGCCATACCGTCTCCATTTGGTTAAAGCAAAATTGCAATTCGCCTCTATTAAAGTGCATCTTGTAACAATCACAGCTTATCGAAAATGTCCTTCACAATTGTGGTTTTTTTTTCAGAATGTCTGTGGCAAAAGATTTTCTGAAGGGTATTAAGAAGATATATCCTCATCTCAGGAGATCTTCGCCCGCCATTAAATATTGTCCTATCTTGCCACATGGGACTTCCCTCTGTACCCATTCATAAGTCTTCTCTCCAACACCTATCCTGGAAAGATTCCTTTTTGGTCACTACAATTTATGCTCATAGTTTGTGAGATACAGGCCCTATGTTCCTTTGAATCTAATGCAATGTGTCATAGCAATATGGTAGTGATAAGGAGCCATCCTACATTTCTCCCTGAAGTAGTCACAGATTTTTATGTCAACCAGACTATTTCTTTGCCTACGTTTTGTAGCATCCTTCTCCTGCAGATAAGTCTCTCCACACTCTGTTAGGAAGATGTTGAAGTTTTGTTTAAAGAGGACCCAATCTTTAGGGAAGGCAAAGGAAATTTTGTGAACTATGGTCCTTTATGTTCAGGATTTGCCACTTTGAAACTATCCTTGTCTAGATTGATTCTCATGTATAAGCCTCTCTACCAGAAGGCCAACAAAACCTTGCCTGGAAGACCTGGAATCAATTATACCATAGGTAAAACAGATACTGCTTCTTTACTTGGAAAAATCCCAGTTGCTGGCATTTGTAAAGCTTCAACTTGGATATCAGTTCACATCTTTACAAGGCACTATTGTTTTGATTCAGATAAGAGGGTTCTGAGAGAAAAGGAATGCCTTCTTACTTTTATTCCCACTTCTGTGTCTGTGGAATGTCCAATTAAATCATAAGCAACCCTCCTTTCCCCTCTGAGGGAAGCAATATACTAACTCTATCATGATATTTTCTATGTCAGAAAGAATGAGCAAACTGCCACCTGCAGGACATGATGGGACTCCGGAGGTCAAAAGGCCCTTAATGGCGCATTGTCCTATTCTCATTGTATTTAGTACTGCAGTCTTTACAGCTACATTGCATATAATTTTCTGTCTTACTGTAACAAGAAATACAAATAGTGTGTGAAGGACGTTTTTAAAAGATCTCTTTGAATTATTTCTAGTGACTTTTAAAGGCTTATGCCCGTTACCTTCCACATTTTGAAGTAATTAAATACAATTGGCAATGGAGCCTGTTTTAAGGCTGCAAAGGTTCACATTTGTCATTTGGGCATCCTTGTCTTCCTGAAGTAAGACAAAGAAAATCTGACTTTGATAGAGCTGCTCCTGGGCCCCTACGTGGACAGCACTATTCAGTGCTTATGATTTCAATGAAGGTTCTCCTGATACAGAACAAAGAACACCCTTGTAGTTGTAGCTATTAAAGAGCCAAATAATTTTACCAGTATAGAATGGCCGACAGATGTAGTTAGATATTGCTCTTACAATTGATATCATAATGGTCACCAAAACAGGAGGTCAAGGCAATCCTAATAGAGGGGCCTCCGTGGTCCGTGGCTGTGCCTGATAATTCCATAGGCTGTGCCGGATGCCTCAGTAGATATCAGTATGGTGTTGTTTTCAGCCAGTGCAATCAGCTGCTGTCCTTGAACGTCAAAGTTGGTGATGTAGGTCTTTAAATGTGAACATTTCAACCAACAAAGCCAAATGTCTAGGAGTATTAGAGTATGATGTCTAAATGCCATTTAGTGGATCCAGGAGGGAGAGGATTTTCTCCTGTTTTGAGTATTCCACCCTTCAGTGCTTAGAGCCACAATAGCTGTTACTACTACCAGCTATGCTACTTGCAGAATAATCGTCCTACAGTTTAACGATACAGACAACAGTCAAGAAAAGAAATCTGCGAAACAACTGGATACACACACGGACATCTTGCTCGCACTGTTTGTCTCAATCCTTTGTTGTTAGAGGTCACAACCCAGATAGATAGCATCTGCCCCAAATGGAAATATACAATCTTATCCTCTGCATGTACAAGGAGAACTGGCATGTGCCTCTCACTCTTCTCTCTATTGAGTTATACTCCTTCAGAGAGGGAGTGTTAGGCATCATACAACCCGATCAGAGTACCCCTAATCTGCAGAGTTTATTTCAAAAGCGGAGTCCCACCCTACATTCCCAAAGTACTAGATGCACACAAATTGTATTTTTCTATTTTCGGTTATTTATTCTATATTTTTCTCTACAACCCCAGTGTACACGAATTATAAGTATTACAACACCAAATACCCAGCCAAGGAACTCGATAAAATGCTATAGAAATTTAAAAAGCCTGAAAGTAGTGAAACAACTGCTGCTCAATTTCAAGATTTATGCAACAAAATAGTGACTCACTACACCATCAAAGAAGAACCCTCATACTTATATCTAGTGATGAGACAGAAAATTCCTCTTTCCTGATTATGGATGTGTACCTCTGCCCTGAGTGGCCATCTGTACTGTCGCCTGGTTCCCTATTGCAGATTTCTGTTGTCAGAGGCAAACAAGGATTGTTTGTGTGCCATGACATAGGCCTGTTTTAGGAATTGCGGGCTTGTTGGTCTAAAGGGAGCACCCAAAGCATGTAGTGGTGGAAGGTTAAGTAGCATGAGTTTAGTGGTGGAAGCATACTGTTTTATGATCAGTAGACGAGAACAGGTCGTTTTTAATCTTTGGAACTGGAGTAAGGCGCACCTATCCTTTTGTGGTTTGTGTAAACAAGACCCTGCCCTCTGAAGTAGTTTACCATCAAAGAGTTTGGGTTTTGATTATGGAAGACTCACTTCAGGCCCTATCTTCAATTAAATTTGACCATCTAGATTTGGAAGTAGAAGATAAATCAATAGGATGGTATGGCAGATGGATGAAGCAACTATTAACCCACTTTAATCTGGCAAATGATGGTCCTATGCCAGTTAGGTAGTAGAGGAAAGGGGAGTGGCTGGTTTGACTATTGGGAGGGAAGAAGAACTGTAAATAAGTGTTGTTGACACATTAATACAAATCCAAACAGTGCTAGTCTAAGAGAAGCTATGGAGGCTTTGCATATCATAACTTAAGTGCCCATAAGTGAAAGGAATTTTCCAAGTTAAATTGGGGGGTAATGTTAGTTACTGCTGTAGAGAATCATACTAAGCACTTTTAGCGGCTGGTCAATTTACTTACCCTTACCGTAAAATCTTCAGTTGAAGTTCAGATACGTGAGAAAGATTGGTGTACTTTTATTTATTCCCTCTACATTGGCAGAAACTCAGGAAAATTTGTCAAGGACCACTGCTAATTCCAAAGCTGATAGAGAGGCTATCTTAACCTCCCATACTGCAGTAGCAGCAGCAATGGTGCTGTCCGAAATTAACTGCAGTATGAAAGCCTCTAGGGCTGGAGGTCCAGAGAGTCTCCCATATGTTATCTTTAAGAAGGATCCTCTGAATTGCGGCCAAATTTGAGTGGGTTTTTCATATGTAACATGTACAAGTACCCTTCCAAATTCATGGAAGGGAGCCGTAGTGAAGCCTATTCATATATAAAAGACAAAATCAACCAGCCTGCTAACTATCATCTAATTTCGTTGCTGAATATCACTTCTAAGCTGTTTGCTCAAACCCCTTTAAAGCATTAAGCCTCCTGGGCTTTAGAAACTGAACTGATCCCCGTGGAGCAGGGTAGGATTCAGGCCAAAACATTCAAAAATTAGACCACTGTTTCACACTGTGTGGTGTCGCAAGGTGGTCAGTGGAACTGGTAGGCTGCATTTGCTGCTGTTTTGTTGACTTCCAGGCGGTGTTCAACAACTTCATAGTGATAACTGGGTAGAAGTTGATCTTGACAGGACATGAAGCGTGTTGAGGAAAATCCTGGTAGAGAATGGCTTAAGCCAGGGGTGTGTTTTAGCTCCTTTGCCATTTAGTTTGTTTATAGAGGATCTCATCCATGCGTTAAGTGCTAATTACAGTTTTTCCTCCTGAGATTGGGGGTTAGGCACATCAGTTGTCTTATGTATGCGGATGAACTGGTGGTGAAGCATCTTACGCCTGTGGGGCTCCAACGCGAATTAAATGCACTAAGTTCTTATTGCCTTGAAAATAAATTAACACTTAACATTAAAAAGACAAAATACTTGTCCTTCGCAAAAAGGGAAAGGAGATTTACTTGGTTTTCAAGAATTGGCAGTTGGAGCAGGACTGGTAGTAAGAGTGTTTGGAGGTGTCTTTTTTTATTTTTTATTATTATTTATTTTTTATACGATCTAAGATGGTACAGAAATCTGGCCACTTGGAGGCTTGTATTGAAAACTGAAGTGAGTAGGTTGAAGCTGTTTGATCGCAAATACAGCATTTAATTCTTTGAGCCACTAAATAGTCTTTCAGAGTAAATTAATTTCCCAGGCTGAATAAGGAGCGGAGGTGCTGGCAGTAGGTAGACTGGTTACATGGGAGAGGCTAGAAGGTGGCATTTTGAAATTACTCCTTGAATTACAAAAAATGCTGTGGTTCAAGCTATAAGGAGAAAGTTGAGAACTGTAGTCTGGAGTGATCTAGCAGACGCAAGAGCCATGTGATTTTTTTATTTTTTTATTAAAAATTGAGTCCCCTGTGATACATTATCAGTGCTAATTCTCCCTAAACTAATGTTAATCTTCCCTGATGATAGAAATCTAGTGAGAAATGTTGGAGCACCTAAGAGTCGCAGATATGCACCTTGAAGTGCTGAGAAAAGTAGCTGGAGTGAGGACTTTCAGTACTTGAGGAACAAGAGATCTATTGTGCCCTTTATAATTTCTCATGAGGGCATCAACTTTTTTTCTTTATCTACACAGAATCCCAGATAGGACTCAGCGAAGTTAAATTCTGAGGGTAGGATTTGAACCAGGATGGCGGATCACCTGCTCTGGAGACTGAACACCAGCTCCTACCTATGTTCCGAGGCCAGTGTGCCCGGTGAAGAAGAGGAGTGTGTTGGACGGTGGTCCAGTTGGGAGTCTAGCCAAGTACGCTCCTGATGTGAGGAGATGGCTGCTGCACTGATTGGGTTGTTGCCAGGGGGCACGTTCCAGTCTATGAATCCCTTATGACAGGAGAGGGCTGCTGTGAAGGTGGAGTGGAGTGCGTGGTAAGAGAAGCCTGTGTGGCCATGTTGTGGCACTCCCATATGCCACAAGGGGCTGCCATGTAAATTGTGCTAGATACAAAGAGTATGCGAAGCCTAGCAATGACCCCACTTTTCAGGAGTAGCCAGGGTGGTACAGACTACAATGTGTTGAGACTGGCGCGTTGGCCAGTGGAACTATGGCAACCCTGTGTGCCAGGAGGGGCTTCTGATACTAAAGTTGTTGCAAGGATCAAGCTGTTGCCTGAGAACTATGAAGCATGACCTGTAGGGCACCCCAAAGCATTGAGGATTAAGCCTGCCTCACCCCCGGGACCTGATTAGGATGCCGTGGATGCATCGCCTAATCACTGGGAAGTGCAAGACTTACCATACAGGTAGTACCCCTCTGATTGGTGCAGGAGCCAGTCACATATGCTTAGGAGAGAGCCTGCATGCAGCCAGCTCTCCAAACAGGACTGGAGTAGTGCAAGTATCTGCTGTCAAGGTACTAGCTGAGACATTGCTAGCCTCCCTGCTACTGGAGCAGTTAAGACTGGTTAAGGGCTAATCAAACCCTGGGGGACTCACTGCTAATTGCACTATGGTGCCAAGACTCCTTTTGCTAAGTCGGAGTGGACTCTTGAGTTAAGGCCTACAAATGTGCATTCCCTGGATGCAGCCACCAGCGAATGGGGTTTAGCCCCTATCACATTACGGAGAGTGGGTTGGACAGGGTCTTGTTCAGCCCTGCCAAGTACCACCCATCAGGGGTTAGACAAACGCGTTTTAATGCAGTGTCTGCATGACCACACTAAAATGCATTAGTGTCACATTTTGTGTGCTGTGGGACCTCCCCGCGAGGTCTGCTTAACATGGACCTGCATATGCAGGGAGAGCACTGGCAGTTAGTGCACTGTGCCGCCTGAGAGCCTCCTAAATAAGTCTCAAAAGTATACTGTGGTTTCTCTTGTTTATTCACATTATAGATCAGATCAACAACTCTTTCTGTTGTAACTTGCTCAAGATGCTGAGGCCTCACTCAAACCAAGAGTAAACTTTCTTGCCACTGTACCAGTTGGTCTCGGGAGCCGTGGGGAGTGGGGCAGGTTAACGACGTTGATAACCCAGAACGGAAGATCCAACAGTGCCCTCACTTGTAGTGCATTAGTAAAATGAATAATAAGCAAAAGATGTGTATTTTTTGTTTTTGTTTCTCTGGGCGATTTTTGCTGTGGTGCAAAAATGTTCATCACAATTAATGGCGCAAACACTCCTTGTACAAGCAGCAAAGAGTTGTAAACAAGGATTTACTATGTTTTCAGTAGTACAAAGTTAGTGCAGTTTAGTTTACGGAGTCAAATCCCTTATTCCCATATTGTTCGAATTGTGCGATCCTGGCCATATCCCTGGGTCTACTTGGTATTTTCATCCATACTTGTGAGGCCCTAGAAACAGGCTTTCCTCTGACATCACAAAAAAAACACTAAGAGTTGTACATTTGCATTGGTGTAGAAGACACTACATATCTTGGGATGGGAGGCTTGCAGACTTTTTATTGGCCCTATAGAAAATGCCTGTACTCTGAGAGCCGCAGACTTCGATAATTGCATACCGTTGCATAGTTCTGAAGTGAAATAGCAAAGGATGGCATGTTGTCACAGACTAATTATGCTTTATTGTTAATTGCATTCTGGAAAGTAATTAGAAAATATGTGGAAAACATGAAATTTGTATCTTAATTCACCAAGCAAACAAGGGTGGGAGACAAACGGTTAGCCAGTGGTAGAGTGCTTATGCTCTCTCCTTTATGTATGGTAAAATTGGCTTACATCGGATTGACACATTTAATTTATTTATATGTCCCTAGGAAAGTGGTGGTACATACCCCAGGGCCCATAAATGAAATGTTATAATTGGGCCTGCAGCACTTATTGTGTCATCCACTTAAGCAACCTTTTGTAACATGTCTGACACCTGCCATGCAATTTTGTAGTGCAGTTCTAAACTGCCATTTCGACCTGGCAAAGTAAATCTTTTGCTAGGCCTAAACCGTCATTTATAATGCACACAAGTCATCCTTAGGGTAGGCGCTAAATGCCCAATAGGACAGGATGCAGTATTTAAAAGGTTGAAAAAATCTTGATACACTGTTCCAAAAGTAAAGGGACAAGAGAAAAAGTACAAAGGAGTCCTAATATTTAGGTGCAGAAACCTCACACACCCAAATGGGTGTCATGCTTCATTATCGGAATTGCTCCTTGTCAGACCAGCGCTGCAATGTCTGACGGGCACCCCCCAAGGGGGGGGCTCTTTGCCGGAGATCTTTTCTCGATGATGCCAAGACCCCAAAAGTGAGTTTGGAGAACAAAGGGGATGAAAGGAGAGAAATAATATAAGATAAAATTGACTCACGGCCCTAACTTAAGAGTAACAAATTTATTAGTCCATGTAGGGTATGGGCCAAGATTAAAATCAGTAGGGAGAGTGAACCTGAAATAATGGTCAGGTACTCTCAATCACACTTATTGAGGCAGAGGAGGCGAGGAATTACCAGACCTTCCCTTAAAGAAAAGGGTCTACATGTTTCGCGTCTCTATGGTCCAGCTGGATCCCATGACGCTTCTTCAGGACCAAAATAACACATACTTCTCCTATCACAAATAATAATACTGATAAGACTGCTATAACCTGCAACTGTCAGTTATAATGTCTCCTGTCACTTACACATTATCTGGTGTAACTTGAATGTACTAATCCTACATTGCGCCCCTCCCAATTTGAGGAACATACTTCATGGGGCAGTTAAAGCCACTGGCCGGATGTCAAAATTATTGAAATAATCCCGAACCGCACGGGGTGACCTACCCCTGGCTGTGCTCCCACGGGAGGGAGATTATACACTGGACCATTATCTCTCCCTATCCCCCCCATATTTTTTCTTTGTATTTAAAAGGTTGTCCATGTGCTTTCAAGTTGTATATGTCCTGATAGTGAAAAACCAATTTTATTTTATTTAAGCGTGGGAACAGAAAAGGTAAGGAAACAAAGACATGACAGTGAGTAATAGCACCATTGAATGAGGTGGGCAGTACCGTTCCTACAAACGATAACCCTCTCCTTCTCCCCAAGCAAAACATAGTAACACTGTTCAAACATGCAACCCCCAGTGCACCTGCCATTTCCCTCATATTTTCGGGGGCAGCCACATGCCTCATAAATTGCCTTTTCTAGTCCAGAGCACCAGTCCCCTCTGGCTCGCCATTTCGAAATTGACAGCACCACCGGGAGTCTCCAGAGCTGTGCAATCTCTCTTTTGGCCACCAGGCAGGCCACCCCTATGAATATTTGGTCAGCTCCTCCAGAAGTTCCAACAGCGCCACCCTCACATTTAACCCAATGGAACACCCAAGGTCCTCTCCACCCCCACCCTGAAAGATCTGGGTAATGACACCCTTCCTCAAGCACCTCAAGCAGGGTTTGATTAGCGGGTGAGAAATTGGACGACAGGTGGCCCGCAGGGCATGACACAACTGGACGAAGCGTAAAAACTGAGAGTTGGATAGGTCATAATGCTCCCTCAGCTGCTGAAAGGACATCAGACTGTTACGAGTGCAGACATCTCAAAGGTAGGTAATTCCAATGGTATCCCATTGCCTAAAGCCCTCCAAACGGGACACCTGCTCTAACCACGTTCCATTCCACATGGTCGTCAGCTCGGTGAGGCAACGGTCCCAGCCTGTCAACCGCAAGGCAGCCCACCAACACCGCACTGCCACCTGTGTGCAATCTGGGGCTACCTGGGGGACCGGACCATCATACAATCCCAGCCGGCCCTTGAATCAGAGATGGCAGAGTTCCAAGCGGTAGGCCGGGTCATGCCATCCCCCAGTAAACCACTCGTTGACCGGAACCAACTGGGCTGCCAAGTAGTAGACGTAGAGGTCTGGCACTTCCAATCCACCCTCATGTGGTGCTTTCTGCGCGGAGCAGAAGGCCACATGGTGGCGCCCTCCCTACCGTATAAAGGAGGTGAGCTTGGAGGTGAGGGATCGAAACCAGGCATGGGGCACCAAATAGGGGAAGTTTGTCAGGACATACAAATAGGGTAGAGGCAGATCATTTTGAAAAAGGCGTTGCTACCCAATGGGTTCAGGGGCAAACGACTCCAACAGGTCAGGTCTCCCCTTAGAGCATGTGATAGAGGCTGGAAGTTTAATTGCCATGCCAGATCCGGGAGCGGGAGAGATTATCACCCAAGTATTAGAAGGCATTTCGCTTTACTAGGATATCTGGGCACTAATCCTCTCCCCCGCGGCTCCCCGCTCCTCCACCAGCAGTGACTTTCTGGGGTTTAAGCGTAGCCCCGAGGACTCACCATACAACTTCGGGAGCTCAAGACAGGGACCCGAGCGTTGAGGCCGCCACAGGAACATCAAGACGTCATCCACTTATAAGGACACCCTATCTTCATGGCCAATCCCCCACCTCCAACTGTTGATAAGCCAGTCACCGTGGAGGAGGTAGATCAGTGGCTCGATTGCTAGGGCAAACAGTAATGAGGAGGGGGGTGTCCCCGACGTGTCCCCTGCCTGATTGGAGAGAGATCTGATAGAATACCATTAACCCGCGCCGAAGGGTTGTGGTAGAAAAGATGGACCATGCTCTTGAATTTCAGGTGGAAGCCCATATGCACCAAGACCTCCTCCAGGAAGTTCCAAGCCAGGGTATCGAAAGCCTTGCGAAAATCCACCAGGAGGAGCACCAACCTGCCCTCCAGTCAATCCGCCTGCAAAAGCTCCACCTGAATCCGCCGGAGACAGTGGTGCATGCTTCTGCCTGACATGAAGCCGCACTGATAACGATGAACCAGATAAGGCGGTGTGCGTACCAACCTGAACAAGAACCTTCGTGAATATCTTAATGTTTGCATGAATTAGCGAGATGGGCCGGTAGGGTGAGCATTGGTTCTGGGGCAGGTTGTCTCTAGGTATGACCACAATCGTGGTGCAATCAAAATCTGGGGTGAAGGAGCCGCGGCGAAACACCTCCTCACAGGCGTTGACCAGGAGAGACACCAGTTGGTATCGGAATTGCTTGTAGTATTCAACAGGATACCTGTCAGGACCTGTGGTTTTCCCGGATTGAAGAGGGGAGATGGCCTGTCCCACCTCCACCTCCTCCTCCTCTGTCAAAGGTAGATCCAATTCTGCTGCCAAGGATGATGGTAGAGAGGGCAGCACAATGTCTCCCAGAATAGGGTTTTCTTGTTCTGACATAGGCTGGGGAACTCTGGGATAGAGGTCCTCATAGTAGGAGGCAAAAGTACGTGCAATTACCAACAGGTCCTCCTGTGTGGCTCTGTAGGAGGCTGGCCTGGCTTATAGTGTGTACCTTGTGGTACTTACACTCTGTGCCAGGTCCAGTTATCCCTTATTAATAGAATAGAGGTGTTTCTAGCAGCTTAGGCTGATAGAAGGTAGCTATGGCAAAGCAGCTTAGGCTGAACTAGGAGACATGCAAAGTTCCTACTATACCACTTATATCATATAGCACAATATCATAAGAAAACACAATACTCAGTTACTAAAAATAAAGGTACTTTATTTTAGTGACAATATGCCAAAAGTATCTCATAGGATACCCTCACTTAGGAGGTAAGTAATATACACATTATATGTACACAAACCCAAAACAGGTAAGTAACAGTAAGAAAAGTAGTGCAAACAATGTAGAATCACAATAGGATGCAATAGGTAGACATAGGTCTATGGGCAACACAAACCATATACTCCAAAAGTGGAATGCGAATCACGAATGGACCCTAGACCTATGGGAGATTGTAGAGGGTCGCTGGGACTGTGAGAAAATAGTAAGGGTGTCCAAAATACCCCACCCCAAGACCCTGAAAAGTAGGAGTAAAGTTACCCTACTACCCCAGAAAGACACAATAGTCGCGATAGGGGATTCTGCAAGAACCACCAGCACCAGCAAAACACTGAAGACGGATTCCTGGACCTGAGGACCTGAGGACCTGTAAAGGAAGGGGACCAAGTCCAAGAGTCACGAACGTGTCCAGGGGTCCAGGAGCCCACTAAACCCCGGATGAAGGTGCAAAAGAGCTGCCTCCGGGTGGAAGAAGCCGAAGATTCTGCAACAACAAAAAGGGCTACGAACTTCTCCTTTGGATGGAAGATATCCCACGGCGTGATGGAGGTGGCAGAAAAGAGTCGCGTTGAGGATTTTGGGTGCGGCTGGGGACCAGGAAGGACCAGGATGTCGCCCCTTGGAGGAGGGGACAGATGGGGCGCTCAGCTTCTCAGAGAGCCCCCACAGAAGCAGGCAGCACCCGCAGAAGTACTGGAACAGGCACTTAGAAGATCTGAGGACAGCGGTCGACTCAGAGTCACAAAGGAGGGTCCCACGACGTCGGATTCCAAGTCAGCGAGTTGGGCAATGCAGGACGGAGTGCTGGGGACCCAGGCTAGGCTTTGCACAAAGGTAGTCCTGGAAAAGTGCACAGAAGCCAGAGCAGCTGCAAATCACGCGGTACACAGGCTTTCTGTCAGGCGTGGGGAGGCAAGGACTTACCTCCACCAAATTGGGACAGAAGGGCCACAGGACTGTGGGAGACACTTGGACGGAGGTCCTGTGTTCCAGGGACCACGCTCGTCAGGATGAGAGGGGACCCAGAGGACCGGTGATGAGGAAGTTTGGTGGCTGTGTTGGCAGGGGGAAGATTCCATAGATCACGGGAGAGTTCTTCTTGGCTTCCAGTGCAGGGTGAAGGCAGATAGCCCTCAGAGCATGCACCACCAGGAAACAGTCGAGAAAGCCGGCAGGATGAGGCGCTACAATGTTGCTGGTAGTCGTCTTGCTACTTTGTTGCAGTTTTGCAGGCGTCCTGGAGCAGTCAGCAGTCGATCCTTGGCAGAAGGCAAAGAGGGAAGTGCAGAGGAACTCTGGTGAGCTCTTGCATTCGTTAGTTGAGGAATAGCCCACAGGAGAGACCCTAAATAGCCAAAAAAGGACGTTTGGCTACTGAAAGAGGTAAGCACCTATCAGGAGGGGTCTCTGACGTCACTTGCTGGCACTGGCCACTCAGAGCTGTCCATTGTGCCCCAACACCTCTGAATCCATGATGGCAGGGGTCTGGGACACACTGGAGGAGCTCTGGGTACCTCCCATGGGAGGTACTGGTCAGGGGAGTGGTCACTCCCCTTTCCTTTGTCCAGTTTCGCGCCAGTGCAGTGAAAAATGACTGTGAAATAACGTGGACGTTATTTCACTCAGACTGCAGTGGCAGTCCTGTGTAAGAATTGTCTGAGCTCCCTGTGGGTGGCAAAAGAAATGCTGAAGCCCATAGGGATCTCCTGGAACCCCAATACCCTGGGTACCTAGGTACCATATACAAGGGAATTATATGGGTGTTCCAGTGTGCCAATGAGAATTGGTAAAATTAGTCACTAGCCTGCAGTGACAATTTTAGAACGCAGGGAGAGCATAAACACTGAGGTTCTGGTTAGCAGAGCCTCAGTGATAAAGTTAGGCACCACACAGGGAACACATACAGGGCATACATTATGTGTACTGGGGTCCTGCCTAGCAGGATCCCAGTGACACATAGGCAAAAACAAACATACATACAGTGAAAATGGGGAGTAACATGCCAGGCAAGATGGTACTTTCCTACAGGCTCCCGTCCGATTTCTGAGGGGCTCCACCTGGGCTGAGAAACCTCGAGTCGCCAGCCAATACTGCTGTTTTCTGGTCTTATTGCCCAGCTCAAACACTCTTTGGGTTGAGGCCTGCCAATATTGTGGACCCTCCGCAAGAGACACTTGCCGCAGTTCCGCACGCAGAAGCTCCAACTGTCTCATCGACTCCTCCCCCTCGGTCTGTCAGGCGCGATGCTCCAAATCCGCCATTTCATCTTCCAGCTTGGTTATTCGCCATGCCTGCTGGGCTTCCCCCACCTGACATACCCTTTAATGATACTCCTCAAGGAGGGTTTGCTAGCCTCCCAGAGAGTCCCCGCCGAGGCCACTGATTCCTGATTCTCTCTAAAGTAGTGCGCTAATTCTTGGTCGATGTAGTTGACGTAAGCAGGGTTTTTCAAATACTATGCGCTGAAGCGCCACAAGAGCTCCCCTGTTCAATGGGACTAATGCGTGGTCCGAGATACCGCAGGCCGTAATCTTCACTGAGGTCAAGGCTAGGAGATCTTCCTCTGGGAGCCGTATCAAGTCTATCTGCACCTCTGTGTGTTGAGCTGCCGATTGGTGGGTGAATGCAGTCTGTGAGTGCCAAGCCAACCATGCGTCACACAGGCCCAAGGAGTCCGTCCAGCTCAAGAGGAACACAGAGTCCGTGCAACGCCCTGGCGTGGGACAGTAGAAGTGTCTCAGATCGTGTCCAGGACCGCGTTGAAATCTCCTTCCAGAATGGTGGTTCCGTGCGGTAGGGATAGAAGCAAAGCATGCAGTCGTGCCAGAGTGGGCCCTGTGGGGGGGGAGGGGGGGGGCAGAGAGGTAGCATAAAATAAATTTGGACCTGTCGGCATGCCAAGCGGCCCTCCACTCTGACGTACCATCACGGAGGCTCGTTGTGGACCTTGTCTGCCAGCATGGGGAACAACCTGTGGAGCATGAGGGCCACTCCCCTGAAGAAACCAGAGTGGTACACCCAGTCGTATCCGAAGTGACCGAGAAACAAACATTGGGTTCTCAGTAGGTGGGTCTCCTCAAGAGAACAACCCCCGGGTAATATCTCCCAATGTATCGTAGGACTGCGGATCTCTTGATGAGGTCTAACAGACCCTTAATGTTCCAGGAGAGTATTGTAGACATATTGCAGATGTAGGGAAGGGCACTAAACTCAACTTTGGTCCCTCGCCGGGCCCAAGTTGCCGAGCGCAAGGGCTACTGTAGATGACCTTGGGTAACGGATCTGTGTGCATGGTACTCACTGTGTACAGGTTTAACCTAGGAGAAAGAAAGTTAATGCAAAGGAAACAACACAACTCTCCTCAAACCCCCCCAAGAACTCCCCCCCATACTTCTACCCCTGAAGCATCTGTCGCCCTTGCCCAACACTTTTGCAAACTAGCAAAGTAAATAAGAGAAATTTTAGGGGTTCTCAAGATGTAGCAGTGCCTTGATCACGGATGTGCAACCTGACTGTTACAAAATGAGACGGTTCTAGTTTCCCGGACTATTACCTGCCCCTGGCCCGGCATCCATCTGCTGCCAGATGTTCCAAGCTGAATCCCAGTCTCCGGGCATCCTCCCCCTCAGATCTGATCAATCCAAGGGGATCGGCGTGTCCTCTGCTGACTCAAACGGGGCAGGGGTGGCCACCAGGGCAGCATCCAACCCAGTATCCACCTGCAACTTGGGCACCGGTGAGGCCTCAGGCCGTCCTTTCTGCTCCCCAGCCACCACTCGTGACCTCCCAAGAGCTGGAGCTCTTCATCCGTAATCGGGCCAGGAGGGGGGCTCCATCCAGGGTTTCAGTACCTTCCCCTGGTCCAACCCCTGCTATCCCCCACCGGAGGCCTCAGTATGTGTTTTACGGGGAGTAAAAAAAGACGTATTGGATTGGAAGATTACTTTTAGGCGACCAGAAAAGAATACTATGTAGTGAAGGTTTAGCACACGTAGTTTCTGTTTGACAGCCATGAACGACCTGCGCTTTTGCTGCAATGCTCTGGAGCAGTCTGGAAAAACCAGGATTTGGGAGTTTTGATACCAGGGGTCTGTCTGAATCCTGGCTTCGCGCAGAATTGCATCTCACTCTCTAAACTTCAGAATCCTCAGTATTATCGGTCGGGGCATACGCCTACCGGCGACAAGGCACCAGCGAGCGGTGCGCACGTTCTGTGATGAAGGTGGAGGACATTTTCTCTGCAGGCATCCAGGTGCGAAATCAGACCTCAAGCGCCGTGGCGAGATCTGGTACCTCCAAGGCCTATGGCAGGCCCACCAGCTGCAAGTTGTTGCGCCGCACCCGGCTGTCGGCATCCTCTGCGCGCTTATGCAATTCTGCCATTGAGGAATTGAGTTTCGAAACCTGGCGCTTGAGGACGGCCACCTCATCCTCTGTTGTACAAATGCGCTTCTCCACCTCGGAGACTCTCCCCGTAACTCCCCGCAGGTCTTGCCCGATCAGTGAAAGGTCAATACAGAGTTGTCAACCTTGTGCTCTACAGCTTCCCATGAGTCCTGAATTGCTTTGAGGATGACACCAAGGTCCAGCTGCCACGCTGCGGGCCCCAGGGAGTGATCAGCCACATCGCTCACGCCATCCGACGCAAGAGTGGGGACCATGTACTGCACCATAGTTGTCTGGGCCTGCGCAGACGGTGATGGCCTATTCTGGCTCATGGCTAGGCCGGCCGCCCCACGGAGCCACAGGTGTAGAAGACAACAGGCCCATCAGGGACCCTCACCTTCCCACTTTAGGAGGCCTCAGCCCAGCCCAGAGAACCACCGTCAGTCACCTACTCTGCCACTCAGCCTCGGCGGTTCTATGCGGCCATGTTGCACTCAGTTGGTGGAAAGGGCCCCCAGAATTCTAGGTACCTCAGGCCGATGTCCAGTGGGTTCCACGTGCCCAATCTAAGGAAACCCAGGGGTGGGGGAGGGTGGGGAAGGAAAGCAGGGCCACTCCTTAGTCGACCTATGTCCAGGGATTCCCCCCCATCATACACCCCCACCCCCCAGAGATCAGTGTACGAACCTCTCACGGCTACCAGTGCCAGCCTCTGGGCCTGTCTATCCTGCATCCAAGTGGCCTCAGTCCGGGGGTCCCAGGAGGTCTCACTGCCGCTGTCCACTCCTTCATTGCTCCGGCGGGGCCCCCCTCGAAAGGCCGGACGCCCATTCAGTATCCTCCTCAGCTGCGCCTGTCGTGGGGGGGGAGTTGGTGGTGGGGATTCCGCCACCTCCTGCACATTCCCTTCAGCCACCCCCTTCCTTGCTTCCAGGTTCAGGCTGTCCTCTTCTGCACTTCATCCTCCAGAGCGTCCACCTCTGCCTCCTCACAGGCCAGCCCCTGGGTCTCCCTCGAAGCACCTCTGGCCCAGAGGCCGGCAAGGCCTGGGACTCATGTGGTACCCACCCTCAGAAAGCCAGGCAGGCACCGCCACTGCACCACTCCTTCACTTTTGCTGTTTTTCCTGGGATGGCCGGCTCCACTCCCTCCTCCCGGCTGCTGCTGGCTGAGCAGCTGTCAAAAAAACGGTTGGTGGGAGGCAGGGGTAGGGCACCCCAGGCCCCCACCGCAGGATCGCATTCCAGGGCCGCCGAGGCCCAAGCAAGCCCTGTGCGGCGCCCACCATCTTAGGGTCAGACAGGCTCTCCGACAGGCGCGTTGCACCCGTTCTGCTTTTCTTTTCCTCTGCAGCGGCAGGCTCTGCACTGTGGTATGGCCTCCGCTGCTGCTCCTGCAGCCCCAAAGACCATTGGAGGCCACTCGATCAGGTAGGATCTGGGCAGATGGCTGGGGGGCTGCAGAGCTATGTTAAAACACGGCCGCCATGTTGGCCTGCGTAGCCATGCCCCCCGTAAAGTTAGGTTTTTAAGTCACACTTTTGAAAATGTCACTTAAAGAAAGTTGGCCTATTTTTGTCCTAACTATTTGGTGCCTATGGCGTGTGTCCCGGGTCACAGCACTGGATGTAGCTGGCAGTTGGCCTTTGTGTATTCCCCTCAGACTGAGACACAATGAGTTGGCAGGATTGAAAGAG
Organism: Pleurodeles waltl; assembly: GCF_031143425.1. Lineage (NCBI taxonomy): Eukaryota > Metazoa > Chordata > Amphibia > Caudata > Salamandridae > Pleurodeles > Pleurodeles waltl. Next base: position 1,713,080,219 of record NC_090440.1, read on the forward strand.
CGGAGTTGCTCCCCTACTCAATTACATTTCAAAGGGAGTGTCTCAACACATTCACAAAGAACTTAACACCAGTCTTGTGACCCCAGAACCCTTGGAGCCTGTGTAGAGAAAGGAAGGACATTCCAGAAATGGGGGAAGTCTAGTGGTCTCTTTTCAAAGGCTAGCACCAGGTATAAATATTAGACCCTCAGATCACTCCTGGACCTGTGGAAGACCACAGAAAGATTGCCTTGTACTCCAGTGGAATGCCCCGCTGCTTGAGCTCATCTTGTTTCTTAGAGGACTGTCCTGCTTCAGATTTGTCTTGTTTCTCAGAGGACTGCCCTGATGCTACCAGAAGACTGCCAGCCGCTTGAGGCCTGCCTTGCTCTTTGGAGAACTGCCCTGCTTCTTTCTTGAAAGAGAGAGGACTATCTCCTTGAACCAAAGCCTACCAAAGTGACTAATGGTCAGGTAGCTGACAACCTCTTCTGAGCTACAGTGACAAAGCAAGCGTCGGAGACCTCCCTGCAACTTCGAGATGACCTGCTGCAACTGGGCTCGCCCGGACCTGCAACTGGGCATGTCTGGACCTCCAACCTGACCTGCCTAAACCCTGCTGACCTTTGCCGAAGTGAGTTCCTGATCCCCAAGAGGTGCTTCCCCAGGTCCTGGACCATTGGTGGCCATTAGTTGATGTTCCCCAGTAAAAACCTGAGCTTTGAACTCTGTGTGCAGGACTGAGAAGGTAACCTTTTCAGGGGAACTAGCATAGTACCTGTATCTGTCCTGCATTCCATTGTGTTCGGCCTGAACTTGTGACTTTGTCCTGATCTAGTGACCAGATGCCCACAGTTAGCGCTTTCTGCGTCTTTGAACTATTTCTACTTATACGTTTAAAATAACATATCTCTGATTCTACTGATTGGAGTTTTGTCATTTTGGTCTCGTTTTATTTATTAAAGATTACTCTATTTTCTAAATTGATATGGGGGGTTTTCTTGTGTTAAGTTTTCACTTTGTTACTGTTTGTGTGATGCATGAATACTTAAGACAGTGCCTCTACGTTACTCCTGGCTGCTTTTATGCCAGAAAATCAGAGGGTTAAGCACAGGTTAACTTAGAAACTTTTTTGTGATTCGCCCTGACCAGGATTGTGCTTGTTGCTTGAGAAGGGTTTTCACTACACTCAATCAAAAACTAAATTTTTTACAGTACCCATCATTCAGTAACCGCTTACTACCCCAGGTCTCTTGAAGTGGCTTAACAGTCTGCTTGTCAGGAATGATAGAGCATAAAAACAATTCTAATAAAGAACCCTTGACCAGACCCCCAGTTGGCAATTCACTGGTGTAACAGACAGCACTACTCCCCTAAATGTGGTCTTGTCCTGTGTGCAAGTTTTAGTCAAAGGACTATTAGATTTCTAATCCCAGCTTCTTTTCAATGAAAGTATGATGTAATAACCACTTTAAGATCTGCAAGGGGCTCCCAACAGTGCCATTTGTCCATGAAAGCAGTGCCTGGGCATTTTTATCAGAACCCACCCCACCATACCTGCAGTGCTGTGGGCAATGTGGGGCCAGGAAAAATTATTTTTCAAGGCCCCCCTGGTGAAAAACTGTGTGCCTGTGGTCAATTATATTTGTATCATATAACTCTGATACCATTTCCTTTAGCATTGCATAGTTCGGGGAGGGGGATTGGGGACACTACTACATACAGTTAAAGTGCATTTCTTGCTCTTCTGTGGCTGGAAGGTAGACGCTGAGGCACTGTATGCCCTCAATATAACACAAAATAAATAACATATTAAAAAAGCATTACACATTTGCTGTCTAATCGACAGGAAGAATTAGTGCAGATGGATGCCATGAGTGTAAAGTGCTCACAAAACAAATAGCTGGAGGCGCAGACAAACATGACATGAAACATGCCTTCTAAATGAGATGCTCACAAAAAGTGATGCAGTGTGTGTGTTTTGGAGATAGCTGCTTTACAAATGTGAAAAGCCTGATGTGAAATAAACAGATACTTAAAGCATAGTATGTGAGATGTCTTCAAACAAGGTGTGTGTGTGTGTAACATTCACAAAAATAAGACTCACTGTGTTTGACAATTCACACAAATGCATAAAGCTTGTTGTATGAGGGAAAGAGTAGCCTTCATCATGAGATGCTTGAAACAATGAGAAATGTGGTACCAGCTTCTGAGCTGCGCACAGAAATTCACCCTAGTGAAATATGCAGAAAAGAAGAGTGTGAGTGATGCTTGGTTAATAAGCAAATCTAAGGTCTTCTTTGGAGCCAGGCTTTAATTCATAGAATCATTTGAAGATTCCTGTGTCAGGTATTCTTTTTTTAAAGGTACTCTAAGGTTAACAGTCCTGAAAAGGTTTGCATTGACTACAGTCCGAATCTGTCATACTAATAAAATATTTTAGAAAGCGCTGTAAGCATTTAAATGTAGAGGTGCACAGTTTTAACTTTAGATACAACGTAGCACAGTAACCAAAGTTGCTTCCCTGCATCAATAGGAGAGCGTAGACCAGCACCATATCTACGAAGGATGCCACCAGTCATGTCTTTATCTGCATGTATCACATTTGGCAGACTTGTGCCAATGCACACATCCGTACGTTTTAGTGCATTGTGGGGGAGGGGTTTGTGTATGTGTGTGATGTCAAGCGTAGGTTTTTGGAGTGGAAGGGTACCGTTCTGTACAAAAACTATGCTTTAACATAGTTTAATAGTTTTACCTCTGTGTACACGCTGTAAAGTGCTGTACATGCAAAAAGTTTAGGGAGAAGAAATCTTTACTCATTCCTTATGCCTCTCTCAGAGGTGTACATTTCGGCACAAATTCTGATCTACCTTTTTTCTGCAAATAAGGCTTTGCCCCCTAAAACTATGGATGGTTGCATGGGAATGCCCATGTATACAACCACATGAAATGTACCCTTGCCGCAAAGTAGTGCTTAGCTCTACTTTTTGTTATGCTAGGCACCTGGACACCTAGCCTGCCACTTGCCTGTGGCTTCCATTTCCTGCTTGTTCCAGACTGATCCAGTGACATGCAGCTGCCTGGGTTTTTCAGAGCAGGTTTTCCCACTCACCGCTCTTCCAGACAACAGAAGCCCTCCCCACCCCAAGACCTACTTAATGCAGGCCACAGCGTGACCACCTCAGTAGACACCTGGACACCTAGCCTGCCACTTACCTGCGGCTTCCAGTTCCTGCAGTGCCAGTCTGATCCGGTGACACCACAGTTGCCTGGGTTTTCCCAACAGGGTTTTTCCGCCCAGATTTTCCCACTTACCTTTGTTCCTCCCAGTAGAAGCCCTCCGAAAGCAGAAGCTACTTAATGCAGGCCACAGTGCAGTGGACACACGCAGCGGGTGTGCCACTGTCGCACCAAAGGCAAGCCCGTCTGTTCCTGTATGCACCTGGACCATGCCCAACACCGCAACCCTTGGCCCTCCCCAGAAGATACACCATTGCCGAGATCTACACCTTTGACCCTGGACACCGTAACATACACTGCCAGCGTGCCGACGTATGTCCCACATTAGGACCTTTCACCTGCACCCACTGCAACTTCACCTGCTACAGTACACATACAAGCCCACCGACCAGCCCCACCCGAAACGCACCCCAGACACTACCTGAGCAAAAACACCAACTTGCATGCTCACTTCTCAACACACGCTCACTATGCAAGCTTTCAACTAAATTATACCACCCTCGCACCCAACATCGTCTTCTGTAACGATGCCTGGCTCAACCCCACATCCCTCAGACATTGCCACGGCGCTCCCCGACTGATATAAAATCGCTCACCAGGAGCTCACAAACAAGCCAGAAGGCGGAACAGCCCTCATCCACAAAGAGACCATACAGTGCACCACCACCACTGACACCACCACCACCCCCATGGAACATTTCAACTTAATCCTCCACATTAATGACAAAATAACCATCAGAGACACCCTTGCATACCGACTCCCTTGACCCATGTTTCTGCGACACCATTGCAGGCCTCATTGCTCCCCTAGTCTTAGACTCCAAGGATTACATCTTACTCTGAAACCTAAGTTTCAACATCAACGACCCCAATGACGACAACACGGCTCACCTCCTCAACAGTATGAGCCGCCTCAAACTGACCCATATCAACTATGACCCTAGACACACCACAGGAAACACTCTAGACCCCATTTTCACCTCCAGCAACAGCATCAAATACAGCCATGTTGTAGAACTCGCATCGACTGATCACTCCATCGTCCACTTCAGCATCTCCAGCCTCTGCACCTCCACCCACAAGATGACCACTGCCCCCCACTGGAGGTGGAACAAAATCTTAGAGACAAGCTGTGTGGACGCCCTCAACACCTCTAACCCTGCTACCACCAGCAGCCTAGAACAGGGAGTGGGAAAACATCAACACCTGGATCACCAATTGTGCTGACCGCATCGTCCCCATCAAGAGCTACATCCATGGAATCCTCCAAAAAGGGCAGCTGGTAAACCCATGAACTGAGAACAGCCAAAGAGACCGCAAACAGCTGAAGAGGATATGGTGGGCCAGCAAGGACACTTCTGACAGAGCAGCCTTCAAGACCTCCCTCAACCTTTACCACCGCCTGCTGAGAGCAACAAAGACAGCCCTTGCTGCACGCTTCAAACCAGTGCCAATAACACCAAGTCACTTTTCAACATCGTTAAGGAATTTTCCAACCCAGCTGCCAGCAAATGCAACATCACACCCTAACATGAGCTGCGACTATCTCGCCCACTTCTTCCATGACAAGATCGCAACCATATCCAGAAACTTTGAATCCCAACCCACACCTTCGGACTTCTTTGGTAGATACACCACCACCGTAACAGTCATGAACCACGCACTGACCACCTGGAGCATCTTCTCCACCCAGGACATCATCTCCACCATGAAATCCATCCACTCAGGAGCTCCCAAAGACCCATGCCTGCCCCACATCTTCAACCTTGGAAACCAAAGCCTTGGCCAGGAACTCGCCACCCTGCTCAACACCTCTATCATCATCTCAACATTTCCCGATGTCTGGAAACACGCGAAGTCAGACCACTCATCAAAAAACCCGCTGACGCCAGCAAACCCAAAAACTACCAGAAAATTTCCCTGCTCCTATTCCCAGCGAAGGTACCGTAGAAGATCATCGACAAGCAACTCAAAAAGAACCCAGGGGATCCACCTCCCACCTTTCATCTCTAAACCCAAGGAGATCATCTGCAGTGTCCCCCAGGGCTCATCCCTCAGTCCCACGCCCTTCAATGGACATATGACCCTGCTTGGCAACATCGTCAGATCCCTTGGTCTCAGTATAATTTCCTACACAGGTGAAACCCAGCTCACCCTCACTCCCCGACGACCCCTCCACCACCAGGACCAACTTTCCCAGATTATCCCCTACAATATGAAAGTACTGATCTTTGGCAACTGCAGCAGCATATGGAACAACTCCTGGTGGCCATCAGACCTAGGACCTGCACCCACTCCCTCGACTGCACCAGAAACTTCATCATTGACAACAAGTTCAACATGAAATCACAGAACAGCACCATCTCCTCTGCCTGCTTCCTCACTTTGCACATGCTACATAAGACCCTCAAGTGGCTACCCCTACAGACAAGCCGCACCGTGACAAAGGCCCTCATCACCAGCTGACTGGACCACGGCAACATTCTCTACGTAAGAATCTCCGCCCACCCCCTAGAGACTGTACAGAATGCCCAGCCAGACTCATCCTCGGCCTTCCCCGATGAACCCACAGCGCACCCCACCTCAAACAACTCCACTGGCTACTCCATACAGAAGAAATGCCAGTTTAAGCTGCTGAACCACGCACACAAGGCTTTACACAACCAAGAATCTGTGTACATTAACCACCGCCTGAACTTCCACCAACCGTCAAAACTACCCCGTGCCTCCCTTTCACTTACCCATATTCCCCACATCTACCAAAGCAGAAGTGGAGGATGCTTCTTCTCTCACACTGCTGCAAAAACCTGGAACATCCTCCCCACACACCTCCGGACCATCACCTCACTTCCGGAATTCCGAACGGCCATCAAGACTTGGCTGCTCGAATAAACCTCCGGTGCCTGGATACCCAATTGGGTGATTAGCTGCGCTTTATAAATCCTGATTGATTGATTAGGTAACTGTGCAGTGCAAATCAGGATGTGTTTTGGAAAGTAAATTCCAGCATAACACTTGGTTTGTGTCACTTTTTTTGTGGCACAAACCTAGTGAAAACGTTTAGTCAATTTCCCGTGGTCTTTCTTCGTACCTTCGGTCTATCTTATAGTGTATGCAGTCAGTAATATATTTTGAAATTGTCCTACATATAGTGTTTCTACTCCCAGGCTTGGACCTCATAGGTGTATAAACACACAAGTCACTAGTCCCCAGTGCACCAACCGGTTATACATACAGATAACTGAAGTAATCATGTTAACCTAGAGGTGTAGAAGTGGACCAGCCACTGAAAGCTCAAGCAGACTTAAGCCTGGCTCAGATCAGATTCCAATTGGAACCTCCAACCCATAATGAGACTAGCTTTTATGTGGCTTCTGCCTGCCACATTCACTCTACCCTAATGCATAGAAGGTAATAGCAAAACTGCCTTAGGGTGGTCATCCCCCAACTTTTAGCCTGCCTCCCTCCATTTTCTGACCCTGTGTTTTCTGGTTTTAGGTCTCTGTACTCTTTACCACTGCAGACCAGTGCTAAAGTGCATGTGCTCTCTTCCCTAAATGTGGTAACATTGGTTCCTACCCAATTGGCATATTTAATTTACTTGTAAGTCCCCAGTAAAGTGAACTAGAGGTGCCCAGGACCTGTACATTAAATGCTACTAGTGGGCCTACATCACTGGTTGTGCCACCCATGTAGGTAACCCTATAACCATGTATCTGACCTACCATTGCAAGGGCTGTGTGTGCAGTTTTCACTGCCACTTCGACTTGGAAGTTAAAGCTATTTGCCAAGCCTTAAACTCCCATTTTTCTACATATGTCACCCCTAAGGTAAGCCCTAGGTAACCCATAGGGGCAGGGTGCGATAGAAATAAAAGGCAGGACATGTACTTATCTGTTTTAACTTTCCTGGTAGCTGAAAATTTACAGATTAATTTTCCACTACTGTGTGGCCTGCTCCTCTAACAGGCCAGCTTTAAAACTGCCCTTATATACTTTTAAGTGGTAGATTCTGATTTGGAAGGAGTATCCCTGTCATGTTTAGTGTGGTCAGAATGGTAATAGAAAATACTGCTTAATGGTGAAGTTGGATTTAATATTACTAGTTTAGAAATGACACTTTTACAAAGTGGTAATTTCTCTGTCCTTACTGATGGAAGCCAGAAAAAATTAAATCCACAACCAAATGTAGAATTTTACAGAATGGTTTAGAACCAACTTTTTCCTACTCAACCATCATCGACCTACTCAGTAAGAGCATGGTGTGCCTAAGGTCAAACATCACTCTTGTGTCAAGTGCTTGCATATTCACAGGTGAGCTATCATGGAACTGGATGCCAAATTGTTAATGATGAAAGTTTGCCTTACTGTACCTTCAAGTTCATGCTATTCTTTAAAAGTTAAGTCACCCTTTAAAAGAAAGCTCTAGTGAGAGGTCCTCTGGTGCCACAAACAGCACAGACACAATAAATGTACAAAGGAGTGTTTTTCCTTTTTACATTTCCCCTGAGATCACCTAGTTTGCAAGACATTTTGTTTATTTACAAGGGAATTAGAGCCGACCCATTGCTTACTATTTGTTAGCTTCACCATAACACATGTATTTGTGTCTTTAGTCAGCACATACTGGCTTCACTTCCTCTTCGGGTTTGACCCTGCCAAGAAGCATGAGCCAAGTACTGTTCCCTAGCTGCACTCAGTCACCTACTGTGTACATGATTTCAGAGGTACTTTTTTTATTTAAATTGCAATACTCCATAAGAATGCAAGTGCCCCCTCTACCCTCCCATCCCTTTCCATGTTGTACAAAAAGGGGTGTAGGAAAATGTGAGAGTTGACCCTACCTAAATTAATCCCATTGCACATAAAACAAGCACAACATGAGGTTTGTGTCAACCAGGCTTGAGCATAGCGTATTTTAGTCCTTAGTAGTGTCAGATAGAAGACAAACATTTACAGTCACTGTGGGCCCCCAAAGCACCCATGACATCCCTATTGCAGCCCAATGACTGACCACCTACTAACCCTTGGGTATGATTTTACAACCCCACGGATATTGATGTACTCCTGCCTGTAGCTGGCAAGGGAGGACATAACGTGTGGACCCTGAGGGATTTGTCTTTGAGTTTATCATTGAAAGGGTACAAGCAAGACTGCAAGTGATGCTGATGCACACTGCCAGCAGACTAATGCATGCTGGGGGTTGGACTGATGGGACAAAGGTGGTATAAGATAAATGTTCCTTATTGTCACTGAGGTGGATAAAGAACCGGACCCTGTTTGATGACTCAATGTATATATTCTTCTATATAGCACATGTATCATTAAGGGAGCCTCTTTGTGCTTAGTGGCTCATCATTCACATTTTACAAAGGGATTGGATGGTCTGCATATTATCCAGTCTCTTGGGGCTGCCACTTTTCATATATCCTTTTACGTTGATAACATTTCATGTAGGCTTTTGGAAAAATATTGCTCTGATGTTATTTGGAAAAATAGCACAATAAACATCTAAAGAAACTCAGACACCCACTCAGATGCTCCCAGGTACACCAAACACAGACACCATCTGCTTCTACCACCACCATAACCAGCGCCTCCTTAACAATTACCACCCTGTTAACCACCATCACCATAGCCACCACCACTTTACCCTACACCCACACACCACCATACATCCATCCCACCACAGGAAACAGATGGGAGCACCCTGCCTCACACTCCAGCATGAAGTCAACCACATTGCATCATGCTAAATGCAGTACAAATTCGTTTTTATTCCATAAAGTAGTCTGTAGTTTTTCATCATAGTGCGTGCAGCTAGTGCTGTATATCTCAGGACACATGTTTCTTGGTTTAGCCCTTCATCAGCAGAGAACAGCTTTGTCCGTGGGGTTGCCGGAAATGCTGCCAAAAGTCCTCTCAGGTTTCTGTACCACTCTCTCATTTTCTAATTTTGAAGATGGGATTTTAAGCATTCTCATTTGGCAAACAAAATAAGCATTCTTATTTTCCATCTGATTATGAATAACTATATAGTTACGAATGGTTACAAGTTGATCCTCATTTTTCTTGATGCATAGACTGGTTTTTTTACCTTGCCAACCGTGAGGTTTGCTAGCACACTTTCAAGAGTGCTTGTGTGGTTAAGTAAATAGTAGGTTAAGATTTGAAAATTGTGAGTTTGTAGGTTTTAAATGAAGTGTGAAGGGAGTGTACTAGTTTTGTTTTTTTCATTAACTAGGTTTTTTTATTTTTATATTTTAACGGAGAAACCAGCTGTAAACACTATAAAGAATGCTGCAGCTGCAGGCGCTGAGGGTCGTATGGAGATGGTTCCCAGTGGTCTTAACAAACTCTAATGAAGAACCGGACCTGGTAAATGCAGACACCTCAGCCCACGATCACATAATAAGTGCTCCCCGGCTGCCTCAAAAAGAAGTGTTGCACTGATGGGCCAGGTGGAACCTCAGAGGCCTGGGGGGCAGACACTTTGTCTGCCTGGTCGAGATTCAAGGTAGGCCACGGCTGCTGTATCGCTTTATGAGACCCCCAAGCGCTAGGGTGGACTCTGAAGGGCAGAAGAGGTTAACCGGGCCCGATACAGCACAGGTTTGTGCCCTTGAATGTGCTCATAGTGCCTTTCCTGCTGCCGGCACCCCTTGACCAGTGGTTGCTAGACTATTGTATTATGGGGATAGAGACCACATTCTTGCACAGGCCTGAATCAGAGGATGCCCAAAGTTGAGTCTGAGCCTGCAGTCTTTAATGTTCAATTCTGTTTTCAGCGAAGCTGAGAGTGGTAATGCATGGCCATCATTTGGGGGTTGCCAGGAGTCTCAGATGTGACCCCTGACTTGCCCCTTGCAACCTCTGGTACTGCCTTTGCAATCCCTGGCCTCAGTTGTCAAAACCAGTTCCAGGAATACTAGGGCAGCTCCACCTTATGGACTTCACCTGCTGTTCCACTTGCCTTGTTGTCTGTCAACTTTTTAATACAGTAAAAGTGAATAATGTTTTATTATTTACTCCTAGTGTCATAAATAATGAAGTACAATTGGCTGGGATATTACCATCCCTAGCAGTTAAAGTAAGTAAAAAATGCTTTTAAATATATGTTGTGTATGTGCTTGCAGGTGGTTGTATGTTTCAGTAAGAGAGAGTGTGTGTATGTGTGAATGTGTATGCACGTGTGTAAGCATGCATGTGTGAATAAAAGAAAAGGTTAAATGGTATGTGATGTCTCTTCCACTATCCCTGGCATTTTGGTGAATTGACGTTCATGTAGTCACACCAAAGTGGCCACAATTATAAACTGCACCCAAAACAGTGACAAAAACCTCAACGCCAAAAATGACGATATTTCAAGAGGATGTGCCAACCGCTGCCTCCACCTCCCGCAGAGGTGGACACTTGCGGCAGTAGTGGCAATGCAAGGGGAGGATGGCAGTCTTGCGCCCTCTTCAGATCTGGGGACTGCTGAGGACTAGGCTGTCACATCTGACTCGGAGACCTCTAGAACCCTGTGCCTGTAATAACCCCAGGAACAGCCAATTACCTAATTTAGTAACTATTACGAAGGCTTGCAATGTCTGTAAAATAGAGTCCCACTATTGCCACAAGAAGCACTGTAAATTATCAACTTCCTTTGGGCTCCTTACTGTTATGTTGAACCATATATTGACTAGATGGGGGAAACACAGTAGCGGTGTCAGGCACTGGCCACAACCTTCCCTCACCCCCTGGATGATGTATGATTGGGTGGGAGTAACATTACAATTGCAACTGTTCAGAGGTTTGATGAATGTTTGGATGAGTGGAACTGTGGTGCTTGTCCGAGGAGTGGGAGTTACGAAGTTTATGTCCCTGTTTTTGGTACAGAGGGATACAATCCACACAAAGCCTTAACTATGCAGCTCTCGTCCTGTGCAGGAAGGGGAATTCTGTATTGTGATAGTCAGCCCTATTGTGTGAATTAGAGAATTAACTCAAACATGATTAATGGCTACCTCTCTGAATTATAAAGTACTCACATGGAATATCAGGGGGCTGCTCGTTCTTCTCCCCCCCCACGACTCCCCCCCCCTCACCCCTCCAATTGGAGGACCAAGCGTTTTGAAGCCCTATTAGTACTGCCATAATAGGTTATTTCGAGACTAATGCAGGGTCTGCCTTGTCCCCGGTAACACAGTGAGAGGCATTCATAGTAGTGGTCAGTCTGCTGTATCTCTGTTGCTGCTGGGATTAGCCGCACCCTACTGCAGAAGGGTTAGGTGGTGAAAAGGGAGCTTAGAACGCTGGAACAGACCAGACCCGATAACCCAAACCTTCAGCCTGACCTCTTGGAGGCCAAAAGAAAGTGGCAGAGGGTGGTGGAAAGATTTTGCTGCTTTGATTATGAAACCTACATGGCCCGAGCAGAGATAGACCATACTGGGTCACCCCTGGAGTGGCTAGCAAACCCAGATAAAAGGGGAACAGTAGTAGTGGAGCTTGAAGCCTCCGAAAATTGCATGGTTTACCGGCAAGCTGACATCAATCAGGAATTTTTCTTCTATTATTCTCACTTATGTCACAGTATTACTACAGCCACGATCCCAGAAATTTGTGAGTTCTTGTCGAGGGTGGAAATACCAACACTTACACCTCTAGATGCCGAGGCCCTTGGTCATGATATAATGCTCTCAGAGATCCGTGCAGCCATCAAGGGCGTATCCTGCATCAAAACACCGGGTATGGATGTCCTCCCTGCCAGGTTTTATTTGCCCTATATCGCGGACAGGGCCCCTCAGCTAGTAACCCCTCTATAAAATGGCTAGGGACTGGGGGGTGGGGGAGGGTGGGGTTTGGGTCACTCCCTTCATCCACCCAAAAAGCACTCATCATTCCTCTACTAAAGTCTGGAAAGGTGCCCACAGATAATACCACTGCGTATCTATGCTGAATATTGATTGTAAAATACTCCGCAGAATTTTAGCTACCCGACTTCTCAAGCACATGCCGCCTTGTCCACTGTGACCAAGCCTGTTTATACCTAGCTGAAATACAGCTCTAAATATTAAATAAATATTCTCTATTTTAGAAGCCACTATGTAAAAGAAAGACCAAGCAGAGATTCTCACCGTAGAAATAGAAAAAGCTTTTGATAGGCTGTAATGGACTTAATTCTGCGAAGTGCTATGTAAATTTGGGTTGGGTAAAGGCTTTGTAACTTGGACCTAGTTGTTTTACAGAGCTTCGAGAGCGAGAGTCCGAACCATTTCTGAGAGCTATGAAGTGTGATTGGGAACCCGGCAGTGCTGCCCATTGTTGCCCCTCCTTTTCACCCTTGCCAAGGAACCACTGGCCTGTCATGCTCATAGGGGGAGGCCTTCGAGGGGCTCCATGTCTGAGGACAGCAGCAGGATATAGCACTATTGGCGGACAGCCTCCTGTTATTCATAAAAAACAGTGACGGAGCCCTGGGAGGGACGAGAATCTTGCTTGGAACACTTTGGCTCACTTTAAGAGCTTTGCTTGAACTGGCAAAATTCCTGTCTATTTCCCACATAGGCTGCGTGCTCGATCTTGATTACCTTGACAACCTGCCCTGGGAACCATGGTGTTTACTGTATCTAGGTGTGCATGTGTATCTTGACCCATTCGATTTTCTGGAAGGCAATGCGAGATGGACCATATGGCGCCTCTGCAGCAGTATGGATTTTTGGAAGGCGCTACCCCTGTCAGTGGTGGGGTCGGGCCACTCTGCTGAAGATGATAGCCCTGCCTCCTTTACTGCTTTATTACTTTACCATTCTTTTACTCCGGATACCCCATTCTACTGTTAACACCATGGAGCTTGGAGCGCTAGGCCGCTGTTGGTTCCGATGCCTCCATAATACTAGGTGCCTTATACCTTACTCCCCAGCCATACCGTTGCGATTTCTGGCAGAGTTGCCCCACAGAGGTGACTGGAGGGTACTCTTGGACTGAGTGGAAGCAGGGGAGACGACTTTGGGAGCCCTTTATGAGTCAGAGACCTTTCTGCCATTTTAAAATGTCTGCTTGAATAATGCTACCCTAGGGCCAGTTCCTCTTATATAGGGCTGTCACAAGCGCAGTCATCAAGCATTGGAAACTAGGGCAAATGGAACCGCTCCCTTCTAGTGTCTGTCAATATATTACGGTAACAATGGGCATGTTCAAGGCAGTCACCTACCTCTATAGGAGATTGTGTGACGATATAAAGCTTCCCTTAACTGCCCTTAAATGAAAGTGGGAGGAAGACCTGAAGACCCCAGTCAGGGAAGTGGCCTTCACTGGGTCTTTGGTTCCTTGTTGCAGTAGAGTGATACCTTCACTCTGGAGGGAGATCTCTGGCGATTTGTTTTTGAAGAGGGGAGGTCCTCTGGGGGTGTCCATCTAACATCCAAGCAACCCCTCTTTGTCAATTGTAGAGTCCTGGATGCAGCAGGCAGGGTTTTGCGCCTTTTTTGGTGCAGCAGGACTTCAGTTCTCAAGCCTTGGGTCTTCTTTGTTGGTGGTCTTCTTTTGTCCTTGGCATCTGATTTCGTAGTCTAGGGATGCCCACTAAATACTGTATTTAGTGGGCGTTCAGGGGAGTACCTAGTAGTGACCAGTTGGTCATCTACCTTAGGTTAGCAACACCCACTAAGTGACCACTTCCTGTGGGCAGAGGTCACTTCCCTACACCTGATTGGCTATTTTTCTTCCATGCAAGGTAGAGGAAAATAAAATTGAGGGGTCGCCTCACAGGCAACACCTTTGGGGTGGTGCAAGCTGGGGATGACCACTCCTCCTGTCCTTTGTGTGGTTTCCCACCATTGCTCCCACCAAACTGTGGGGGTTTTTCAAAGGGGGTGGCATCTGCTGTTAGCAGCATGGTGGAGGGGGTTGAGTTTCAGGAGTGGAAAGCCCATTGAAGCTCGCTAGCAGGGCAGTACACATTCCAGAGGGAGGGGGTTGTCTTAGTTTGACTTGAGCTCTTTTGCGAGACTGCTGGTTTTGTAGGTGACAGCACTTCTGTTTGTAGGCAACTCCTACAACAAGTTGCAACTGTCGACCCAACCCTCCCGGTTCACAAGCAGAACGTCACCAAAACTCAGACAATTAAGATGATTTCTGGCAACCTTAAGCATGGACTCTAAATGAGAATTATCAGGGGTGTTGTGGTGGAATGGAAGTTACCCTTTTCTCTTGTTAGCAATAAGTCACATACACACATAGGCAATGAAGGAGATGCAGGTAAGTTTTTAAGTATATTTATTGAAAAGACTGCAATCTACTGTAAAATGCAACAAGAAAGGCGATGGAAGCTAGCTCCTAACGCAGTGGAAAAGGATAAGTTGAGAACAGTTTTAAAAACGTATAAAACTGCTTGTTTTGAGGCTAAAGCTGATTATCATTCGGTAAGAATTAAAGATATGTCAAACAGCCCGAGCGAACTATTCAAGGTGGTCTGATCCTTGGACCCCCCCCCCCCCCCTACTGACACAGTCCATTCTCAGGAAATTTGCAATCAAATTGCTTCTTTTTTTTAAAACAAACATTTTAGGAATTTATGTGGACTTCCCTCAATCTACCGTGATCCACGCTTCCCCTCCTCCTTTACTGGACCCCATCCTGGGCTCTCAATACCCATTACTACAAAATGTCCACCTATACTGCCAGATAGGGTTAAAGAACTCTTAATGGGAATTAAGTCTGGCTTACCATTGGATCCCTGCCCACCCTATATCCTTCAGATGGTTCCCGATTTGGTCGTACCAGCTCTGGTGATGATTTTTCAGGAAGTTCTCTCATCTGGAGCCCCCCCCCCCCCCTGACTCCCCCCCACCTCTTGGAGGGAAGCTACCGTTATTCCTTTGATAAAGAAACCTGACCAAGCTGTCTTTGAGTTGAGCAATCTGCGTCCCATCTCCTTACTGCCCACTCTGGCTAAAATCTTTGAAAAACACATTAATCATGAACTTGCCGCTTTTTTCCATCAAGACGGCTGCCTTGATCAGTCGCAACATGGTTTTTGGAGGGCCCCTAGCACCGAATCAGCGCTTCTTACGACTTCTGACTCCATACGTAGGTTGCTAGATGATGGCCAGGGTGCTGTTTTAGTCCTGTTGGATCTCTCCGCAGCTTTTGATACCATCTCCCCGCAGATCATGTTGTTGCGTCTTTACCAGGCAGAGATAAGAGACGATGCTCTTGGTAAGTTGGGCTGGCTTTAACGCACCGGCCTTTTGTTTGCCATGTGGGGTCCCTCAGGGCTCTGCTCTTAGCCCTACTATGTTTAATCTTTATGTTGCCTGATTCGTTCATTTGGCTTTACTCCCACTTCCTATGCGGATGACACTCAGCTGATCATCCCGGTGTCCAGGAACAACTGGGAGGAAGTTGCCAACCGGTTTTGCAACTGTATGCGCAAGATTAATCACTGGATGGGCCACAATTGGCTAAAGCTCAACACCAACAAGACATAAATTGTGTTGTTCGGATTTAGTAATGAGGGATGGAACCTGCACTGGTGGCCTTCGGAGTGTGGGAAGCTTCCCTCCCCAGTGTTGCCACCAAAAACCTGGGAGTTGTGTTTGACAACGCTCTATGCTTTAGACCTCAAGTTAATGCCATAGTTAAATCCAGCTTTTGGGTTCTAAAAACGCGGAGGAAAATTCTGCCATACTTGAAGCAGGATGAGAGAGTTATGGTCATTCTGGCTCTGGTTATGTCCAGATTTGACTACTGCAACTCTCTGCTGCTGGAGCTGGATACTATGTCCTTGAGGAAACTTCAGCTGATCCAAAATTATGCGGCTCGTCTTATATTGGATCTCCCTCGCTCAGCTTCGGCCAGCCACAGTCTTAAACGTTTGCACTGGCTTCAGGTTGAGAAGCGGATTATCTTTAAAACTTTGTGTTTAACGTTTAAGGCTGTTCATGAAGGGGGAGCAGACTATCTAGCAGCTAGACTTCGCTGGTACTGCCCAGGGCGCAAAATCAGATCTAAAAATGCACATTTGATCCAGGTTTGCAGAACACGCAGAGTCAGATGGGGAGACAAAGCCTTCACTGTAGCAGCAGCTAAGCATTGGAACTCGCTTCCTGGTGATGTCAGGAAGGAACAAAACTTCCTGACTTTCAGAAGGCTGGTAAAAACATGGCTGTTTCCACGCTAACGCCGGTTTGCTGCATTTCTCTTTCTCATTCTCTAGCTCTTCGATGCTAAGGCCGGAACGTGCTGTATAAATAACAATACACATACATAAATTGCCATGATTAGGATAGTGAGCAATAATAAAAGCAAAATTTTGAAGATGAGTTGTGACTATGAAAACCACCACCATGTTGCAATAAACATTAGATATGAAATTCCTAACAAAGAATGCCTACTCTCTACCCCATTGAGAGCTAGGTGTGATAAACCCTAATCTACCAGTGCCATCTCTGTGAGAAGCTCCTCTACCCACCCTCCTTACCTTAAAAAGAGGTCTCCAGGTCATACTCCGTGAAGAGACACAGACTGAATTCTGCAGCAAGGTGATATGCAGCGTAGATGGCACCTGGAAGGAACCCCTCTAATGGCCTTGTCTGTGTGAGGTGTATTTATACTGATCATGTAGGATCCCTGACGCAGGTGTGTTGCTAAACAATTGATAATGTGGCAGGCTTGTCGGGAATTACATAAACAATTCCTAACAAGTGTGCATCATGTTCTTGTCAAACATGAGTGAGAAAGGCACATGATGGCAATACCTACGTACATCACTGATAATGATGCCTTCTCAGAATGGCACTGATAAGCAAAAGCAAAACATTTATTATAAAATGTAGGCAGCTGTGAGGTGGTAAAATAAATAATAAAATAAATGGAATAAAACAGAGATGCTAAGTAGGTAAACGATTACTAGGTAAAAAGGGCAGCAGGCCTGCAAGCTGATGGCTAAGCTGTCTCCTGTGCCCAGTGGGAACTAAAATGGATTTACCTCAGAGTGTTTCCGCCTCCACCAGGAAGGGCTTTGTTCTGGGGACCCAGAGAGAGGGATCTGTCACCCCAGGGTTCCAGAATCTAGTCTGGTGGTGGCAGGCTGGTTGAGACCGGCTAGCAACTATACCCTTGGTACATTTTGTAATAAATCCAATACTGGTACCAGTTTGGATTTACCATTCTGAGTTGTTTGATACCAAATATCCTGCAGTTCAGAGTAGCCATCATGTAACTGTGAAATTCGTACTGACCAGTGCCCAGCACATGTATTAAAATGGCTGCTCTGTTCACTTAATATTTCCCAGGTTTGGCAAGGGCACAGTAGGGGCATATTTCTCATGCATCTATGACCACACATACATCATAGTGCACCCTGCCTAGGGCTGGAAGGTCTGCTAGAGGAGTGACTTACCCATAGTGCTTGCAGTGTGTAGTGGACAAAGCTCACAGGCTGTGTGCCATGTTTAGTTTGTGGTTTAGGATTGCATCAGAACACTCAGCCTGCAATGGCAGTGCTGGGTGCTTCTGAATGCATGGCTCTAGAGGGGGGCACAATTTGTGCTGCTGACCTTAGGGACCTACCCTTAGTACCCCCTGCCCAGGGTACCTAAGTACCATTTACTAGGGACTTATAGTGGCACCTAAAGATGTTGCCAATTGTGCCAATGCATCAGAACAGTTTTAGGGAAAGAGATCTGGTCCAGGGATCCTGGTGAGCAGGGGGCCATGGGTACTACTAACAACTTAGAGACTACATCAAACACCAGGCAGAAAGTGGGGGAGAACCATGACAAGAGGCCTTTTCTCACAGAGGAAGGTGCTGAATTTTTTCATATGCTCTTGAGCTGCCCCAACCTGACAGAATATTGGCAGTTATCGCTGATACGCTAGCTGAGGTAGTAGAAAGAGACATTCCTTGCACACCTGGGCGTGGCCTATTAAGTTGATTCCCTCAAAATGCCAAAACAAAGGTCACCAGCCAGTTCCAAGACTTACTGCTCATTTTGGGCAAACGAGAAATCACTAGAAATTGAAAGGCACCAAGGGGCCCCAGATATACCACCTGGAGGCAGAAACTGCTTAAGTGGGTGGGCTAAGAGAGCATAATACGGTTCAGATAAGTTAAACGTGGTCAGGGCTTTCTCGAGGGGGTGGGGCCTGGGATTCCCTGATTCATGCACTCGAGAACATGAACCCAGATTCCTTCTGAGTATAGACACCATACTTAGAACATGGGCCACGGGGGCGTCCCTCGAATACGAGGAATATGCTTCCCATATCACAATGCACATAGAGGTGCGACTACTGAGGGCCCATTGTTAGAAATGGGGTCTCTGATTCGCAGTCAGTTTGCACACTGTCCAAGCTGTGACCCTCACTATAGTCAGGGTAAGAGAGATACACAGCTCAGATAACCCCTGCTCACCCCCTTGGTAGCTTAGCACAGGCAGTCAGGCTTATCTCAGAGGTAATGTGTAAAGTATTTGTGTACAAAAAACTCACCATAGACAGTCAAAACACCACAGAAGGATTCCACACCAGTTTAGAGAAATAGCCAATATTTATCTAAATCAAACAAGGCCAAATCGACAAAAATCCAACATACACAAGCAAAGATAGGAATTTTTTAAATAAGAGTCTTAATCCATAGAAATCAATGGATGCATTGTTTTAGCACAAAGTACCTGGTATAAATCAACAAGAAAGCCACATGGGTGATGGTGCGTCAGAAAAAAGCAAGCAATGGATAAATTTCTTACTTACAAGTGAGACTGTGTTGATTCTTTTCTCGCAAGGAAGGCCGTGCATCAATTCTGGGTGCACAACCTAGGGTTTGTGCGGGGATGTTGAAGACTTTGACGCCCAGGATCCATGCGTGGAAATTTCAGTTGCACTGTGCAAAGAGTCCGCGGTGTGAACAGAAGATCCAGGTGCAGGGCAGGCACTGCAGTGAATTTTCAGCCACGGACGGGCCTTGTGTCAATTTTTCTGATGGGCACACAGCTGTGCATGGATTTTCCCCTGCAGGTTACCAGCTTGCACTTCTAAGGGCCCAGGGACTGGATTTGGCAGCACTTAACAAGTCAGGACTCCTAGCAGAAGAGCCCAGGCACTGCAGATAAAGTCTCTGATGTCCCTGAATCTTCAGAACAGGGGGAAAGCTCAGTCCCAGCTCTTGTAGAAACTGCTCAAGCAGGATTACAGAAAGCAAAGCCCACGTTTTTTCCCTCTTCAGGCAGAAGCAGCAGCAGCAGGCCAGCAAAACAACAGCCAGAGTGTCAGGTCCTCCTACAGCATCAAGCTCTTCTCCTTGGCAGAGGTACCTCTTGACCCAGAGGTAGTCTGAAAATCTGGGGGCTTGGGTCCACTACTTATACTCATTTCTGCCTTTGAAGCAGGCAAGCTTCAAAGGAAAGTTTCTGTTATTCACAAGATCCAGCCATATCCAGGCCTGGCCCCAGACACACTCCAGGGGGTTGGAGTCTGCATTGTGTGAGGACAGACAAACCCCTTTTAGGTGTAAGTGTCAGCTCCTCTCTCTATCTCAGGAGTCTCATCAGGATATGCAGGACAATCCCCAGCTCCCTTTGTGTCACTGTCTAGCGGGAATTCACAAACAGCTCAACGGTGTCTCACCCAGACGTGCATTCCATAGGCATGCAGAGACAGAATGGTTAAGCAAGAAAAGGCCCACTTTCTAAAAGTGGCATTTGCAAACAGACAATATAAAAAACAACTCTACCAAAAGATGTATTTTTAATTGTGAGTTCAGGGACTCCAAACTCCTTATCTCTATCTGCTCCCAATGGAAAGCCGCTCTTAAAAGGTATTTAAAGGTAGTCCTCATGTTAACCTATCAGAGAGATAGGCCTTACAACAGCGAAAATCGAATTTGGCAGTATTTCGCTGTCAGTACATGTAAAACACATCAAAACATGTCCTGCTGTTTAAATACACTGCACCCCGCCCATGGGGCTTCCTAGGGCCTACCTTAGGAGTGACTTACACAAAATAAAATGGAAGGTTTGGAACTGGCAAGTGGGTACACTTGCCAGATCGAATTGGCAGTGGAAGACTGCACACACACACACACACTGCAGTGGCAGGTCTAAGATATGATTACAGGGCTACTCGTGGGTGGTAAAATCGACTGCAGGTTCTCTAGTAGCATTTGATTTACAGGCACTAGGCACCTTTAGGGCACTTTATTAGGTAGTTACTAGCAAATCAAAAATGCCAATCATGGATTACCAATCACCAATACAAGTTAGACAGAGAGCACTTGCATTTTAGCACTGGTTAGCAATGCTAAAGTGCTCAGAGTATCAACACCACCCAAAACGAAGTACAACACAGTGTCCAGAAACAGGAGGTCATAAGCAGAAAGTGCAGTGAACCACTCCAAAGAGCTGCTAGGTCTTACACCCATTAACAATGAACACCTAATCAAAGTCCCCCTCTCAATACTAGACAAAGGACAAACACTAAATTCTTGAAGAGTTAAAGGATGCAGGATTTGAGGGAGGGGGAGAGTAAAGGGCTTTAGGTTTATCAGGAGTCAAACCCTACTCCACTCACTCTGAATAACACTAATTGCCAACCCTGTTATCCTGCAGTACATTATACTTAGCACTTGCATAATTATGCACTGTTTACACTTGTCTTACAATTAAGATATGTTGTTTGATACTAATTTACCCAACAGGCCATTAAGTGATTTAATCTTGTGAAAACAAGGGGTGACTCTTGCATTGTTTAACAGTTTGTTTATGCAAAACTTAATAAAATGTGTTTAAAAATAAATAAAGGGGAATTGCCTGATCTTTTGTGAGTGGATTCCCTTATTCTAGTTTGCAGATAATGCAGTGTTAATACTTTGAATGGAAAACTCACCTAAACTCTGTAAAAGAAAAGGTCTGGCAATTAATGAGGCAGAAACTAAGGTATTGACTATGGAGAACAGATGTGAATTCATCATTCCTGTTTGTAGGTATGTCACCGTTGAAGCATATCTGTTATTTTGGTTACATTGAGATGAGGATTGCTGATATGTTAGTGGTCCACTCATAGACAAAGCTGCCAACAAATAGGTGGGTCCTTGCAAGGCAATGCTTCCTTATATCAAGGTGGGGAGGAGAGTGTTGAACATGCAATATGACTAAACATAAAATGACAGATATATAGGAACATCTGGATTAACTTTTGGGGTTTATAAAATGCACTCAAAATCTATTGTCTGAACTATGTCAAAATGACCCTTCCTGTATTGTTGCCTCTGTTGTGGGAGTCCTAAATCAGAATAGAATGCCTTGAAGAAGTGATACTGGAGATGGGTATACTGGAAGCAGCTACACAAGGCATTGGAAAGTACTATGACCATTTATTGAAACAATAATGACAAGTGCTTGAGCCTTACTTAGATTTATGCCCTCTCCGCTGTGTTGGAATTCATTTCAGGGTGGGAATTCCACCACTTACTTCTATTACTTCAATGGAGCACAAAGATTAGAATACAAAATGTTGTTTGATTTTTCAAATCACGTACTAAAATCTTGGTTACTTTGTGAAGATGGAGAACAGAGGTACTGAGCTGAGGGAGACTAGTGGAGTATTACGCCTTGGCTGTGATTAGGGTTTGAATTGATGGAGAACAGAGGTACTGAGCTGAGGGAGGCTTTTGGAGTACTATGCCTTGGCAGTGACTAGGTGTTTTGTATTGCATTTTAATGGTCTAATTTTATGTATGGATTGGGTGATTTGAATTATAAGTAACACCCAGTACTTTAGAACTCAGCAGTGTGATCTGCCTACCTTGCCATCTTGTCTCATATTGAAAGTACAAACCCAGTCAGGCTCACATGGAGAGATAGGTGGCAGACTGATATTGGCACACCAGCAAAGGATTAACAATATTTTGGTTCAGAGAACCATTAGATATTAAAGCACAGGAGAAAAGATGAATCACCTCCACAACAATTGTCCTCCTCCTTAGAATAACATTTTACCAGACTGACTCCATACCACTAGTACTGAGGAATGAGAATGCACAGGTTATTGCTCAGCTCAAGAACCATTTGCTAATAGTGGTTTAACCAATAAATCATGATCAACGTTATTAGAATCAGTCAAAAGTTTAAGTAGAGTAGATCAGCTGTCTCAAATGTCCAAGATAGCTGTGTAATTTCTGTCTGGAGTATAGAGTCTTGAAAGGTTGTAAGCGTTGCCCTTCTTTGAAGATGAAGGGGAGATTTGAGATTGGGTGATTGATGAAGAGGTCTCATTTCAACAATATAAAATGGTTTCTTGTTAATTTCAACAAGAGACTTTTGCTTACCCAGATGGATGCAATCAGGGTTCTAATAATAGCATGTTTTGAAGGTAGTTTAGTAGCATATTTGAGGGCCATAGATCTTTCGGTGGTTGATAAACATGAGTATTACCCCGATATTTAAACTTACATATGAGAACATAGAAGATGCATTGTGACTGGGAGCATTGAGGTAGGTACTGAGGTGAAAATGGGATGACATGTTGAGCTCCTGCTCATTCTGTCCTTAGATTGAAAGAGCAGTACCATGGCATTGCAGAAAGAAAGCTAACTTGCAATCCTTTTCTCTTTTGAATTCAGTTGTCCTAAAACACTTCATAAATGGCAAACATTCCTTTTATATACATGCACACACATCTAAAAGCATATTTTCTTGTTCAACTTCTTATATTGTGGACTTCTAAAGAAGGACAACCTTTGAGATGTTTTTAATTCACTTCTTTTTGAAAATGTTATTAAAGAACTATGTAGTTGGGTGTATAGCCTCATAATCTCAGGCTTGAATATGGACAGAAGCACCTACTGTGATGTTCCTTAGCATACTTCATCTCTGACCATCTCTGGGCTCAACAGTCATTGAACAGAAACATGCAATATATCTCTATCATTTGTCAATATTTAAAAATGTTCAGGAACAAACCACCGAAAAATGAATTGGGGACATCAAGGATAAGACAACCAAACACATCTGTCATGTTGAGACTATGAAATGGCAGGCTGCGAAGTTCATTGACCTAGAAAAATGCTGCTAGGCATTACCAGAAAGAATGGAGAGGTGGTGCAGTTCAGAAAATGTTTCCTAAGTATGAAAACCTGTCAGTAATTTAAATGTACTGAGCAATTAGTACACCAATTCATGTTGACTCCAGATATTTCTCTAATGCCATCAGTAGCTGTGGCTCCTATGCAGAGTGACTTGCTAAAACTGGAAAACAAATTTCTCTATGTCTTGATTTTTGTGCGGAAACACAGAAGCTGTGAGTATCCCTTATAGATTATGTATGGAAAAATGTATTCCTTGATCTTCCTAGCCAAGCTTGGTGACCTGCTGAAATAGTTGGTGTTCATGTGGGCCAACACCATTTTTTATTAGCATAGAGTTAATGAGAGCTGAAGATGCTGCATCATGTCTTCTAATATTGGTATGAGAGAATTGTAAGCTTAGCTTGCACAAGTGTCCTTTTGTGATTGCAATGTTTGGTAAGAGTAATGCTGTTGAGCAGCTGCATCCTGCTAGAGCATTGTGACCACCCTGTATTACTTGTTTAATGACTGCTCTGCCTCTTTGAAGAAGGAAGGTGATGACACTGTCACTGAGTTGCCTTCAGAGGTCCTCAGTGCTCTGTTGTTGCAATTTGAGTTGTGGTGGGAGATAAGCTAGAAAGAACCAAAATGATCAAAAGAAAGGCTTGGTTGTTACCTCAGCAGATGAAGCATTTCTCATTCTGTGCTCAGTAGTATAACATAAGATGAAAGGTTTAAAAGCATTACATGTGGTGGCTGGTAATACAGTCACCACCGCAATGTCCCATTTGTGGCATGGTGAAATGCGCAGGATATGGTTTATGTATATAGACCAACCATTCTGGCACAAAGGTTGCATGAGCAAAAGCATTGTGAGTACTTTAAATGATAAGGAGGGTTCAGTTTTACTGCCTTGCCTGTTCATCTTCATCTTGGTTTATACTGATGTTGATTAATGGCGGGGTGTTGTGGCACTGAAATAAGGTATACAAGGTGAGGTGCATTTTAAGGCCAAAGTCTAATTATTACTGATATATTCATTTCGCACATAGATCTAAAATTTCCAAGCAACATCATTGGTTTTAAGATTGTTGGTCACAACTGCACCATACTCTGACCTGTTGCAAAATGCAACAGTGTAGGAAAGTACCATCTTGCCTGGCATGTTACCCCCATATTTCACTGTATATATGTTTTAGTGTATGTGTCACTGGGACCCTGCCAGCCAGGGCCCCAGTGCTCATAAGTGTGCCTGGATGTGTTCCCTGTGTGATGACTAACTGTCTCACTGAGGCTCTGCTAACCAGAACCTCAGTGGTTATGCTCTCTCTGCTTTCCAAATTGTCACTAACAGGCTAGTGACCAATTTCACCAATTCACATTGGCATACTGGCACACCCTTATAATTCCCTAGTATATGGTACTGAGGTGCCCAGGGTATTGGGGTTCCAAGAGATCCCTATGGGCTGCAGCATTTCTTTTGCCACCCATAGGGAGATCTGACTATTCTTACACAGGCCTGCCAGTGCAGCCTGCGTGAAATAACGTCCACGTTATTTCACAGCCATTTACCACTGCACTTAAGTAACTTATAAGTCACTTATATGTCTAACCTTCACCTGGTGAAGGTTGGGTGCTAAGTTACTTAGTGTGTGGGCACCCT
Source organism: Pleurodeles waltl (assembly GCF_031143425.1). Lineage (NCBI taxonomy): Eukaryota > Metazoa > Chordata > Amphibia > Caudata > Salamandridae > Pleurodeles > Pleurodeles waltl. Next base: position 1,713,105,153 of record NC_090440.1, read on the forward strand.
GGCACTAGCCAAGGTGCCCCCACATCGTTCTGGGCAAATTCCCCGGACTTTGTGAGTGCGGGGACACCATTTCACGCGTGCACTGTGCATAGGTCACTACCTATGTATAGCATCACAATGGTAACTCTGAACATGGCCATGTAACATGTCTAAGATCATGGAATTGTCACCCCAATGCCATTCTGGCATTGGGGAGACAATTCCATGATCCCCCGGGTCTCTTGCACACAACCGGGTTACTGCCAAACTGCCATTCCCGGGGTTTCACTGCAGCTGCTGCTGCTGCCAACCCCTCAGACAGGTTTCAGCCCTCCTGGGGTCCAGCCAGGCCTGGCCCAGGAAGGCAGAACAAAGGACTTCCTCAGAGAGAGGGTGTTACACCCTCTCCCTCTGGAAAAAGGTGTGATGGCTGGGGAGGAGTAGCCTCCCCCAGCCTCTGGAAATGCTTTGATGGGCACAGATGCTGCCCATCTCTGCATAAGCCAGTCTACACTGGTTCAGGGATCCCCCAGCCCTGCTCTGGCGCGAAACTGGACCAAGGAAAGGGGAGTGACCACTCCCCTGACCTGCACCTCCCAGGGGAGGTGCCCAGAGCTCCTCCAGTGTGCCCCAGACCTCTGCCATATTGGAAACAGAGGTGTTGCTGGCACACTGGACTGCTCTGAGTGGCCAGTGCCATCAGGTGACGTCAGAGACTCCTTTTGATAGGCTCTTACCTTTCTTACTAGCCTATCCTCCTTCCTAGGTAGCCAAACCTCCTTTTCTGGCTATTTAGGGTCTCTGCTTTGGGGAATTCTTCAGATACCGAATGCAAGAGCTCACCAGAGTTCCTCTGCATCTCCCTCTTCACCTTCTGCCAAAGGATCGACCGCTGACTGCTCAGGACACCTGCAAAACCGCAACAAAGTAGCAAAGACGACTACTGAAACCTTGTATCGCTTCATCCTGCCAGCTTTCTTGCCTGTTTCCTGGTGGTGCATGCTCTGGGGGTAGCCTGCCTCCTTCTTGCACCAGGAGCTCTGAAGAAATCTCCCGTGGGTCGACAGAATCTTACCCCTGCAACCGCAGGCAACAAAAGACTGCATCACCGGTCCTCTGGGTCCCCTCTCAGCACGACGAGTGTGGTCCCTGGAACTCAGCAACTCTGTCCAAGTGACTCCCACAGTCCAGTGACTCTTCAGTCCAAGTTTGGTGGAGGTAAGTCCTTGCCTCCCCACGCTGGACTGCATTGCAGGGTACTGCGTGATTTGCAGCTGCTCCGGCTCCTGTGCACTCTTCCAGGATTTCCTTTGTGCACAGCTAAGCCCGGGTCCCCGACACTCCAACCTGCAGTGCACAACCTTCTGAGTTGTCCTCCGGCGTCGTGGGACTCCCTTTTCTGACTTTGGGTGGACTCCGGTTCACTCCTCTTCTAAGTGCCTGATCCGGTACTTCTGCGGGTGCTGCCGGCTTCTGTGAGAGCTCCCTGACTTGCTGGGCGCCCCCTCTGTCTCCTCATCCAAGTGGCGACATCCTGGTCCCTCCTGAGCCACAGCAGCATCCAAAAACCCTAACCGCGACCCTTGCAGCTAGCAAGGCTTGTTTGCGGTCTTTCTGCGTGGGAACACCTCTGCAAGCTTCTTTACGACGTGGGACATCCATCCTCCAAAGGGGAAGTTCCTAGTCCTTCGTTCTTGCAAAACACCAAGCTTCTTCCATGCGGTGGCAGCTTCCTTGCACCCTCAGCTGGCATTTCCTGGGCCCCTGCCCACTCTCGACACTGTCGCGACTCTTGGACTTGGTCCCCTTCTCTTACAGGTACTGAGGTCCGGAAATCCACTGTTGTTGCTTTGCTGGTGTTGGTTTTCCTTGCAGAATCACCCTATCACGACTTCTGTGCTCTCTGGGGGTTGTAGATGCACTTTACACCTACCTAACAGGGTCTTGGGGTGGGCAATTTTTCTAACCCTCACTGTTTTCTTACAGTCCCAGCGACCCTCTACAAGCTCACATATGTTTGGGGTCCATTCGTGGTTCGCATTCCACTTTTGGAGTATATGGTTTGTGTTGCCCCTAGACCTATGTGCTCCTATTGCAATCTATTGTAACTCTACACTGCTTGCATTACTTCCTTTTGCTATTACTGCATATTTTTGGTATTGTGTACATATATATTGTGTGTATTTCTTATCCTCATACTGAGGGTACTCACTGAGATACTTTTGGCATATTGTCATAAAAATAAAGTACCTTTATTTTTAGTATATCTGTGTATTGTGTTTTCTTATGATATTGCGCATATGACACCAGTGGTACAGTAGGAGCTTTACATGTCTCCTAGTTCAGCCTGAGCTGCTTTGCCATAGCTACCTTCTATCAGCCTTAGCTGCTAGAAACACCTCTTCTATACTAATAAGGGATAACTGGACCTGGCACAAGGTGTAAGTACCTCTGGTACCCACTACAAGCCAGACCAGCCTCCTACAAACAGAACATGCCACTTCATCCTCAAAAGCCATTAGGGCAGGCTTCAAATACTCTCCTGGATGAAAGTGACAAATGGAAGTAGGTTGAGGCCTTGTGAACAGATCACTCCTGTGAGATGATGCACTCCCGTTGTTCAGCAGTTTTATTTCAGGATACAGTACCTATTTGTAGATGTTACAGTGCCTCCCAAAAGAGTATAAGCAAAATACATGCCCTGTTATCCAATCACAGCACACTACTGTCTTGTTGTGTTGAGTACTCCGGCAGATTATCATATGTATTGCATACAGAAGGATATTATATGAAGCCGTTTGAAATCACATTGAAATAAATTAGGTTGATGGAGTTGACTGTTCTTTTCTGAGACATTTAAGCCAACATTTGGAATAGAAATGACAACCGTTTAGTCCGCAGGAGGCCCTTGCAAATTGCTAAATACAGTATGAAACTTGCATGAAGGATTGCAAAGAATGATGGTGGATGTGAAGCTGATGACCAGAATAGTGCATGAAAAGGACTGGCTATTGAGAGTGACTATAACTGAGATATTTGTGATAGTGTAATGGAGAGCCAATGAGCTCACTGTGGCTGAAGAGGCAGCATCATTATTATTATTTTTTCAATAGGAACTCAAAAGTAGTATCTGCTGAGTGATTTAAGAGAGCCATTACAACATATTAAACCTAAGGCCTCTACAGAGATTTTGCGGATAATGCAAGGGGTGTGTCCAGGAAGTCGTCAATAAGGAACTTTTAAAGCATTCCTTTTGTGTTCTTTGCCTACAATGTCCGCTTCAGCCTGGACTCATCGCTCACCATGACCCGCCAAGTCAACTCAGTTGCATGCTCCTGCTTTCACACACTCCGACTTCTCTGGAAGATCTACAAATGGATCCCAAAGGACTGCCACAAAACCGTAATCCATACACTGGTTATTAGCAGACTCGACTATGTCAACGCCCTCTACAACCGCACCACTCATCAGAACCTTGAGAAACTACAGGACATCCAAAACACCTCCACCAGACTGACCCAGGCCATTCCCTGCCGCGCACACATCTCCAATCACATAAGAAACCTCCACTGGCTTCCTATCTAGAAAAGAATAACTTCAAACTCCTTGTCCACGTATAAAAGGCCCTCCAGGACCTAGGACCTGCCTGCCTCAACCACTGCTTCACCTTATAGTCTACCATCTGACCTCTCTGCTCAAAAAGCGCTAGCCACCGCACCCTGCACACGAAAGACCTCAGCTGGTGGAAGTTCCTTCGCCTACCTAGCGGCAAAGAGCTGGAACACCCTGCCCCTGCACCTCAGGCAGTCACCATCATTACCTTAATTCAGGAAGGATCCTAAACTTAAAACCTGCCTCTTCAACTGAAGCTTAGAGGACAAACCCCCTCAGCACCTTGAGACCCTTACGGGTAAGTAGTTACGCTCTATGAACCCTGATTTGGTTTGAAAGGGTCACCGCACTTTAATCCTTTTGCTTCTTGTTCCACAAGAGAAGTGTTTACCTGAGAACCATGTGGACCTAAGTCTCTTTAATCTGTTACTTTTTCAAGGCCAGTTTAAAGTGCTGTCCTTCAGGCAGGTTTGGTTTGCCTTCAATGCAGATGATAGAACGGTGCCCCTGGACCTCCAGGACTCCTACTCTCATCTGACAGTTCTACCCCCTCGCCGGTGTTTTTGATGTTTATTATGGGGGTCTCAGTACCATCTACTCATGGTTCTGTTGTTTAGACTGACAACTGTATTGTGTGTTTTCAGCAAGGTGCTGACTGAGGTGGCAATTTCACTGTGGAGTTCAGAAGCCTTGTATTCCACCACTTGGATGACTGTCTAGTGACGACTGGGTCTCTCCTCTGTGGTCCCAGAGTATCTTCAGTACACCATGTTTCACCTCTATGCTCTAGAAGATCAATCTCACTCGGACACTCAAAAACTAGAAACAGTGGTGGAGATAGCTTGTATGAAGGACTTTAAGCCTTACACAATTGCAGATGTCCCAAATTGTATTCTGATGTTTCTGGATCAGATACTGATCACAGAAAATCCTGTGCTATGTATGCCTGTCGGCCTCATCCATCCTATTTGAGTCCGACATAGATTGCAAATGAGTGCTCTTCGGTGATGTGGAAGTAAACCATGGCTCCTATTTCTGGGGAAACTCTAAACTGGATTGCAGCTCTGAGATTGTGTCCTAATGGATCTGCAGTGGTAAGTGTATCCCTCCTACCTGTTGGTGGATCATCCCTTCAGCCCTGTGTTGTTGTAGGCTACCTTGGTTATGTGTCCTCCTTGTTGGCCTGGGTGCCTGTCAGGCTAACATCTGAGGTTTTGGACCTTGAAGTGCCCTCAGTAGATATAAAAACAAATATACTAACATAATTCCTGCTGCCACTTTGTTAGAAATGAGGTCTCTATTTGGCAGATGTATGCACCCTGTCCAAGTAGGGACCACAATCCTAGTATGGGTAAATCACAACACAATCCAAATTATCCTGTGTTCACCCTCTGGTAGCCTGGCACAGAGCAGGCAGGCTTAACTTAGAAGTACATGTGTAAAGTATTTGCACAAGAACTCATATAGTAACACAGTGTAAACACCACAAAAGACACAACACCAGTTTAGATAACTAGATAATCTTTATCTGAATAAAATAAGGTCAAAGTGTGAAGGATCCAATGCGTACAAGCCAAGATAAAATGTTTTAAAGATTAATTCCTGCTAAAGCACTTAGAAATACAATTGCTCCAACTGGGGCTGTCACAACAGATCGTTGCCGGAGTAATTCCCAACAGTCAGACGCCACTGGGGCCAATCGTGGAGTCGCACAGACCCTCAGACATGGCCGAGATGGGCGGCCACCGAACATACACGTGCACTCACCATCCCCGTCATAGCCCGTGGCCCACCTCATTTACTATAAAACGATAATAAACATAGTTTATTATAGTTTTATAGTAAAATATTTGCAGCTGCTGGCGGGGGAGCGACCCTCCATAGCAGAGGAGCAGCGCCTGCTTAAAAGTATTTAAGGGCAGTTCTAATGCTAGACAGAGAGGAGCAGGCTTCACAGTAGTGAGAAACACATTTGTGAGTTTTTCACTACCAGGGCTTGTAAAACACATAAGCACGTCCTGCCCTTTACTTATATAGCACCCTCCCCTATGGGTTACCTACAGCCTACCTTAGGAGTGACTTATATGTGGGAAAAGGGGAGTTTAAGGCTTGTCAAGTAGTTTTAAATGCCAAGTCAAAGTGGCAGAGAAACTGCCACACAGGACTTGCAATGGCAGACCTGATGCATGATTAAGGAGCTACTTATGTGGCACAATCAGTGCTGCAGGCCCACTAGTAGCACTTAATTTAAAGGGCCTTGGGCACATGTAGTGCACTTTATCAGGGACTTACAAGTGAATTAAATATGCCAATTGGGTATGAACCACCGCTACCATGTATTTTGAGGGAGAACACATGCACTTAAGTATCCACAGTCCTAAAGCTAACACGAAGGAGGTCAGAAAAAAAGGAGGAGGAAGGCAAAAAGTTTGGGGTAACCTGTGAGAGAGGACCATTTTCCAACACACTTGAACTCTTCATCAGAAGATGGTGGCCAGATGCTGTTGTTCCGCTCCGGGGTACCCTTCATTTCTTTCTGCCTCGCCTCCTCTTCCCCCCTTAAGGAAAGCCTGCTAATTCAGGCATCCTTCTACCTGGGTCAAACACAAGTCCCTCTAGCAGGGAACTTTAAGAGTTTAGAAGCACTGGGGAATTTTTATTTTTTTTACCTTTAAAATGGCCCTGAAATCGCTAGATGTGAATTGTCTCTTGTTCTGTAACGTGCATGCCCTGGGGGACTTGGTTCAAATGATGGTACAATGAGTCAGAAAGGTGCTGTTCCTATAGAAAGTATGGAAAAGAAAGCAATTGGGTATTACAGTGCTCGAGGGGCTCCCAAAGAGAGCTCTTTTTCAGGGACCTTTTTGTTTTTCCACTGTAATAATGTATTTGTGTGTGTGTGTATGTGTGTGTGTGGCTATAATATGTGTAGGGTGTAGTGAGTTAAAAAAAAAAAAAGGTCTAACTGAGTTAAAACTCTGTAGGGGGTGTCCAAGTGATTTTAAATATAGTGGTCCCCTTCAGAGCTCAATAAACGAAGATAGGCTTAATATGATTTATGTAGGGTTGACATGTTTCATGTCTGTCAGTCCAACCAGATCCCTGGTGTTTCTTCATGACCAGGAGAATCCGTACCCTAAATCTAAATGGGATGTGTGGTAACAGGTACTTACCAAACAAATCAATACCTTTATGTAGTATTGTCCAGCCTAGAACAGATAAAAAGAACAAATGGACGGTATCGTTATAAGCGTCTCCTTAAAAACATATAGGTTGACACTTCCTTGTATATCAGGTGTCCTAACACTTGACACAACATGCTGAAAGTTCAAGAGTCGCTGTCAAGTAATTATTTCTCATACACACAGCAGGCCGGGCAGGTACCCACATGTTTGTTAACTCTTAATACACTGTAATACAATACAGACGTACAACATAAAATACTACAGGGAATTGGGGGCAGATCAGCCTATTTTAATTAGGCCATTTTTGCCGAGGGGGGCAGAAACCACTAGGCACCAGGGTTATTTTTTTTTTTTACAGATGGGGAGCAAATTTATTTTAGGCCTTGGGGCAGAAACCACTTAGGCACCAGGGATTGGTGTGTGTGTGTTTTGTTTTGGGGGTGGGGGCAGCCCCTAGGGCAAGGGTCACTCCCCCTGGGGCACATTACTATTGCCCATTTCTGCTCCCCTTGGGGGCAGATCGGCCTATTTTTGTAAGCCCCATCTGCCCCCACCAGAGACCAGGGAAGAATTTGTTTAAAAAAAAAAATAGAGGGTGCGGTATTGCCACACCCCCACCCAAAATAAATGGGGACAAAGTTGTTCTTCCCACTGGTGGGCAAATAGGGCAACTACTCCTGATCCACTCCCTGTGGGGGCAGAAAGTCTACTAAATGCCAGGGAATTAAAAAAAATAGTGGGGTGGTGGCTACCAACCAGCATGCCCACTCCAACTGAAGGGGGTAACAGTCTTTCAGCTCCACCCTGCACACTAAAAGATCTTATCACAACAACAAGCAAGAGGACATGTGATTATTTTGGGTTTTGGTTTTATGTTTGGACCATGAGAGCTTGTCTAACTCTCAAAATCGTCACACTTGGAATGGTGAGTGCTGCACTTTTTGGACTTTGTGACTCTGCCATGTAGAAAAATCTACGAGACCTAGACACATCTGAAAACTAAACATCTGGGTGAGTCCAGGGTAGTGTGCTTTACATGCACCCCGCACCATTTTCTTACCCACAATGCCCTGCAAACCTCCAAATTTGCTTGAAATCACACATTTTCCCCGCATTTTTGTGATGGAGCCTTCCAGAATCTGCAGGAATCCACAAAATTCTCACCATCCAGCATTGCCGCATCTATACCAATAAAGATTCTGCCCCACTTGTCAGCCTAAAAACACTTTTTTTTTTCAAACTGCCATTTTGGACACGCCTTGGTTCCCCCTCAATTTCGACTTTTGGCTCTTCCCTGTCACAGACACTTGGCCTACCTACACAAGTGAGGTATCATTTTTATCAGGAGACAGAGGGGAATGTTGGGTGGTAGGGAATTTGTGCCGGTGCGGTGATCCCACACAGGAATGTGCAATTTTTTTAAAATTTATTTTGTTTCAGCTAAATTTGGGGTTTGCCTAGGATTCTGGGTCAGAAAGCACTGGGGGAGCCAGGCAAGACACACCTCCCTGGAATCCCTCGGGTGTCTAGTTTTCAGAAATGTCTGACACACACACAGAGGTGTTTTCTATTTGATCATTTTGATGTGTCCACGTAGTGTTTTGGGGTATTTCCTGTCACAGGGACTAGGCCTACCCACACAAGTGAGGTACCATTTTTATTGGGAGATGTGGGGGAATGCTGGGTAGAAGGAAGTTTGTGGCTCCCCTCAGTTTGAAGAACTTTGCAGCACTGGAATGTGAGGAATTAGTTTTTTTTTTTGCCACATTTTGAGGTTTGCAAAGGATTCTGGGTAACAGAACCTGGTGAGAGCTTCACATGTCACCCCATTGTGAATTCCCCTATGTGTTTAGTTTAAAAAAATTCACAGGTTTGCTAGGTTTCCCTAGGTGCAGGCTGAGCTAGAGGCCACAATCCACAGCTAGGCACGTTCCAAAAACATGGCAGATTTCAATGTAAAAATGTGATGTGTCCATGTTGTGTTTCCTGTAGCGGGCGTTAGGCCGATCCACGCAAATGAGCTACCATTTTTTATTGGGCGACTTGGGGGAATATGCCCGTTGTCCTTCTCTACGTAATATAAGACAGTGTGTAAAGAAGACTTCTCTTTGAGAATGCCCTTTAATTCACATGCTAGTATGGGGACCCCAGAATTCAGAGATGTTCAAATAACCACTGCATCTCAGCACCTTATCTTGTGAACATTTTGGAAATACAAAGGTTTACATGATACCTATTTTTCACTCTTTATATTTCAGCAAATGAATTGCTGTATACCCGGCATACAATGAAAACTCATTGCATGGTGCAGGCCCTTTATTGGCTCTAGGTACCTAGGGTTCTTGATGAACCTACAAGCCCTATATATCCTCGCAACCAGAGGAGTCCAGCAGACATAATGGTATATTGCTGCCATAGCTGGAAAAAGTTATAGAAGAAAACGTGGACAGAAATGGCTTTTTTTTTCACCTCAATTTCAATATTTTCTTTTTATTTAGTTGTTACTTTCTGTAGGAAAACCTTGAAGGATCTACACACATGACCCCTTTCAGAATTCAGAATTTTGTCTACTTTTCAGAAATGTTTAGCTGTCCGGGATCCATCCTTGGTTTCACACCCATTTCTGTCACTAATTGGCAGGAGGCTAAAAGCGCAAAAAATAGTAAAAATGGGGTATGTCCCAGTAAAATGCCAAAATTGTGTTGAAAAATAGTTTTCTTCTGATTCAAGTCTGCTTGTTTCTAAAAGCCGAGAAGATGGTGATTCTAGCACCGCAAACCATTTGTTGATGCCATTTTCAGGGGCAAAATCACAAGCATTCTTCTGCAGCCATTTTCCCCTATTTAAAAAAAATGTATTTTACAAACAAAATGTTTGCTGTATTTTGGCTAATTTCTTGGTCTCCTCCAGGAAAACCCACAAACTCTGGGTACCTCTAGAATTCCCAGGATGTTGGAAGAAAAAGGACGCAAATTTGGTTTGGGTAGCCTATGTATACAAAAAGATATGGAGGCCTAAACGCGGACTACCCCAAATAGCTATTAAAAAAAATAAAAAAAAAGTCCCACAAGGGGAAAAGGCCTGGTAGTGAAGGGGTTTAATAATTTAGAGAGTGGGAAGCAGTATATGAAAGGCATAAGATGAAGTTGCATTATCTGACCGAATATTTATTGGCACACACCTCTTTCTTTGTCATTGGATGTTTTATGTTCGAATGCGTGTATCTTTTCAGTCTGAGGAAGAATAAATAATAATCATAATAAATACCTTGGATATTGATCGATAGCTGATGCACCTTTTCTTGCTTTAGCTATACACCAGCTTTGCACACAGTTTGTACTGCTGTCCTTGATTTCCGACAGATTTCTAGTTGCAGATTCCATACCTGAGAATATTCCCCAGACATCAGACTGGATCAAGAAGGTTTTGGTGAGCAATACCCCTGCGTGCCAGTAGGTGGCATTGTTTAGCTCTGTCAGAAGCGACGTGCAGGTTGTCTGTATAGGTGCCACACCAACATGCTGGGGTCAGTTCTTTGCTTTCCGTGCCAGTCAGCGCAGATCCAGATAAGAGCTACCCCAGTGACTTTTTGACTGACATTTTCAACCTTTTGTTGAAGATTTTTTGAGACTGTGTGTCCTGGTGTGCAGCATGTCCACCAGAAAGAGGTTTTAAGTCGTATAGATGTGGGGGCTGGACCTGCATTTTGTTTGTTTCTGGTGTTTTGACCAAGACCACAACGCTAAGACATGTGAAGAATGCTGGCCATGCACCCTAAGATGCTGATGGAGCGCTCCCTTAAGCTCTTCGCTGCCTGACGTCAATAGACTCCATGACGCACCTTGTCTGTGTCACGAGGAAGGTCCTGAGATCATTTGCTAAGTTGTGCCCGGCGATCGTTGTCCCACTCCAAGTCATCAGAGAAGTCGGGTAAGTAATACTAAAAAAACTCACCAGAGTCTTTGACTTCACTCTACAAGACTTCGGACGAGTCACAGGGGCCGTTACCACTCGAGGCATGGCTCTGTGTTGGAGCTTGAACTTGGGCCGTCTCCACACTTACCTGAATTACCATGAGCTGGAGTGAACCCAGCACAACTTGATGAATTTTATGAGGCCATGCACCTAATTTATGTGTGCTCTGACCACCTCTGTTGTGCCTTAAGGCCCAATGGGTTTGAATCGGGCACCCTACTGGTCGTCCAGCAGCTGTTTCGCCCTTAGCAAGTCTAGCCTCAAGGATCCATTGACTAATCCAGAGAAGCGCTAGTTGTGTGACCTTGACCTTCCCTGGTGCCCACTCCAGTGCCAATGCCCCAGCACTCAGCAGTGCCGCCACCCCCCATCATATTTCCTGACTCTGATACAGAGCTGTACAGGTGTTGTCCGGCCCTGGTACGCTGACAGGGGGGTCAGACTCCCCATATCGGAGGCAGTACCTTAGTCGTATGACAGGCCTGGTGCCTCATGCCCAGAGGTAGTTAAGAGGGCGACAGAGGTCCTGTATCTTATGCTACTCTGAGCAGTAGTCAAGCCAAACGCCTTAACGGAGGTGATTCAGCCGGGAGTTGGCTCCACTGACCATTACTCCCATTCAATGAAGCTCTTACTGAGGTCCTACTCGGGGCATGGCCCAAGTCCTGCACAGGGTGTCCTGTGCATTGGACAATGGCCTGCTGCCATCACTCCGGACCAGTGCTATTTGTGTTGATGTGCAGCTTGCAGTAGGATTTGTTAGTATTTGTTTTGCCTGCCTTAAATTGTACACTTACATTTTTAATCTAAGTAGAGTCTCCAGCACACATTTTTTAATATCTGCATAGAAGGCATCAAGTTGATTTCTTTTTAGATCCGTGTTAGGTGTCTAGACGTCGAGTTGATTTGAGCCCCATTGTTCCTGTTGCAGAAGATCATTCTATTTCACAGTCTAGAAAGTTGTAGAATATGATTGGAATCATCTGGTGTCTGTTTTGTTTTGTTTTTTACCATTTTTATTGGCTATTTTGTAATGTAGAAATAAAGTTCAGTAGTTTTTATGTTCAGTTATAAGTAGTTGCACAGTTTGACATCACTTTACCAGTTAATAATTCATGTGCACTTTCCATTTTGTAATAGTGTTTTCTACAAAATATTGCAGTAGTGGGTATCGATTTTGTTTTTAAACAGCAATCTTCTTATTCATAGTAGTGGCCCACTTGCTAAACACATTAAATCGTACAAGCTCCTATTCACCTAAAATAGGACATATCCATTTATCCTGTTTATTGTATGCTGATGACCTCATTTTATTAGAATATACACTCAGTGGACTTTGGAAGAAATTGGCTATTTTAGCAGAATGTTGTAATGAAAACCTTTTAAAGAAATATGGAAAAAACTAAATTGTCAGTTTCTGGCGAAAAGGGGGCCCATGAAATTTGGTTTTTAAATGGGTTCAAAATAGAGGAAGTTAGATTGTATAAATATTATATACTCTTCCATTCTGTTTGTGACAAAACTTCCCTCACACACCTGTCTTAGCGCCATCAACAGGTAGTATGCAACCCTTGCCCACACAAAAAGGCTTTCAAGTGGGTGTGTGGACAGTATCAGATGTTATCTGCACAGAGGCTTGCTGTTGTACATTTGTCAAAAAAACACTAAGCTTTCTCAATAACATTTAAAACTATTCTCAGATTTACTGTAAAACTCAGGGGCCTGCAGGTGAAAGTTACTTACCTTTGTTGTCTGTAGAGAGTTTTACGTCCATGATGGACATTTTAGGTAGCAGTCTCTTCTCTAGATACTTTGTGACCCAAATAGTATACTTTGTTTCGGACAGTTTACATTTTTCCCCTCTGAATGTCAAGCCATTTTCTTATGAAAAACTGCTTTTTGTGTTCCTTTTCATTCTTTGTGAGAACCAAAATATCATCTTGGTAACATTAAATACAGTATTCTGCGTCTCTGAAAATCTAAAACCTAGGCCTTTAAAAAACAGAAGCCGCTGGGGCCAATTCAGAAGACATCCCCTTGATTTGTGACAGCCTGTGCATAGATGGGAGATGCCCAGCCAGAAGAATCATTTTCTTCTATGACCTAATATTTAGCTAAGTTCCCAAGCAACTCGTTCATCTCGCCCCTGGTATTCAGCGGCACCATTTTCATTTTGTTTCACTGAGGCTGCTTTAGGTTTCAGTTTGATATTGTGGACAAAGTCCTTCAACCGGCCCAGTTCCCCACAGAGAGTGTTATGAAACTGTTAGCTACCCACTCATTACCCTTTAACAACACCACCTGTTCTTTGCTGATGGGTTTAAAACTATTGCAAGCTTCCATTGATCCTTCTACCCTTATGAAAAAACATCTCCTTAGGAATGAGGCTGATACATGGTAGTGGACTCTGCTTAAACCAGTGATATCAATCTGGAAGCTGACCCATGCTCCATCACCCTTTTCTCTGGGCTGCTCAATATTTAATTCTAGTATTGAAGTCTTAAGGTAAAACTACTAAAGGTTGCTTAGGGTTATTGTCTCCCACATTATATTAGATGTCTGGGTAATGAATCAAAGGGTTCTTATTCCCTTATTCAGTACTGGCATGGCTCAATATTGGTATTTAAAAAACATCTGATTTATATTTTCTGGTATTTTGTGTTTTAGCTGGTATGTCAGACGTTATGTTTTGTTTCAACATCTGTATTGACTGTTTAAAATGGAATAGGTGGACTAGTTTATATAATCAGATTTAAGCAGCTTGACTTTGCTTTGTTGTAAATATGGTCATGTTCTTTGCTATGTAATCCTTTCACCACTAGTTTCAAATGCCACAATAAATGCAATTTAGTAACCTTAACCGATTCATGTGACAACAGTCCAGATACTACTCCTTAAACAAGCAGCATGTTAGAGGTACTACAATTTGCATACATAATTTAACACCGTTTCTTAACAATCGCTTTACCGGTATGATACCCTCAAAGTCTCATATGGGGAGTGATATGTTTTTTTTTTCCCTAACTGTTAAGACGACTTCATCTAGGGTATGTCACTGGTGGTGAAGTAACTAACCGTGATAGCCTACATCTTAAAAGTTTCCTTTTCCTTTCTTTTAAATGTTTTTCCATTAGTAGAAATCTTAGTAAATGCAGGTTGTCCATTAAAAAGCTCTTCAAAAATATTGCACAAATTAAAATTTGTAAACGTTTTAGAAAGCTAGTCGAGGATCACATATGACAGTCTGTCAGTTAAATACTGCAATGGGCGGTCTCCTCTTCAGCTTTTTACACCTTGAAGAAATGCTGACCGCTTTCATAAGCCACACTATCACTTTTTTATAATTTGTATTCAAATTTTTTAACAGTACATCATAACAATTCCCAATACATCGTAATTCATTTTTAAACAATTTATTCACAATTGATACACACATTTGTCAGGTTTTCACGTTTTTCATGAAACAATATAATTACATCTCTTCTTGTAATACTACATGTAGTAAGTACATCAAGGATTCAAAATATATGCCCAACACCTTCCACCTTTATCATTCTTCAAGTCTTGTGGTGTTGCTGTGATGAAACTACTTTAATCGTCAAACAACGTATTACAAAATGCCATATCCTTCAGTCGGATTTCAGCTGTAGGTAGTCTAGGGCTCATCCAGCATATCGCCACTTGATTCTTGACCAAAAGCAGGGCCATAAATGTAAGCCTCCGTATGGCAAATGCATACTACATGTGAATCTCATTTCGGAATATATGGAATAACTGCCCCTTATAAGTAACCATTGTGTGTCTACTGCATTCTGCATGCAAAAAAGCTGCTTTTATCACCTTATATTTCTTACGTTTTACTACACTTACCTGCAAAAAAACAAGCCATTCATTAAGGGTGTTTTAGTACAGCCGGTGTAAAAAAAAAAAAAATAGGATCTATCTCCCTTTAATTGATCTGATATTTTCCACCATGCCCAGCTTGCAGTTGCTATGACATTTGAGGGAGTCTGGCTTGACCAGTGTCTTTTCTACCTCGGCATGTGTTAGCTTTGTGTTATTAGATCATAAATTCATATGCTGTCTGCGCAACAAGATAATAAACGTGAAGGTAAGAGACCAACCCGCACCTCTCTTATTGGTTGATTCAAAACTGATCATTTCATTATCTTCTCTATGTTCCTAGATGAAAGTACACCCAAATATTTAATACTGTTGGCTTTCCATTGCAGTGGGTACTTAACAATGTATGAGCTGCTACAGTCAGTGTGAATATTTCTGACTTATCCCAAGTGATCTGTAATCTGTTGCATTGTATTCTGTCTGCCTATAGAGATATCAATAATTGACCTGCCTTGATACGTATCAATCTGTGAGCATGGTACTCCTGACCTGATGGGCAGCAGAAGAGGGGACCGGGTAGTTGCGGTCGCGGCTTTCTGGTGCAGGGAAATGGCTCCTCCACTCCAAGGGATATTGCTGAATCGATGAAGTGTTGGGCAGACTGCCAGCGGTTTGGGGAGGCTGTTCTGTGTCTGGATGAGTAGGTCTTTGTGATTGTTGGAACAGCAGCAGTGAGACAGGGTTTTGCACAAGTTCGGTGCTGGTCCACAGTTCTCACGTCATTGGCTCGTCATTGCCAATCTTCTTTCAGGCAGATAAATCTGAGTTTTTGGTTTCAGGGGTCACATAAATACTAAATGTTGGGACATTAAGGGGATTGTAGGGTATTAGCCAATTGGCTACATGCCCATGGGGTGACTACACCCTTTACATGACCACTTCTTGTTGGGAGTGATCATTTTACTGACCCAGACTTCCTAGTTCCACCAAAATGGCAGAACCCTTCTTTTGTGGAGCACATCAGGTAGCCCACCTTGGGGGTGTGATTACCCTGGAGGTGCAACGCCTACTGCATAGCTAATTTCTCACCTGTCCTGACGTCAAATGGTCCTCAGGTTAAGGGGTAGCATTCCCCAGGTCTGGAGGAAGCTGGGGTCACAAAGGCAGCAGGGGCTTTGAAGCCTCTGGCCTTAGTATGCAGATTCACTAGCATTCCTGCTGGAGAAGGTGATAACACCTTCTCTGGAGCCGGGTATTGTTTCCAGACCCCAGAGGGCGCTAGCTCTCACCTGCAAGGGGTTAGAACATCAACTGTGGTGGCAGGCTGGACGATACCAGTCATACAGCACATTAGAAGATTAGTAGGGTTCAGGAGACACCTATAAGGTCCCTTTGTCATAATAAATCCAAAACAGGCATCAGTATGGATTTCTTAAGATGAGGATATTTGATACCAAACACCAGTATTTTCAGCTCATCCATCATGTAGCAGGGTATCTCATAATGACCATCGCCCAGTACATGTTCTCATAATTGCTGCCTAAACACTTGCAATTCCTAGCAATGGACATTATAGGGGTTCATCTGCTCATACCGATGTGCTCTCAAGTGTAATATTATGCAACCTGCCTTAGGGCTCTAAAACCTGCTATATGGGTGACTTACATATATCATATGAGGTGATCGTGGGCATTGCAAGCCTTGTGGTCAGCACCTTAGTCAAAGGTTTTTTATGTTGCAGTTAATAAAGGAAATCGGCCTACAGCTGCCGGAGAGGGTATCACACCCTGGTTTAGAAAATAAGAGAAATATGCACCCTACTGAATTTAGAATGCAAGGAGCCAGTCTGCCTGGCATTCCAGTAGAGCTGCAATAAAAGGGCGATGATCCGTGGTTCCTTGGCTTTGTAGAATTCCAACAGAAATTCATCTTCGCCTGGGGTTTTCCCAGTCGCTATCAATTTTTAAAGCTTCTGCAGTCTTGTTTTCCATTATGTCAGCATCCAGTTTGTCTCAAAAGTGTCAAGACAGAAGGTGGAGGTTAAGGCCATTCATGAAGACATCTTCACCGGGAGCTGAAACCAGGCAAGCAGAAGTGTATAGATCATTTGTAGAAGGTGGTGAATTCCGTCAGGATGGTGGCGGGATGCGACACGGTGTGCAAAAGGCATATAATATGGCAGAGATCAATGATTCGACCGCTTTGCTTTAATTGCCATGCAAGGAGATGTCTTGCTTCTCCCTGTGTTCATATGTGGCTCCCTTAATATGGGTGAGGGCCTTCATAGCTACCTGAGCCAGGAGAGAGTTAAGTTTGAACTTTTCCCCCTATCAATGTATGTAGAAAAGCCGACAACGGGTTGATGGGAACATTACTTGTATGTCTGTTTCCAAACACCTTTGCAGATTTTTGTTCTATGTTCTAGTCTTTTGTAAGCATGCCCTTAAGGTAGGTTTTGCCCCCTACCCACAGTAGTTTCGGGGAGTCAACTGAGGATTCCCTGTGATCTAAATAGACGCAGAGAAGGTTAAGTTTCTTATTTTTCTGAGTGAATTTCAGTTTGAGAGAGAGAGACATTCTAGCGCCATGTTCTAGTTCCAGGACAATGTACTCAAAAAGAGACTGCAAGACTATGGGGGTATGATCTGAGACCATGCTAAAATCAGTCACACAGGAGGTGAGGTGACTTTAGAGAGCGTCGAGCAGAAAGAAGTCATGTCTAGGATCAGTTCCATGCTCGGGGGACAGGTAGGTGTACTCTATTCTTGACAAACGTAGTAGTCACCAGGAATCTAGTAGTGCGTAATCTGACATGATGTCTTCGATGATGTACCTATCATGAACACCGTGATTGCTGGTTAGGTCTAGGCAAGGAACAAGGACTACGTACCAGTCACCGTCCACTACAAGCTTAACCTTTCCGAGCTCTAAGCAGCCTTTTCAGTGAAGAAAGCCTTGTGCGTTTGGAGCCATTGGGGTATTGACTGATCCAATGCTTAAGTCACTGATCTCGACTCTGCTTCACACCTGGACTGCCTTCTCTTCTAATTCAGGTTTCAAGATGAACTAAAATAAAACTGAAGCTATGTTGTTGACTACCTCTACGACCAGACGAGCACTGGAAGACCTACAGCCAAGATGGCTCCTGAATAAACTTAAAACACTGGGGATTCTCATGACTATGGGTTTCTCTTCTATGACACGTAACAGTGCCCTAAGCATGGCAGAGAAAACCAAACTAGGCATTGCAAATGGGACTCCCTCCAACTCTTTCTCTGGGCCAGGGGGCCAAACAGTAAAGATGGTGATCCCTCCCCGCTTCAACTATGTGATTGACATGTTACCGATCAAGATCCTCCCAGGCCAACCTCGCATAGATACCATAGTATGAAAGTTTGTTTGGAACTGAATGCCACCCAGATTGGCTGCAAGGACTCTGTGCTGCTACCCCATCTGGAGGTTTGCGCTTACCCCCACATGAAAACATATTACAGGGTGATCCATCTCTTACTTGAACCCTCATACAGATACCATATTCAGAGTTAAACTGGAAAGGGAATTGCATGGAGTTGCCTGGGGATCTATGCTCCTTTATGGTGGTCATGGAGCATCATCTGACTCATCAACCACGTCTTCACCACAATGCACAATATCGGGCTCTCAACCCACAGATTGCTGGGAGAGCATGGCTTCCTCCACCCCAATGCACCTGTATGGCATAACTGGGTATTGATAATTAGCAACAATTCCTTCAAATGGAAGTATTGGGAACAGAAAGGTATACACACACTGGACCGAGTTGTCGATTGGGACACCATCAAACCATTGACTGACTTGTTGGCTGAGTTTTGCGTCCCTCGCCAAAATCTGTTGTGATATGTACAACTTAGACATTTTCTTTGTTCCCAGCTAGGACCACAACCATGGACCTTGCCTCCCTCATCCTGCCATGACTAATTAACGAAATGGGGACACTACAAAAACTTAATCACTGATCTGTATAAATTCCGGATTACCAAACGTTTGTCCTCACTGTCAGAAAGGTCACTCCGGCTCTGCTGCAGGATAGAATACAGCTTTTATACTATGATGAGGGTTGGTCTCAGTTGCTTCAAACACACAAGGCCTCTGGAAAGCATATTGGGGGGGTCCAGGTGGGAGCTTGGAAGCATGCAGCTGGCCTGGGCGTTCAGCGGGCATTTGTTATTCTAGAAACAACAATATATTCATCTGGCCTCCTTATTTACTCCCATAGCATAGAATGACATATTTTTCCTTGTATCAATTCTCAGATTAAAGTATTACCATCGCTTTCGTGATAATGGTTCTCTGTGCTAGAAAATAAACTATATTTAAAACCATACTGTTAAAGGTGTGCAACAAACAGTGAACAATGTCCAGGACCTAGGTGCTCATAAAGGTGTAAAGGTGACTTCACTTGGGGCTTTGTCTGAATCAGTTTTACTCCAAATGTAACCTATGCCATTGGCCAGTACAGAAAAGGTGGTCAGTCATTGTCACTACGGACACTCTTGTCTCCGATCTCAATGACTGGGCTAGCCTCTCCCGAGCTGACTCCACATTGGGTTTTAAATGCGTTTCAAAGACTTCTGTTGCTGCTTCAAGCCGAGTAAAAAGGAAAGCTTTACCATTAAGCTCTTTTCTCAGCTTGCCTGGGAATAGCAAAGAGTACCCAATGGAGGGTTTAGGCAGTTGTCTCTTGACCTCAAGGAATGACTTCCTTGCTTCCTTCATGAGGAGAGTAAAATCCAGATAAAATACTAACAGCAAGCCCTCATGTTGGCAATCCCTTTTACAACTGTTAAATTGTAAGATCGCATCTCTGTCTCTATAGTCTAGCAATCGTGCTACAAATAATCTTGGCCTTTGCCCTGAATTGGGTCTAGATGCCTGTGTCCTGTGGTTTCTTTCCACAATGAAGACGGCAGAAAAGGTGAATGTAGGAAAGTGCCACTGCTGGCATGGTTAGCCCCCACTTTTTGCCTAGTGTTGATGCAAACTTTGAAAGTGTACTGGGGCACTTAATACCCAGCACCAGTGTTCTTTTCCAAAATCTGTACCTTTGTTTCCACAATTGTCACAGCCCTGGCACACAGATAAGTCCCTTGTAAAAGATACCTATGGTACCAAGGGCCCTGTGGCCAGGGAAGGTTCCCAAGGGCTTCAGCATGTATTACGCCACCCTGGGTACCCCTCACCAAGCACATGTTCACTGCCTGCGCAGCCTGTGTGTGCTGGTGGGAAGAAATCAACGGTCGATATGGCATTCTTCTCAGAGTGCCATGCCCACAAACCACTGCCTGTGGCATAGGTAAGTCACCCCTCTAGTAGGCCTTACAGCCCTAAGGCAGGGTGCACTGTACCATAGGTGAGGGCATAGCTGCATGAGTAATATGCGCTTACAGTATCTGAGTCCATTCATAGACATTGTAAGTGCAGTGTAGCCATCTGGAGTATATGGCCTGGGAGTTTGTCATTACGGACTCCACAGTTCCATAATGGCTTCACTGAACACAGGGAAGTTTGGTATCAAACTTCTCAGCACATTAAACCCCCGCTGATGCCAGTGTGGGACTGAACGGTCTGTGCCATCCTGCCTCTTTCAGACGAGTTTCTGACCACATGGGGTGAGAGCCTTTGTGCTTTCAGTGGTCAGAAACAAAGCCTGTCCTGGGTGGAGATACTGCACACCTCCCCCCTACAGGATCTGGAACACCTGGCAGTGAGCCTCAAAGGCTCAAGCCACTGATTACAGTGCCCCAGGGCCCTCCAGCTAGTGGGAAAACAGGGAGAAGTGACCACTCCAGCCAGGACCACCCTTAATGTGTCCAGAGCTTAGGTGCCCCCCTCTCCCACAAATAGGTTTGTGCCAGATCCCCCAAACGGAGTGGACACGAGGGTGTAGCCACCCTCAGGGACAGTAGCCATTGACTACTGCCCTCTAACCCCTAAAATCTAGTATTTAAGGGCCTCCCTGAACCAAGCTGTCCAGATTCCTGCCAACCTACAAGAAGGAGAACTGCTTAGCTAAAAAAAACCAGCAAAGAAGGAAGACAACTGCTTTGGCCCCAGCCCTACCAGCTTGTCTCCTGCTTCAAAGAACCTACTAAAGAACAGTGACAAGTCCAACAGGACTAGCTGGACCTTGCACCTTAAAGGAGCAAGAACTCCTGAGGACAGCCGCCCTGTCTAAGGAAAACCAACTAACAAGGACTCCCACCTCACTCTGGATGCGTGAGTCCTCTGCACCCGACGCCCACGGCCCATATCCAGGTGATCCACCCAGCTAGAGACGGGTCCCTAGGCGATTGCAAGCAAGTGCCCACCCTGCATTAACATCTCCACCCCTCCACTATGACGCCTACAGAGTGAATCCGAGGAACCCCACCCCCTTCCCCCGAGCGTGAAGCTCCGTACGAATATATCCGTCGCCTACAGACAAACGGCACCTGCAACCCCCAGGCCCTGGAGAACCCGACCTCTGGTGCAGCTACTTTCAGCAGGCAGTCCTCCTCCCTGTCCAGCCTGTGGGCTGCCCGAGACGACCCCATGTACCTCGCCTGCAGCCCCTAAGTGACCCCCGGAGTAATCTCATAGACCAGCATAGAAAACCTGACATCCTGTTTGCACCCAGCCACCCCTGTGCCTCTGAGGGTGAGTGTTTTTGTGCCTACTTGTGGTCCCTTCAGTGCTCTTCTAATTCCACGTGGTATGCCTCCGAGCCGCTGGTACTTATCTGCAGGCAGACCGGATTCCGAGTACACCCTGTCTCCTTAGGAACTCACGTCAGATTTGCTCAACTTGGACCTCTGCACCTGGCCGGCCCTGTGTTGCTGTTGTTGGGGTTGACTTGAACCCCAACCTGTGGACTTCCTAAAATCCGGAGATTCATAACTGTAATTGTTGTACTTACCTATAAAACGAACTAACATTTCTTCCCCCCAGGAACTGTTCTGAAAATTGCAGTGTCCTTTTTAAAAAAAAAAAGAGTATTGCCAATAATTCAAAAACTGTATAACTTATCGATTTCAAACAAAGTACTGTTGATACCTGTGTGAAATGCGTATCTTTTGAAGTCCTTACCTGCAACTTGAATAGTGTGGTTCTAAAAAAATAAATTAAGAAAATGTATTGTTTCTGTATAAAAAACCATTGGTGTGGAATTGAGTCATTGAGTGTGTGTTTCTTCTATTTTCTGTGTGTGTACAACAAACGCTTTGCACTGCCCTCTGATGAGCTTAACTGCTTGAATACACTACCACAACACAGAGCATTAGTATTATCTACTTTAGCCTCTGTTAAGCCTCTGGAGAAACCCTGGACTCTGTGCACACTGTACCTCATTTTGATATAATATATACAGAGCCAGATTCCTACAGTGGCCTTCCCAGATAGAGATATTAGCAGTCGCTCCACAAATGTTTTCATGTTTATTATTTGTCCCGTTTCAGTCACTCCCATGATTCTCACATTGCTCTCACGTGATCTGCCCTCCAACTCGTTTTTGATTTTTATAAGCTTGAGATCCTTAGTGTTTTGCTTTGTGTACTTGGCCCATGGCTTTCAATTTAAAATCTTTCCATTCATGCCCATGTGGCCAAATATTGTAGTATTTGTGTGCAGCTCAAACAACCTCAGTTATGACAGATTCATTTACCCCACACTTGATTTGTGATGTCCATGAGCTTTTGTTGGTATCTTTTTAGGGTGCTAAATACTCAATGCGTGTACTGCAGTGACAATTTTCAGTGTGGACCATTCAGCGTTGGCAAGGTGAGTGTTCCAACAGCTACGTGTTCCTAGGTGACCTGATTACACACCTAACGATGTTCCAATACCCCATTAGACCACAATCTTACTCCATGTTGCCTGTCCATAGGTTGCACTGCCTTTTACTCTCAATGGGTACAGTGCTGCTTTCTTCATCAGACTCTGAGTTGTAGTCTTTCTTTCGATCCCCCGGCTCAGCTACGCAGCCTTTGCTCTGATCGTGCTCTGATCCTCACCGTGTTTTAGTAAGCTAAGTCACCCTATTCATACTCCTCTAACATATACTGTCGGTCGATCTCCATTTTAGCAGCGGGCCTGGATGCCTTTGAGCCGCCATCACACTTCCTTATTGGACTACCTAGGCTTCAGGCCTTGTGAGTGTGCATAGATAAAAGCTACACTCCTGAACAACTTTGGCTCACACTTTCAGAACGTGCCTCAGACATTTAGCTACTGCAGGCCTCCCACTGGGGAGGGGGGGGGGGAATTCTTTCAAGAGGTCCAATGTATACTGCTCAAATGCACAGGCTGGGAAAGCACACCGATTAGGAAGTCATCTCCATATGCTGCTCTCTGGCTCCCTCTCCAGGGACTAGCTACACTGTTTTTCCAGCAGAGATGCAGCCTATAAAACGATTCTCCCTGAAAAGTGGTGCAGGAGAGCATTATAAGTAAAAGGCCAAAAGGTAAGGGACCGTCTTTATAGGTTCTTCATGATTATCATCATTGTTTACTTGCACTGTGACAACAGCTTTTTGTGAAAGAGTCAGCAAGATCAAGTTCTGATATAAAAAAAAATAAGAAAATACCAGGGCAGTTTCATGCTTTTTTCAACTTCTGAAAAGATGGTTAGTGATAGGATACAAAACACATTTCTGTAGATGTCTCTAAATATCTGTGTAAGATCAGATGCAAAATAAAATGCATTTTAAATAATTTATAGAAATGTGCAAAAATGACAAACACCTAATTGTCTTAACTGCTGTAGACAATGAAAAATATGTAATATCAGTGAACTCCAGTGATAATCCAGTGGTAGATAAAAGGAACCCAAGATACTAGAAGTTTTATCTTAATCATTATTTTTTTTTACGCTTAATGCAAGCTAATTATTCTGTGCATGAAATCTTCCACTAGAGAGCAAATGATCAGTTAATAATCCAAGTATATTCATTCAATATAGTAGGAAAAATAATTCCTTCAACTTTGAAATATTACTGGAGTATTATGCTGTCCAGACTGCTTTATTCTGTTCTCTGATGGGCCAAGGAATGCTCCTGAAACTGTTATCCAGCTTTTATAAATGAACTATTTTCCCTTTTCATCAAGCTGGCAATCTTTTTAAACATACACTGCACCTAACATGTCTGTAACTGAACTCCCTGCAGGAGGGCTGTTTTCTGCAGTGAGCTGGCTCACTTTTACCCATACTTATGCGCTCTACAGTTATCTGGCTCCTCAGCATTTCCCAAGTCTAGTCCTAGTGTCTCAGTGCAAATGCTAGAGCATGGGGGTCCTCAAGTACTCTGCTCTTCATCAGCTTAATCTAAGCTCTTTGACTATCTTGTCTACAGGATTGTGTATAGGCATCAACCTTGTTCTCTCCGTAACAGATAGTGTTTGTTTGTAAAACTGAAAAAGGCAACTTTACTTAAGGCATTGCATTGATTTGTCCGAGTAGCATCTCTGAGGATGACCGCACTCTTTCAGTTAGTATCTAGTATGTCTCCAACCTAATGTAAAAATAGTAAGATAATGAAAGCGGTATCTTAGTCGGTGTATTCATAATCAGAACAGGAGTCTAAGAAATAGAGGAAGAGGCCCATAATATCATTCCCTCATCTACAGTGTCAGATTCCAATTCTCCAGCAGATGTGTGCTGGTCAAACTGGGAAGACAATAACTCCCCTTGTCTGCTTCCAGTCATGAGTCACCATCTGTATCATCTGGCAACTGTACATAGTATTATGCTGAACATATGGTGCCTTGTTCCACTTCGACCAGTGTCATATTGTTTCTTTTCTGTCTGGAATCTACTTTGCCAGTGTCTTGGCATCTCTTGCCTACATTGGGGCCTTCAGAATTAGATACCAGGAGAGAATTCAACAACCTCTTCGGTTATGCCCCTCAGTCTCTATCACAACCTCATGATCAATTTTAACTTGTAGAATGAATATACTTTAAAAAAAGTGCCCGAAGAATATTGCTGAAGGCTAAAAGGTGTAGGAATAACAAAGGAAAAAGAAAAGTCAAAGAAAAAAAAGACTAAGGAGGATGACAAATTATGCCTCCAGGAAGGAAGCAGATAGACTTTAATGGTAGGATTTTTCCAGTACCCCCTTTAATGTATTACAACTCCCATTGATCTCCTTACTCAGGCACAAAAAAAAAGAAATACAGGCAATGGTCCGTAGGATATCTGGGACAATGTCCATCATATATTTTGCAGCTGTTGCTCTGCTAGCCAAATAAGACTTGAGTGGACAAAAAATGGCGAAACTGCTTGACATATGTGCCACCAACAGGTCATCCACCGCTATCATCTTTGTTTTTAAGGGGTAAGGAAGCAGAACTGGGCTTATTCGTGAATGGTTAGAGGAGAAGAGACATCTGGATGATGATGAGGTGGTGTTTGACAGTTGTTTCTAGTGTTTCAGAGAATAAAATGAAGAAATATTTTGACGCAAAACACAAATTGTGGTCAAAAAATGGATGTAGTTTGTTGGGTCATGTTGAAAGTGTTGAAAGATATGGGACCCAAGAATTCGAAGTCAGATTTTAAATTTGTTGGCCCTTTTCAAGTTGTTCAGGTGGCTCATAGCTCTTTTAAATTGAACACTGCTATGTGGTTGTCCAAACGAAATTTGATTTCAATTGATTATATGCAGCACAGAGTTTCTGATGAGCAGTTAGGCAAATCAAGTGAGATGTTGCATAACCATGTTTGTGATTTTATTGTAGATGGTCATGTTAATGAAGAGGTGTGTTTGGATTCCTCTTTTTGTGGTATTCCTTTTGTTCAGGCTGATTGTCAAGCTCTGATGTTCCTGGTGTGAATGATGAAGCTCATGAAGGATGCAGTGCCAAACCAGCATTGAACAATGACCTTGTCAGACGCAGTGGTTGTGTTTCGAGGGAAGCACAACATTTGTGTAATTTTGATACATAGTTGTCTTTGTTAATTTTGCTCGCATTGGTTTTTTTTCATTTTGGTTGTCTATGTTGAGAAACAGGAGTGATGTTGCTTTATAAGTGTTTTCTAGAGTAAGCTTTTTTAATTTTGTATGTTAGTTAATTATGCTTGTGCTGCTCGTGTCGGACACTTGTGTGTGTTTTGGTTCTGAAATCTTGACTGGCTAACTGTAGAAGTGTTCAGGTAGTGACCGAGAACGACAGATACACCATGTTGCTAGCCAGCTCTGCATGCCTTCATTCTTCCTACAACTACTCATAGCACGCATGTTGCTAAATGTTTCCCATAGAGCGTTCCAAGCAAAAGTCACAGGAAATACTATGGCTACAATACCAGAATACAGTGACAATGTTCCATATTCTGATGAAGGTGAGCCCTCATTACGGATTGTCTGAAGTATAGAACATCTGGATGCAAGTATTCTGATGCAAGTGAAACGCCAATTGGGTTTTTGTTTCACAATTTTTTATTTGGAAGAATCACAAAATACAGAATACCACAGAGGTAAAAATTAGCATTTGTGGCAGTCTTGGAAAGAAAACATCAATAACATTGTACATACATAGTGCTGAAGTATTCGGAAATTAGACTTTACCATCTATGCGATGAGAGGAGAGGAATCTCCTCTCTGTTGGAGAACCAGGAAGGCCTTTACTAGTAAGGGAAAAGCCATTCGGAGGTGGGGGGGATTTAGCTCCTGGGCCAAACATACGGTGCGAGCATTCAGAAGAGGATGTGTCCTGCTGATGCATTGAATCACAGGGGCAAAGTGGGTCGAGAGACCCAAAGTAGCATCTGTGGTCCAAATAGGTCATCACTGTTGATGAGGATGAGAGAGGGAATGGGGAAGGGCAGGGCGGAGAAGGGGTTTCATTGTAGAAGATCGACAGATGAGATTGGCCTTGAACGAGTACTGCTGGGGAAATAGGCAGTGGGATCTGAAGTCTATTATGTAGAGTATCAATATGTTGGCAAAGTAATGGTAGTAGTATGAGAAAGAAAAGAACACTATGGGAAACAGTACAATATGGAATCTCACTGTAATGGATGCAGAGCCCTTGTGCCGCAGGGGTAACATAGAAGATTCAGGGGGGATGGGATAGGATAACAATAGCAGATATTGGGAGAAGAAGAGTAGAGTATGAGACAGGGAGAGACAAAGACTGGGCAGTGTTGAGTAAAGTGGGCGGGGGATAACAGAGAGAGGGTTGGGGAATCATGTTAGGATAAGAAGAGCGACTATGAGGGGGTCGGGGGTGCATATGTATGCCTGACTGAGGGGCGGAGAAAGGGAAGGGTGAATGAAGCTGGAAGTGGACAAAGGGGGGGTAGGTAAGGATGTGTAATGATGCAGGGACTGGCAGTTCACAGGGGTTTACTTCATCCTGGAGAAAAGGTGCCCTTGCGTGGAGCAATACGTCCACTTGGTCTTTCAAATTGTAAATGATCCGTTCATACAACGCTGTTTGATACATTGCCGATAACCATTTAGCATGCATGGGGGAGTACAGGGGATCGACAATGTCTAAGAATACAGAGTTGGGCTGTGGCAAGTGCTGTTTGAAGGAGACATGTTTGGGGGCGTGTCACATCCGGGGAGCTTGTGACATCGTGGAGGAATAGTAACGAACGTGGCAGTGGGTCCAGCAGTGGTTGGGTTTCCTGTAACATTTGTCCTACCTTGTCCCAATAGGGTATAACTGATGGACAGTTGCACATGATATGAAAGAGATCACAGTGTGTGTGTGTGTGTGTGTGTGTGTGTGTGTGTGTGTGTGTGTGTGTGAGTGAATGTTTTATATAGACAGAATTTAATCCGGGCTTCCTGTGCTTCATGATCGCGGGCTTCTAGGAGGTCTAGCCCAGTCTTCCTAGTCGATTTCCATTTGTAGCTTTAGTTGTAAGGAGAGTCTGAGGTTGTGTAGAAGAGGTAAGGAGTAGAGTTAACGTATCAAGTGGGTGTGCATACTAGGACATCATGCCGCAAAAGTGTCCCAAGGTGCTAAGATAGGAGTCCATTGGCGAGGACTTCCGGGACTGGTGGTGTGGCCCCAAGCTCCAGGTGAGACGATGTTGGAGCTGAGTAAATCTCCAGACTTGCTTGGTGGAGAGATTATATTCCTCTTGGATTTTGCAAAGGGTTTCAGATTTCCGTTGGTTTGGAGCTGGTCCAGGTGGGTGATTCCAGCTGCACGCCATATGCTCCAATTGAGCATCTTCCACCCTCTCCATCCCCCCCCCCTTAACTTGGTGTTACCCCACACCAGGGCATACTTATGAAGATGAGCATGCATTCCGAGTAGTTTGTGAACGTGTTTCCAGGATTTTATCATGGTTTACACCATTGGATTGCTGGTTTGTGTTCCAGACTTCCCATCTCCATAAAGGGGACTCCCCCTAGCAGACAACTTATCAAGCCCTGTTCAGTTTGTACACATTACGGTGGGTCTTTCGTCCCAGGGAGCATGTACCTATCTGTGAAAGATGCAGTGAGAGTGCATACATCTCTACAGAGGGAAGACCTAAGCCACCACAGGAACAGTGAGCCAGTAATTTGGCTTTGGTTAGGCGAGGTCGAGAAGGCACCCAAACAAAGGAGCATACGTATGTTTTTGTCAGTGGAGAACAAGAGAGGGAGGGGGGGTCCACAAGGGAAGCATACCCAGGACATGTGTAAAGCGGGTAGCGTCACCATGCGTACTACTTGATCCCTCCCCCAAAGGGAGAAGCCTAGTTGAGACCATTTGTCAAAATCCAAACGTGTGCGCACAAGCAGCGAGTTGAGATTGTCTGTAATCATATGATCCAGGCCTCTGTTGATGTAGATCCCTAGGTATTTAAGGTGGGAAGGTGCCCAGCAATCCGATAGGCCCGCAATGGCCGTCTTTATGGTGACCCGGGAGATGGGTAGTGCTACACTTTTGTCCCAGATTACTTTATAACCAGACAAGGCTGCGAAGTTCACAAGGGTTCCCTGTAGACTCAGGACTGAGCACGGAAGATCCATGAGTGTAAGTTGGATTTTGTCCTCATATAAACATATGGTAGAAGTGCCGCCCAGGATAGGAATTCCTGATATGCTCAGGGTATTTTGGATCATGGCAGCCAGCGGTTCCATGGCCAGAAGAAACAATAAAGGTGAAAGCGAATAGCCTTGACAAGTCCCGCGGCTGATGGGGAAATGGGTCTGATAGGAAACCTCCGCAGTTCACCTGTGCGTGTGGGTAAGTCATAGTCAGCGGACGTTGTCAATGAAGTCATCACCCAAACCGAAGTGCTGCAGGACTTCAAAGAAATATCACCATTCAGTCCTATTGAACCCTTTTTCAGCGTCCAAGGATAAGGCGAGTGCCTCATCCTGCAGGTCCTTCGCTGAACATAAGGCATGCACCACGGTGCGGAGGTGATTTCTGAATGAGGGACTCAGCACAAATTCCACCTGAGTATGGTGGATAAGGGAAAGGATAACTTTATGTTACCCTGTCGCTAATACCCCTGCCAGGATCTTAGTATCTCCATTAAAGAGAGATATGGGTCGGTAGCTTTCACAAAGCAGGGGGTCTTTTTCCTGCTTTGGGAGGACGGTTATGGTTGCTTTGTACATGTCGTGTCCCAGAAGGCCTCATATAAAAAGGAGACTACATCCTATCCCGCCCACTCATAGAATTCTGCAGGGAATCCATCTTCCCCTGGTGATTTATGATAGGATAACTTAGAGATAGCTTGGGCAATCTCGTCCTTGCCGATTTCACCCTTCAATAGGGTCCTGTCATCTCCACTGAGGCTAGGCAGCAAGACATCTGCTAAGAAGGCAGACAGTCGTCCAGGATCTTCTGTGGTTTCCGGAGTGGACAGAGATCGGTAGAAGGCTGCAAATTTGTTAATAATATCCTGTGGGTACATGAGGACGTCTCCAGTCGAGGAGGAGATGGCCGGAATTGTGAGAGCACCCTCCTGTCGGCACAGTTGCTCAGTGGCGACCCTTCCTTCTAATGAGGGCATATTCCGCTTTGGATGTAAAGAGGGCAATGAGGTCCATTTTAGCCATTTAAAGATGACAGCGAAGGGCAGGGGAGGGTTTTGTGGTATATTAGCGCATGAGGATCACTTGCATCCTCTAAATCTGCTTGTGTGCACCGTTTGGTGTTTTCAATGGCCGCTTCTCTCATCAGTTGGCCTTGAATGGTTGCCTTGGGTGCGGCCCACAGAACTCCACCAGAAGTGACTGAGTCTTTGTTGCATTCTAAATAGGTAGCAACATGAGATCTAAGTTGGGGTTTGCCTTGTGGGGTGCGGTAACACTACATATTCAGAAGCCACGGCTTGAGCCCTGGGTTGGCAAGCCCAGGTCAAGAGTGAGGAGGGTGGGAGAGTGGTCTGAGAGTGCAGCCACCAATATACGGGAGTCCTCAACGTGGGCCACCGTCCTGTGGGTCACCAGAAAAATAGTCTAGTCTGGAGTGGGTATCGTGTACCGGCGACATGGAAGTATATTTCTGATCCGATGGATGGGTGAGGCACAATGGTCTGAAATAACATGGCCCTGTCAACTGCATTGCAGTGATCTAGTGGACAGGTGCGGTCAAGGATAGGGTAGCACGCAAAATTCCAGTCGCCCCCAGGGGAAAATGTACGGCCCCAATCTCCATGAAAAGACGGTTGAATTGTAGGAAAAAGTAATGTTTAGTCCCCACAGGAGCATAGGAGAACCAACACACAACAATGATTGCGATCCTGATTTTAATGAGGATGTAGCAACCTTTTGGGTCCGTCCAGGTTTTAAGAATGGTGAGGGGCAAGGAGCTGCATATGAGGATCACGACTTTGCATGTCCTGGAACGGCTTGAGTCTGAAATCAAAGTTGTTGGGCAGCTACTGTATATCACCCGGCCCACCCAGTTGCAGCACAGTTTCTTGGATTCTGTAGGGGAAAGGTGGTTTTCTTGCAAGAGAGCTACGTACAGTTGGCAGGCCAGGACCTTTTCCGTTTAATGTAGTGGGTGAGGCCATTAACATTCCAAAAGATCGTAGACAATGTGGACATTATCGGAGATCCTGGGAGGGACGTCGTTAATGGTGGGTAGGGTTGAACCACGAGGAAAAATAGGGGGTGTCCAGGCAAGGAGGAGGTGGGGGGAGGAAAGAAAGAGAGGAGGGCGGAATTGGACTTCTCAAGAGAGGGGCCCCTCTGTCACGGGGAGGAGGGGGCGCTGGTGTCTACTGCTGTTCAGGGATAAAAAAGAAATAGTGACGTAGGGTGTGGGAAATGAAGAACAGGACAAGCGGGGGAAGAAGGGCAGGAAGACGACTCCGAAGCAGGGAGGAAACCCTGGTACGAGTCAAACATCTAGCTGCAGGCCTAAACTTGTTCTGCTCACATGCCAAAAGCACCCAACAACAACGTGGGAGACCAACTGAGTTTTAACATTAATAGGCAGATTACCTCATCAGATCTGGTTACACAATGGAAAGTGGATCAGACTGTGGTGGGCAAACATTTCTCTTAATTTGCTGCAGTGTTTGATGCAGTTACTCCTGGGGTGCATTTGCTAAATGATACTGGTGCTCTAAATTGGGCAATAGAAATGTGGTTCCAGAACTGTCCCCCATTTTTCAGCACCACTTTGTTTATTGCAGTCAGCCATCTCCTGATCATTGACATAGGCAGGATTCTGTATCATAATCCAGCACCTCCAATATATATGGCTCCTACACTCCCAAGGTTTGGCACCTTAGACTCTCTAGAAAACTCTCTAGAAAACCATGGAGTTTCTAAATCCAAATTTCTAATTTAATTTGCCAACACTTTTGATCAGCGGAGAGGTTCCTTCTGCTCACAGGTATTACTTTATTCAGTGCTGAGTGTGCCACGTGATCTATTGGTGTATGTTCTGGGCTTCATGAAGCTGGAACTGCATTCTGCATCTGTAGAAGTGTGCTTGTCTGGAATGTCGTGCTACTAGAAGAAGCATTCACATGATACCCTCTGTGCCCAACCTTTGGTATGTGGCTTTCTCAGAGGTGGGCTATGAAGGTTTATCCTGGTTATCAGATAAGTACTGATGTAGGAACTTAATGTGCTCAAGTGACTCATGTCAAACTTCCATCAGTCAGTGCATGACTGATCTCATGCTTCTTAGATGGGAGACTATTTTCCTGGTGACTGTTAACTCAAGTATGGAAGATTCAAGGATTCTGTGTCATGTAGTGATTCGATATCACATTTCACCCTGACAAGTCATACAGCACACACAATAAAAGTTCATAATAAAGGTAGTAGCTGAGTTTCATCGCAACCAGACTCTCTGATAGAATACTTGAAGTTGTCAAAGCCTTAGGCGGAGAGAATGCTGCTCCACTGGAGGTCAATAGGCATTGTGGCTCTAGGTTGACTGTACTAGCCTGCTTACATGACAGCTAAGCTGTTTATGGCTTTCAGCCACTGTTGCAGTGGCAGTCATAGACTAAGACTGCTAAAGTCAGATAGGTTGGGGGCATCCTTCAAAAAGGATGGCAGGCAGCTGCATTGGAGCACAAGCCACACTTTGAGGGTGTGAGGGCTGACAGCATGGCTTTCGTGAGAGGTGTACTTTGAGCGGACACTTGCCAAGCTGGCTACCTGAAGTGGCCTGAGTCTTTGGCAAGCATTACTTGTCTGATTTCTGATGTGAGGGCTGCTGCTAGACAAGTGCTGCCTTATATTACATTTTCTTCTGCCTCCCAGTTATCTGCTGCTTTTTGTGCTTTTCAAATAGTATGTGAATCAATTAAGGATTCCGTTATAGAGAAAAATAAGTTACTTATCTATATGGTGGTACTTTTAAGTACATAGTTGTTTGTGTGAGGTGCAATTAATTTCTGAAAAAAAGGGGTTTTAGGGATGGACTAGGTCTGGGCAGCAGGTATAGGTAAATGTGAGCTTAACTGTTGAAAAGGTCCCTTCATGGGGTTTTGCATAAAGTTATGTTCCATATTTTTTACTAGTGGGTTCCCAGCTTGATGTTAGTCAATTCACACAGTAAATAAATGTAAAAAAGATAACAATGCTGAAGAATCACCTTTACACGTTAGTAACTTATTTTCTTCTCAATATGTTGCTTAGGATGCAATATATGCTATGGCCCAAGAAGAACTAACTTGTTAAAAATGTTTGCTCTTCTAACAGTTTGCTAAATCACATTTATTAAATTGATACTGATATTTTATAGTTAGTCTATTCAATTCCCTGTCATCAATACAGGGATGGGGAACCAATGTCTTCTGATGCCAATCACTTACAGTCCTCCAATGGAATAAGAAGGCGGAGTCAGACCACTATGAAGATTTTCTTGTAATTAAAAACAGCTGTGTCTAAAATTAACTAGGTCCCCAAGCTTAGTGTCTAACAGTTCAAAATGCAAAGACACGTTAAAGAAGCAGAAGACAATTGGGTAATTTATATTTTACTCTAAATCAAGTGTGAACATGGATATTACAGGATCTTCTCTCCCCTGCTGTCTTGACAGGTGTCAGAATAACAGATCTTAAGAAAACTTCTCATGACAAAACTCTGTTTAACACCATTTATTGAATCACATAATCAGTATACTAATTATATCCTACTCCTTTTTGATTTTCTGATTCAGCTGTGAATTTTAGAAAAGAGAGGAGATCACAGAAAATCACCTTATAATTCCCAAATGAAAAGCTTGTCATAATATCCTGTATGTAACTGACTGTCTGGATTTTTCCGAGCTTACTGCTATAACGTTCCTGAAGCTCCAGATACCTATACAGGTAGCTTTCAGAATCCAACTGAATACTAACTGGTAATAAAACTAAGATGGAGGCTCCACTTGTGTTAACACAGTTACTCATGAGCCCAAGTGTATTTACTTGTTACTCCAGTATTGGAACTTTCATAGACTCACATGCTTGAATACTTCCCCGTCGTCGAGATGGGAGTCCCCATTGGAATATAAAACCAGGCCTGAATATGTATGCACACAATACATGAACTAGGCCTCAGTACAATAACCCATCATAGTCGGTTTGTAAAATAGACCCAAACTCAAACTTGAACCATTCGGATTGCCTCACCCATCTAGAACCTCCTGTGAGGAGCTGCCTTACCTCAGGTTTTCCACCGCACGTTGTGCTGAGGAGTCTCCTTTGAGCTCTGCTCAAACTTTCCTGTCAGAAGGCCTGTTTCTAGAGCTTTTGGAGTATAAATGGAGATTACCCTTCTCTCACATGAGCAATAAGTCTCAGTCACACACAGGCAATGAAGGAGATGCAATCAAATTTTCAATAGGTTTTCTTAACAAGACTGTAATGTGGTGTAAAATGCATGCACTGCAATGATTAGGATAATGAACAATGCAAGAAGCAGAATTATAAAAACGAGTCGTGAATATGAAGTCCCCACATTCTTGGAATAACCCGAGTTGTGAAATAGGCCCTAAAACCCTAGCATGGAAAACATAATATCTAACCTAAAGAGAGATAGTTGTGTTAAACCTTATCAGCCAGTACCATGTCCATGTGAAGATCCCCCCCCCCACCCCGAACCATCGTTACCTTGAAATTAGGTCTCTAGATCAGACTCTGGAGACACGAAGGCTGGGTCTGCATCAAGGTGAAGTGTGGAATAAATAGCGTTGATGGCATCTGGTAGGAATCCCTCTGATAACCTTGTATGCGTGAGATGTATTTATTCAGATCTTGCAGGACACTGACGCAGGTATGTTCTCAGACAACAGATAAGCAGGCATGCTTGGGGCAGCAACTACATTAAAATAATTCCCTCCAAAAGTACATTATGTTACAATCACGCATAAGTGGGAAAGGGACATGATGTGAATACCTATGTATATCACTTGTCTTTGACGCTGATAGTGATGCCTTTACAGAGTGGCAATGATAACGTGAAATCAAAACCTCTTTCTAACTATAAACAAAGCAGCCATCTTGGAAGAAATCATTTTTAAAAAATGTGCTAAAACATAGAAGGCTAAGTAGGTTAAAAGTCACTAGGTGACGGGGGCACAGGCCTGCAAGCCAGAAGGCTAAGCTAAAACTCCTGATTCCGATTCCCATTAAATAGTATCCACTACATCCTCCGCATTGCCGGAACAAGTATGGCGCCATAATGATGACGCCAGTAAAGGAGCAGGAAGCCAAGCTAAAATCCTCTGAACTAAAAACAAACTAAAA
This sequence comes from Pleurodeles waltl, assembly GCF_031143425.1. Classification (NCBI taxonomy): domain Eukaryota; kingdom Metazoa; phylum Chordata; class Amphibia; order Caudata; family Salamandridae; genus Pleurodeles; species Pleurodeles waltl. The sequence continues at coordinate 1,713,139,926 of NC_090440.1, forward strand.
TATTATAAAAAATACTATTAAAGTCTAATTAGAAAACTGTTTAAAATAGCTAAAACATGCAGACAACATGTCGACCATAACGAGCACAGCAGGCCAAAGGTAATTCGGTCAAAAAGGCATTTTTTGGCAAGACTTTGGAATTTAGAATACAGTCAGTGATCAAATTCATCTAACAATAGTCATGATTTTGAAGATTCTCTGAAGTCATCAAAACGCAGGGCATCCAGAAATAAATCCACATTGTCTGATGTCAGATCGATGACAGGATTGGCAGACAGATCCACGGGGCAGTAGGGCAGCAGCCTCAACCACTAATCAAAGTGCTGAAGGAGCCAGATAGCGAACCAAGGTCAGCTTGTAAGTGGCCTCGGGAATCAACCTTAGTTTCATGGGGCATGGCTGTAAATGAACCCTCATCGGGAATATCAACAGTTCTCGGTCCACAGGAGGTACTGGTGGAACAGCAAGGCACACCGAAGGTAGATGTCTGAAGAGGCACCAAGAGGAATGAAAGACTGGTTGCACACACCATAGGATTGGTCGGAGTGACATTGAGCAATCATGCTCCAACTCTTCCAGTAACAGCGCACCAAAGAACTGCACCATGCGATCACAGCACAGCTGGTCTGGTGGTAGTAGCTCCATTACTCCTCTTAGCTGGGAAGGCACAACCACTGCATAGCAGGAACAGCAGTATCCGCTAATCAATGCCAAAATCACAGGAAAGCCACCAAACACACTTGAAAAGAGTGAATGGTTGACTGAAGGAATGACTCAGAAGACAGTCTGGAAGATGGACACGAATCCATACTTGACAGCCTTAAAGAAATGCACAATCCCTGTAGTGCCTGTAGCATTGAATATTCTGGATACAAGCTCTCCAAAGTGAGTGAGTGTATGTATTTGCATTTGTACAGTGCATTCCATCTATAGCATCGAATCGCTGAGTAGCAGAGGAGTGAGAGAAGCATAAACAGGTGACATATAGCTGCCTAGACTGAAGGAGAATAATTGGGGAAAAAGCCAAGCCTTTAGCTGCTTCCTAAAGGACAGGAGGCTATTGTCTTTCCTAATAGACAGCGGGAGAGTATTCCAGCGTTTTGCAACTGCCACTCTGAAAGCTTTGTCATTCCACTTAGCCTTATGTTTGCGGGGGACAGAAATCAAGTGTAGACCAGAAGATCTAAGCTGACGACCTGGCACGTACCGTTGTTAAGAAGAAGAAAGGTACTCAGAGCCTTTTGAGTGATGTACCTTATGAGCCAGACAAAGGGCCTTAAACGTAATATGCTTCTCAACAGGTAACCAGTGCAATTGTCTCAGGCTGCCGCTGACCGAAGCCGAGCAAGGAAGATCCAGTATCAAGCAGGCAGTGGTGTTCTGAATCAGTTGCAATTTGTCCAGAGAGCCTTCATCGATATTCAACATCAGCACATTGCAGTAATCTAGTTTAAAGATCATCAAGGCCAGAGACACCGTAATTCTAAGTTCCCTCTGGAGATAAGGAAAGATTTTCTTCAGGGTTTTTAAAATCCAATAACAAACCTTGGTGGTCAAATTTACCTGGAGCTTGAATGACAAAGAATTGTCAAAAAGAAATCCTAAGGTTTCTAGTAGATGCTATGGGAACTGGCAGGTCTCCGCAAGATTGCGGCCACCAACCAGAGCTCAACAGATCACTGTTGGAGCCAAAAAATAAGATCTCCTTTTTGTCGCCTTTCATTTTAAGCCAATAATGGCCCATCCAATTATTAATCTCGTTCACACAGTGATGGAATCTGCCGACCTCCTCCTCCCAGTTCCTGTTAACAAGAATGATGAGCTGAGTGTCATCTGCATAGGAGGTGGCCAAAAAGCTGAAAGAGCGGATAGGTATGGCCAGAGGGGCCACATAAAGATTAAACAAAGTGAGACTAAGAGAGGAGCCCTGAGGAACCCCACAGGGTAGTTGTAATGGGGCAGCACTGAAGTCTCCACATCTCACTATGGTGGATCTCTCACATAGAAAGGACTTGAGAACACTCAAGGCTTTCTCTCTGACTCCCGCTTAATGAAGGTGTTGTGCCATCAGTTACGGCGAAATGGTATCAAACGCAGGAGACAACTCCAATAGCACTAAAACAGCGCCATCCCCCTTATCAACCAGTTTACGGATAGTCTGAGGTGGTGATGAGGGCAGATTCTGTACAATGTGCTTTCCTAATGGCGTGCTGAGAGGGATCCAGGCAACCTGTACCTTGTAAGAATTGAGCCAATTCCAAATTGAGGTGCTTTAAAAAAAAAGAAAAAATGCCTGAAAGGGCAGCAAGGGTAAAAGACGGACAATTGCTTCCTTCCACAAAGTTTGAAGCACTCCAGTGTTCAAAATCTCCGGATACATAGGTGCAAGTGCCGTAGACACCAAATCCAGAGCAAGCTTTAGTATATGGTGAGGACAAGGGTCATGGGGGATCTGGACTTAACTTTCCACAGCAGTTCCTTAAGCTTCTCCATCTGCAGAGGCTGGAAATTAGTGCGAATAGGGGCTTCATAACTTTCTAAATCATTTATGTCCTCGTAAGAGTCCAGCACCCCGGAGTGTTGCACAAAGTTAGCTTGGATTTGGATGACTTTATTTTTTAAAAAGTCTGCGACCTTGTTACAGAAAGCTTGGGAATTTTCCAGTTCCAGGGGGGAAGGGAGCAGTCGGAGCGGTGAGGGAGCGTGCCACTCTAAAGAGTTCTCTGGGGGCATTTTTAGCTTCCATGATTTTTCGCACATAGAAGTCAGTTTTGGCTTTATTGATCACCAGTTTGTAATCTCTGAGCACAGACCTAAGCTTTTCTTTTTCCACAAGATTTTGATTGAATTTCCATCTGCGTTCCTGGCATCAATATATTCTTTGCAAGTCCTTAAGTTCTTTGGTATACCAGGGAGAGGATGCTTTCTTCCTGGCCAGGGGACGAGATATCCTCAGAGGGGCAAGATCAATGGCCGTTTTTACCCCATAATCAAATCTGTCAATGGCTTAGATAAACTGTTCCCTGGCTTGCTCCCAGCCTAGCGTCAAGGCTGGGATGAGATTCTGCTCATCTATTGTGCTCCATTGTCTAATTAACTTGGGGGGAGAAGATTGGACCAGAATCTTAGTGTTTGCCACCCTAAAAGTAAGAAGGTGATGATCTGTCCACTCCAGCGCCCTGTTCTCCAAAAAAGCGCAACTGCTGTGGCGAACAGATATTCTGTCCAATAAATGTCCGGCATGATGAGTGGCTGACGCGACCTTATGGTGCCAATCAAGATTCGCCATAAAATCAAGGAACTCATGAGTGGTGGAGTCCTGAGTGTCCTGAAAAATAATATTGAAATCTTCCAATACAGTACACTTGGAGGCTGCAGTAATAGGCTCGATAATGGTCGGCCAATATTGGAGAAAATACGTTTTTGGGCTTGGAGGGCGATAAGTCGATAGGCCAAAAAAGAACACCACATTTTTCAGGCAAACCTTAAAGGTGCCTTTACAGATACCTGGTCTAGCATTTGTGGGTTCTAAATGGCAATAATATTGAGACATAAAAATAATCGTCAGCCCACCTCCTCTCCCACCTGTTCTATCAAGTCTAGAGAACGTGTAGCCTGGTGGAGAGGCTGCCATAAAATCGGGACTAGTCTTCTCTACCCCAGTTCTCATCAATGAATAAGCCATCTAAGTTCAGTCCTATGTTTAGTCAGAGAGCGGGCATTAATAAGGCTGCATGTTATCTGTTTCACGTTAGCGTCCTCTTTCCCCTTAAGACAATTGCGAGAGGTCTTGATGGGGGGTGCTGATGGATCTTGTGTGAGGCATTGTCCCGGGTTCCCAGGCGCACATACTGTAACTCCAACCCTCTATCTGATCAGGGGAGACTAGAACACTGCCCTTACAGCTCTGTCTCCCAGCTAACTTGGTGAGACAAGGCTGGGAGTAGTGAATATGTACAGAATCTAGCATTAGAGGTGCAAAGTCCCTAGCCCCGGTCAGGTGCAGACGGGCCGCATCCCACTCGGTTTATGTACCGAGAGTCTCGTCATGCTGTGAGCACAGCCTGCTAACCTGATTCCCCCCCAAGATGGCTGCCTGCCTGCATCAGAAAGGGAGGTCTCTAACACTCCCATGATCCCAGTGATGAAGGGCAAAAGCAGCAAATACTGGCTAAGCGCCTGGTGCCCGGTAAAAAGTAATGAAAATATATTATCCTGTAGTAAAAGCGAGCCGTGAAATAAAATCAATTAGGTAAAATGTAAATGTCATAAAAATGCGCTCACAACAATATTTGTTAAAAAGACCAGTGACTAAGAAAAGCACACACTCACTCCTATTAACAAATTGCTTGGATAAGTTGATATTTAATAGGAATTGTATCTCGGCTGATGATCTTGCTATCTGAAGAGCATATGTCTCTCTAGCCAATGTCAACGCAACTTGTTTCTCGAACAGTAGTGCCTTTAGTCTGCTCAGCTTGTCATAATTTAACATTAGCAGTATCCATGTGAGGCGACTTTTCTGCTACTTTTATCTCTTGTGTGGGGGGGAAACAAAACATGTCAGCAACAAGTTACACTCTTGGAGACTGAAATTACATAGGCAATTCTTGGTCTCATACCGCATCATCTCTTCATTCAGGACCACATAACTTCCAGTCGAAAGTATATGAAATGCTGGACGAATCAAAGGGACAGGAGTACTCTTCAGAAAACAGGACAAGTTCATGACCCCTGCATTGCAAAGGCCGTGAAGGGACACCTGTTTTCAAATTATTGAATGACTAACAGTAGACTCACATTCGCTTCTGCTGAGAAAGACTTCTGTTTCGCCGTTCAGACATTTATACTCAAAGGGCAACTCCCACGCTTCTTTAATATAGCTATCACCTAGCTTCTCGTATCTGCCCACGGCAAGATTTTTTAAGCATTGCAAAAAACAAAAAGTGGAAATGGGCAGATGTATAATGCCGTGTACGAGCCATACTGTTGATGGACTTTCTGCAACCGTGAAAGCAACTTTTCTATATGACGCATTGTGAAACTCGCTTCCTTTTTAGCCATTGTCTGTTGTTACCTGGATAAATTAAAAGCAGCAAACAGGTCACTACTGTTAATGTATTTCCATGGAATGCGGCCATTTTTCAGAATCTGTAGTGTTCAAGCTAACTGCATGATGGAACGCAGTTGACTTTATCCAAGGTGTAAAAAGGACAGTACCTGTCATTCTGAATGATGTCTATCTCAGATGACACTGTCTGTTAGACAGAGTGTTCATGCTTTATCGACAACAGCTAAAGCCTTTTCCAAATGTTCCTTATCTATCTGCGTTGAACGCGCAGCTGCTTCCATTTGAAAAAGCTTCCAGATCTCATTGCATATGGCATAGATGAATCTTTTAGAGTGTGGCTTTGTTGGACCTAACAAAAAAGTCTTGCAAGTCTGTTTTCAAATAGTGTATTCAGATGTTCTTTAACTGCTGCTAAGGTATTAGGCTGTAAGGTTGTTGGCACTATTTACCCACACTGTATGTGGTAACTATACCTGAGTGTTGACCCAAGACAAAGCGAAGTTCAAGCTGGCTAATCTTTAAACCTCCTGAGGAATTAACAAAATGCGCAAGACACTCATTTGCGTCTATTGGCCACAATAACTACCCTCTGAAACTAGAAAGTGAAGAATTATAGGTATCAGCCAGAACCTTTGCACCTAATTCTTCCTCGGTGATGTTTAGGAAGAACTGCCAATTGGTGAATTTTGCCAGTGTGGGGAGACTGGGCGCATTCATCTCCTTTATTTTTGCTAACCCTAGACAAGATGTCTGTTGAATTGTATAATTTAAAAAGATAATTTAAACAGGAATAAGGCATGCTCTAAATAAAGCTTCCTTACTCTGAGTTTGCCAGTCTTGTGTTCCCCATACCATTTTTACATCAATAGTGTTCTCCCTGTATGCATATCCTTCAACTGCAATTTGGGAAACAAAGGAATCTGAGTAGATCAATTTAGTGTTTACTAACAAAGTTTTCCTAATTTTAGAAGGGGTAACTTGAAGTAGTATGATTCTGCATTCTAACTGTCATGCCCAGAATCTGAATATTGCTTTGGGCTCCCCAGAGGCGAAGGAGTTCAACAGTGTTCCCTCTGTGTGTAATTAACTACTGATCTGTGTCTAGTTGCTCGGTGCAGGTAGTAATGTCTCCAATTGTTATAACATTTCCCCATAATTCTTTGTGTTAGTGTACACATCATCACTTTCAAATGCAGTATAATCCTGCGGTTGAACAAGCATTGAATCAACTATTTGAACATCCCAGTCATCAGAAACACCACCAGGTGTATTTACATCAGTCATTGAAATTTTGAAAACACATGGAATTTGAATAACCTCATTAGGCCCATGTAAGGAAATGCCTCCCTGGCAAGGTTAACCCCTAACTTTTTGCCTTTGCTGATGCTAAGTTTTGATTGAAAGTGTGCTGGGATCCTGCTAACCAGGCCCTAGCACCAGTGTTCTTTCCCTAAACTGTTCCTTTGTTTCCACAATTGGCACAACCTTGGAACTCGGGTAAGTCCTTGTAACTGGTACCCCGGTACCAAGGGCCCTGATGCCAGGGAAGGTCTCTAAGGGATGCAGCATGTCTTATGCCACCTTGGGGACCCCTCACTCAGCACATGCACACTGCCTCAGAGCTTGTATGTGCTGGTGGGGAGAAAATGACTAAGTCGACATGGCACTCCCTTCAGAGTGCCATGCCAACCTCACACTGCCTGTGGCATAGGCAAGTCACACCTCTAGCAGTCCTTACAGCCCTAAGGCAGGGTGCACTATACCACAGGTGAGGGCATATGTGCATGAGCACTATGCCCCTACAGTGTCTAAGCAAAACCTTAGACATTGTAAGTGCAGGGTAGCCATAAGAGTACATGGTCTGGGAGTTTGTCAGACACAAACTTCACAATTCCATAATGGCTACACTGAAATCTGGGAAGTTTGATATCAAACTTCTCAGCGCGATAAATGCACACTGATGCCAGTTTGCAATTTATTGTAACATGCACCCAGAGGGCATTTCAGAGATGCCCCCTGAATACCAATCCGACTTCTAGTGTGGTGTTGACCAGTTTCTGCCCGCCTGCCACAACCAGATGAGTTGCTGGCCACTTGGGGAGAGTGCCTTTGTCACTCTGTGGCCAGGAAAAAAAGGCTGCACTGGGTGGAGGTGCTTCACACCTCCCCCTGCAGGAACTGTAACACCTGGTGGTGAGCCTCAAAAGCTTACCCCCTTTGTTAGAGCACCTCAGGGCATTACAGCTAGTGGAAATGCCCGCCCCACCGGCCACTGCCCCCACTTTTGGCGGCAAGGTTTGAGGAGATAAATAGAAAAACAAGGAGGAGTCACCCACCAGTCAGGACAGCCCCTAAGGTGTCCTGAGCTGAGGTGACTCTTACTTTTAGAAATCCTCCATCTTAAGTTTGGAGGATTCCCCAATAGGATTATGGATGTGCCCCCCTCCCCACAGGAGGAGGCACAAAGAGGGTTTAGCCAACCTCCAGGACAGTAACCATTGGCTACTGCCCTCCTAGACCTAAACACACTCCTAAATCTAGTATTTAGGGGCATCCCAGAACCCAGGAAATCAGATTTCTGCAACCTGAAGAAACAAGGAGGACTGCTGACCTACAAGCCCTGCAGAGAAGACGGAAGACAACAACTGCTTTGGCCCCAGCCCTACCGGCCTGTCTCCTGATCCGACAGGGACCAGCGACCTCTGAAGCCTCAGAGGACTGCCCGACCCCCAGGACCAAGAAACTCCAGTGAGCAGCAGCTCTGCTCAACAACCTGCAACAAACTTGCAACTTTTCTTCAACTTCTAAAGAACTCTCTTCCCGCCGGAAAGCGTGAGACTTCACACTCTGCACCCGACGCCCCCGCCTCGAGGTCCAGAGAACCAGCGCCACAGGGAGGATTCCCCAACGACTGCGACCCTGTGAGTAGCCCGAGATGACCCCTCTGGACCCCCACAGCAACACCTGCAGAGAGAATCCAGAGGCTCCCCCTGACCGCTACTGCCTGTAACAAGGGACCCGACGCCTGGACCAAGCACTGCACCCGCAGCCCCCAGGACCTAAAGGAACCGAACCTCCGTGCAGGAGTGACCCCCAGATGACACTCTGCCTAGCCCAGGTGGTGGCAGTCCCGAGAAGCCCCCCCCTGTGCCTACCTGCACCGCTAGAGTGACCCCCGGGTCCCTCCATTAAAACCAATACAAAACCCGACGCCTGCTTTGCACACTGCACCCGGCCACCCCTGTGCTGCTGAGTGTGTGTTTTGTGTGCCTACTTGTCCCCCCCCCCCCCCTTCCCCCACTTCTCTACAAAACCCCCCTGGTCTGCCCCCCGAGGACGCAGGTACTTAGCTGCCTTCAGACTGGAACCGGAGCAGCCCTGTTCTCCATAGGCACCTATGTGTTTTAGGCACCTCTTTGACCTCTGCACCTGACCGGCCCTGAGCTGCTGGTGTGGTAACTTTGGGGTTGCCTTGAACCCCCAACGGTGGGCTGCCTATACCCAGGAACTTAGACTTGTGTCTTACTTACCTCACAATCTAACCTTTACTTACCTCCCCAAGGAACTGTTGATTTTTGCTCTTAAAATAGCATATTGCCATTTTAACAAAGACTGTATATGATTTTGCTTTTTTTCAAAGTTCCTAACTTACCTGTGTGAAGTACCTTGCATTTTATTTGTTTACTTCCAATCTTGAACCTGTGGTTCTTAAAATAAACTAAGAAAATATATTTTTCTATATAAAAACCTATTGGCCTGGAGTAAGCCTTTGAGTGTGTGTTCCTCATTTATTGCTTGTGTGTGTACAACGAGTGCTAAACACGATTCTCTGATAAGACTACTGCTCGACCACACTACCACAAAATAGAGAATTAGAATTATCTAATTTTGCCACTATCTTACCTCTAAGGGGAACCCTTGGACTTTGTGCACACTATTTCTTACTTTGAAATAGTATATACAGAGCCAACTTCCTACAGCCCATATGTATCAAATGGAAGATTATCCCACACAATCCTGTCAGGAATTGGTACTGCTGAAATGTTCACAAGGAGCAAATCTCTTCAGACCTTGTGTGAGGAAAGATACAGGGTTAGAACTTCATCCACCGGCTCGACAGAAGAGCGTTCAGGAAGATGACCATTTATCAAGAGAAAGAAAACAGTCATGAAACCAATCCAAAACAGAAAGGCAAGCAATGTCAAAAATATCCACAGATAATTCCATGGATAAATTAAATAGTTATTCTTAAACCATATGTACAGCTTAAGTGTCTTTGAAACTGTTTCATTTGCAGGTGCGGATGAAGTCAAAGAAAAGTTATCAAGGTCGATTAAATAACTAGAAGCAGTCTCTGCAACACAGGAGCCGGTGCATTATTGGTGGATGTATCCACTTCATGTTGGGGTTCATCGATGATGTTGCCTATTTTTGTTGAGTTGGAGTAGAAAACAGCTACATCTTGGACAGTTGTTGTTGATGAAGTAGTAACTGGAATCAGCAAAAGCTTATTTTCTGCCCTCCTCATGCCCGAGGAGGCATTTGTAGCAGCGTTGTACATGCTGTTGTAGTCTAAAGGGGAGTTGTTTCTTCTTTGAAGAGGTGTGTCCTGTTTGGTAGAGAGAGAGGACTGGGAAATACCCAAGGAACCTCTGGATCTACTATGCAGGATCGGCCAAATGATGGAGTTTGATGTTGTCAATTGAGACAAATCTGTTTGCTTTGGAACAAGGCAGTGGTGGTATGACGTCAGTTCTGGTACCTTATATTACCAAGGCTTTTGACCAGTGCTCTGTAAGATGGGCTGAATTTCTTCTTCACAGCAGTCTTTTCACAAACCAGATCCCTGACTTTACGAATCCAGCCTGTAGAACTTTTTGGCAAATCCCTTATTCTTAAGGTGGTAGCACTGGCGGATGAATTATCGTCACAAAAATTGCTGAAGCTCCTGTAAGACACTGAGACGTTCATTTATGTCAAATGGTGTATCTGCTGCCACCAAACCAGGGCCATCTAAATCTGGGACATGCATAGTACATAGGTATTCCAAATAGAACCTCGTAAGGAGTGCGACCTCCCAAGGACCTCATTTACGTGATGAAGCCAGCTGCGGCCAAAACATATTACTCTAGCTGCTAAAGACTGCTTTAGATCTCAATTACTCCTCTCCACAACCAAATTACCCTCAGGATGGTAGGATGAGGAGTAATGGAGCAGCATCCAACGTACTCATGGTGCCCCTGAAAGACTTAGAGGCAAAGGCAGGGCCCTGGTCCAAATGGAATGCTGCAACCGCATATGTACCGATAAATATCAGCAAGTCTTTTATAACAGTTCGAGCGTCAGCCGGCCATTGAGGCCAAGTCCACAGAATCTAGAACAAGAATCTACAGTGACTGAGATGTATTTGTATGCTCCATCAGGTTCAAGGGGGCCACATTGGCGCAGGTACATACATTGTAGTGGCCTATTAGGTACTAAGAGGGATGCCTGTGGTGGGCATTTGATATGTGGGCACTTTATCTGCTGGCAAATGTTACAGCGAAGAACATATTGCTTGGTCTGTTCCTATAGACACGGCGACCGGAAGTGTTTCTGTAAGAGTGTTTTTGTGGCTGAAACACCAGCATGTGCAGAGGTGACACACTCAAGCCCTGGTTTGATTAGATTTTGGTTGGGGATCACTGGATCTGCAAGCCTAGGAATTGTTGCAGAGGTAACATTCTGTGCACTGATATGGTATGAATGTTTTTTAGGGTATTGTTTTTGAACAGGCTTGCCTTCAGCCGAAGCTTTCACAGCAACCAGTATTTCATTATCCAATCTCGTCTGAGAATGAATCACTGCAGCAACGGCCAAAGTGTTGCCAATAACATGTACTTCTACACATTGGTGGCCCATTGTATGGACTACATGAGCATTAGGTAGCTTATCCTTAAGATCAGCTCCTCTCCCCCACAGAGTTCTGTGTTTTATGCTGTTCCCCTTTGAGTCTTTGAACCCGTTCATTCGCCATTGATTAAGATAATCATTGTAGGACTGGATACAGTAGTACGAATCACAGACAATGAGTGTGAGTTGTCCTGGATCCGTGTATGTTCTAGCGCTAGAATAAGGGCTTTAAGTTCAGCGAGCTGTGCAGTCCCCCAGGGTCGGTGTGTAGGCATTGTGAGGGTGGACTATACCATCCTTCATCACTCCACTCATGGGTGAGTACTGATGTATAGTACCTACAGGTGGTTATGCTGAACCATCAGTGTAAATGACAGTATGGTATCTGTCAAGCAGCAAAATGTCAAGAGGTGTGGGGGTACTCCTGTTCGTATTGGAGAAATTCTTGTGTTTGAAGTTTTGGATCAAAGATGTAATCAACATTGGTGGCGGTCAGGGAGGTTGCCCACTGAATCCAATGTGGATGTAATGCTTTAGCGTTAGGAACACTAGCTTTGGTGACGGCCTCTAAGGCTGGCACTGGCTTAACAACGATAATGCATTTCCCTTGGGCAAGTGGCCTCTCCTTGATAACAGCCATCTGCACTGCAGTTAGAATTTTTTCTGTTGGTGCAAAACGTTGTTCTGCACTGGAATATAAATATGATTTATAAGCTATGGGCACCGTGTCGCCTTCATTAAATGTGACATAAGTGAAAACAATGGCACCAAAAATTATCCTGATGACCAAATTTGTTTTGTTGTCACAAGTGTGTGTTTTGCTTCTAGCATGTCCTGTTGCCATCCTCTAAGGATGCATGTGTTCTACTATCCAGTGTCTGCCTGAGACATCTGGGTGTATTAAATCATAAAGTGGCCTGATGTGTTGTGCATAATCAGGAATGTAAGTTCTGCCGAAGTTAAAGATACCAAGTAAAGACTATAGTTTCTAGTTAGTGGTTGGTGGCTGGACTTGAGCACATTTTTCTAAAAAAAAGTGCGGGCCAGGCTCTTGCCCTGGTTTGATAGCTTATATCCGAGGAACAATACATTAAGAAAGGATATTTTAGTTTTTCTAAAATAAAAAACATTTCCTAAAATTAAATTTGTAACCAAGGGCTGCTAATCCCAGAATGCTCCGATCGACCCTGGCAAGATGAATTTTGAGGTCGTCATCTGTGAGATAGATGTCATCCACACAGGACAGCGCCTCAGGATCAATATCATGCAGTACTAGCCCCTGGCTGTTCTTGTAGCCCTGGGGCAAACAGAAGCGTTTTTGTGAGCCAAATGAGAATGCACTCCGGTTCTGACTTTCGTGTGCTAAGTTTTGGCAGAAAGAAACATTGGCGATATCCAAGGTTAATTTGTATTTTTTTATGCACTATATTGTTAGGGAGTGCTGTGCTGTGTTAATTTTGTGTTGCGTTTGTGCATGTATGACTTTTTTTTAAGTGTCTGTAATCTAAGACTATTCTATGCGAATAACAGGTTATTCATTGCAGAGTCACAGGGCTCAATTATTCCCTGGTACTCAATCTGAGTGAGGATCTCCCTCATTGGAGCGTTGGCTTTGTGTTTAATGGGATATTGGGGCTGAGGTTGGGGTGTAGACCTAATCGGTAATACATGGTAATGAGAATCCTTATCCCAAACTACATGGTTGCGGTATAGCGCATAGGCTTGTTTTCTGCTTCTGGAACAAGATCAGAAAAAGACAGCAAAATTACATCTTTCCCATGTGGGAGCTTACAAACGTGTTCAGGAGGACAGTCTCTTTCACCCAGTAGGATATCATTACTAAGTTCATCCTAGAATATTACACTAATGGTGCGCTCTGTCTCCCTCAATTTGGATATTTAAATCATAAATCCTGTCGGGTGGGAGAACGCTCTCCGTCTGCATTCTCGACTTCAATAAAATCGCTAGTTGCTGTTGCATCCAGATGATCTTTCAGACTCTGGCCACATATCGTGACTTCTACCACGCTGTCCAGCAGTGTCACAGCCCACTTCTTGTTCCTCAGCAATGTTCTCAAGTTCACTGGCATTTTTAATTGTAAGTGCTGCCACCTTTTTCTTTTTAAACTATGGCTTTTGTTGTGTGGACTTGTATTCCTTTTTTTCTGAAGACCGTGTTGAGTCTTTTTTCTGTTTTACGTAATCATGTCGTTGCTCTGACCGGCCCACTCTCGCGCTACGTCTATCAAGTGCGTCCTGAAAGGAGCAAGAGGGACATGAATCAGTATATCTGTTAGGAGCTTTATATTTTCTCTATTTATAAGATTATATCTCCTTTCGGAGTTCTCCGGGTGTGGAGAGTCTGCTCTCTTACTTCGTCTGTCTTTAATTTGCTTTTGTTTATCCCAGCGCATTTTAGAACCCTTTTTGTGCTTGTTTGGTACTTTCTTTAGGGATGGTACTCTGAATTTCCGGCTTTTTCGGCTTGACTCTCAAGCTATCTCTTCCTATACTTGTATAGGTATCAGAAATTATTTTCGCTAGCTGTTTCTCCTTTTCCAAGTGTGGAATCTCTCAGAACCGCTGGCATATATGCCAACGCTACCTCTTCCCCTTTAATGTCACTAAGTATCATTGAGGAGACTGCATCGAAGTTACACATCAGTTTCATCCCCAAATCTAGGGCTGGAGCAGCCCTGTGTTCATGTATTTGTTTTAACACTTCCGGTAAATTGGCAACTGTCAGGGTACCGTGTCGCAGACTGTACCCCATGTGGCGCAGTCATCCACTGAGAGAACCATTCGTAATGGCAAGCACATTGTGAGAATTCTGTTTTTTCTGTAGTTCTGTATGGGGAAACACAGCTTCCAGCTGAATAGTTTTCTGGGCTATTCAGAACGGGATTTTCTCTTGTTCTGTGGTCACTTTGCCCATGATAGAATGTACTGTTTGTGGATTAATCCCAGTAGTGGCCAGTTGATATCCAGCTGGTGCTGGATGCGCTGGTTATGTGTTCAAAGTTTACATTACGAACTGAACAAGTCATCCATATAGTCTAGCTCATTATAAAAGATTGTGCAGATCAGCTGCCTGCATGTTTTGTACAAAGCGGTGATATGTATATGTAGCAAACATAGGCCACTTGGCCCATCATTACCTAAGGAACCTAATCTCATGGGTTGTATTACGTGTGGTAGCGTGCCGTTAAACCAGTTGTGTTGTTCTTTACTAATTAGTATTTCAAGATACTGGTATGCTTGGTACTGTTGTGGTACATTTGCAACTCTGTATGTGTGGAAATGTGTATGTTCTAGGTTCTTCCTCATGAAAGGTGACCCAGGAACAAAATATTTGTTTGGTAAGCTTCATTAGCTTCTACTGTGAATGTGACATCCCCACCCGCATCTCTTAAGCCATGCCTTATCAGATGTAGTGTTAATGCATGTCTGACATTCTCAGGAATGTCTGTGGCATTAGCCATATTATGAAATGGGTAAATAGATGGAACACCAAAGGGGAGAAAGTTATTTTAAATGTTCGAGCTCGAACAGCCTAGTTAGGTGCTCCCTTTTCAGCTGAGGAGGATTATCCCAAAAACCACGGACGTCTCTGTATAATGGTACTTTGGGTACCTGTTGTGTGTGAGACAGATACACTTGGGGCATCTGTAAAATAGTGCCAAAACACCATTGTGCTGCCATGTCGTCGTTGGACTCTTGCTCTAGGCAAGACTGCTGGTTTAGGGATGACAGCACTTTTGTTTGTAAGCGACTAAGCCAATCCTACAAGTCACCACTGTCGGCCAAAACCCTCCCAACTCACAGGCAGTACCTCACCCAAAAACCAAATAGTAAATAAGTCTCAGTCACACACAGGCAATGAAGGCGATGCAAAAAAAGTTTTCAATAGGTTTTCTCAATAAGACTGCAATCTACTGTAAAATGCATGAGCTACAATGATTAGGATAATGTACAATGCAAGAATCAGAATTGTAAAAATGAGTCGTGAATATGAAGACCCCTACCATCTTGCAATGACATGAGATGTGAAATAGTCTCTAATACTCTAGCATGGAGAACCTAATCTCTAACCTAAAGAGAGCTAGGTGTGTTAAACGTAATCTGCCAGTACCATGTCCATGAGAAGACCCCCCCCAACTAGCGATACCTGGAAATGAGGTCTCTAGATCAGACTTCGTGGGGACACAAAGGCTGGGTCTACTTCAAGGCGACGTGTAGCATAGCATCTGGCAGGAATCCCTAAGATAACCTTGTCTGCATCAGATGTATTTATGCAGATCTTGTAGGTATGTTCCCAAACAGTAGATAAAGAGGTGTGCTTGGGGCAGCAGTTACATAAACAATTCCCTCCAAAAGTACATTATGTTCCTGTCACGCGTAAGTAGGAAAGGGACATGATGTGACTACCTAAGTTTATCACTTGTCTTTGACACTAATAGTGAAGCATTCACAGAGTGGCACTGATAACGTGAAATCAAAACATCTTCCTAACTATAATCATAGCAGCCATCTTGGATGAAATAATTAAATACATACGCTAAAACAGAGCTGGCTAAGTAGGTTAAAAGTCACTAGGTGTTTGGGCACAGGCCTGGAAGTCAGAAGGCTAGGCTAAATTCCTGATTCACATTAAAGCTAAATAGGATCCACTACAATGGTATGGGGTAGCAAAGAAAAGGCAAAACAGGGGTGAGGGAGGGGGTGGGGGTGGGAGTAGGAGTAGGGAGATAAGTGAGGGGAAACCAACAGTAAGCAAGCAGAAGACAGCAGGAAAGCAATAATGCATGTGTGCCGTGTGGGAAGTGTGCGTAAATGACCCCACCAACCAGCATAAGTGGAACAGGATCACACCATTAGGGGACTGAGTGGACTGAATATCTTATGGAAGTCCACTTAAAAAAGTGGGGACACTCCAGAAGTGCCAACAGATAGTGGGTAGAGAGGTGGGCGGGACAAGGCAGGAAGGCCAAGCAAAGGGCAACAGCAGGTCACAGTGTCCTGGAAATGACAGATCCCACCTGCTTAGAATGCCAGGGGTGAAGCACAGCAGACCACATTCGTGTACCTGGGCTGAGGTGGTGTCTGGGATTGAGTCCATCACTCCAGCCATGAAAGGGCCCCAGACAGCCTCATTGATATGTAGTTGGTCAATAAAAGTATCCATTATCTTCTCATAACCTGCTACACAATACAACTCCAGCAGCCATTCAGTCGACGGGGACAGAGGGCTGTCACCAGTAGCGTAAGATACAGAGTTTAACCACTGAAATGATGTAGAAAGCCATCAGCAGTTATGAGAGGTTGTGCTGAAGAGGTCGAAAAAGGGGAAACATCCTTTTTTACGATTTTTTTTTTCCGAAAGTCGTGGTTAACAAAAGCGCAACAGCGCTTTTTTTAACCACGTCTCTGGTTTTTTGTGCCTTAACTACGTATGTTCTGAACAACGAACATGCGTGGTTAAGGTACAAAGAAGGGAGTTGGCGAAGGTAAGTGGTGGGTTTAGGTTTTGGGGAGTGGGTGGGAGGTCAGGGGGTTTTAGTTTTTAGGATGGGGTTGGGGGGTGGGGCGTTTTTGGTTTTGGGGAGTGGGTGGGGGGTCAGGGGGTCAGGGAGTTTTAGGTTTTAGGGTGGGGTTGGGGGGGTGGGGCGTTTTTGGTTTTGGGGAGTGGGTGGGGGGTCAGGGGGTTTTAGGGTGGGGTTGGGGGGGTCAGGGGGTTTTAGGGTTTGGGGTGGGGTTGGCGGGGTGGGGCGTTTTGGGGAGTGGGTGGGGGGTCAGGGGGTTTTAGGTTTTAGGGTGGGGTTTGGGGGGTGGGGCGTTTTTGGCTTTGGGGAGTGGGTGGGGGGTCGGGGGGGGTTTTAGGTTTTGGGGTGGGGTTGGGGGGGTGGGTGAGGGATGTAGGGTGAATGGTGCCTATTGCTAATGATTTTATCAGGAATGCCTTTACAACGAAATATCGTTAAGGCATTCGTGGTGAAATCATTAGTAGTAGCAACGAGGTCGGTGTTTTCCGACCTCGTTGTTAAGGCAGTAGTTGTTTTTGAAGTCGTTGTTTCGTCGTACAATCTCCAAAAAGTAATGAAGAGCCAAGTGGGCTGAAGGAATAATCAGGGTGAAGCTGTACTGACGGAGGTGCCTCTAGATGTGGGACCAGTATGGATCCCATATGGGGCAAAGCTACAGGACATGGAGCAGGTCACAATCAGCGGCGGAACACAGCCAACACAAGTTAACGTGGCAAGAGCTTGGCTATATGGAGCTTCTGAGGGGTCCAGTACCAATCCTGTAATATTTTAAAATTTCAGGCAGGATTCCAAAAATAGTGAGGCCCAGTATTTCTGGAAGTATGCTTCTCCAGAAGAGGTTGCCAGAAATGCCTGCTAGCCATGAGGAACAGAAGAGTGCTGACCCAGACCCCTGCACCAACCAAGAATCAGAAGATACTGTAGCATGTGTAATTGTGGCAAATTCTCGGAAAGAGATCACCTAATAGCCTGAGACAGTGAGAAAATGTCCGCCAATAAGCAAAGAGTTGTGCTAGAGAGGGACTCGCTGATATAAATAGGGAGCCACTCCCAGGAGGCAGTGGGCTTCCTGTCATGCCCAGAAGGTCAACATCAGAATCGAGTGGGAGGGCCACTTAGACTAGAGCTATGGAGGTAAAGATGCCCATGAGGTGGCATTCCAGGCGCACCCAGAGTTGGACATCCCGGTCAAAGTGTGGGTGGGAAAGGTTTTAGGCCAAGTGATATAAAGAGCGATGGGGCATCCACAGGCCACTGGATGCCATGTCTGCCCAGCCTGGATGCACAGTTTCCATCCACTCCAAACTCCAAACAGAGGATCGGATGCCTGTTGCGATCCGGGCAAGCAAAGTCTTTGACACCTGAAGAGGTGTCATACCAAAGATGTACTGAAAGTGAGGGGATGCAGTCATTTTAACTGGCCCCCCTCCCCCCTCAAAAAAGGGACAGATTAAGGTGGGACCACTTCAAAACGTCTTGCCGTCTGCACCCCAGCAGGGGAAGGAGTTTGTCCTCTACCATGCGTGTGAGGCCCCTGTTGACTTAAATAATGGAGCCATTCGTCACACAGGTCATGATATCTGTGGATACATGCAGGCATGTGACTACCGACATTGGGAGGGCTTCACTTTTCTCCCAGGTGACCCTAAAACCCAAGAGTCCTGAGAAATCCTCTACGATAGACATGACTGCCGCTATTGGGGACTGCAGTTGAAAGTGAAGAAGAGGAATATCATTTGTGTAGAGCAGAATCTTGGCATTCTCATTTTCAGTTGAACCTCACACACACACACACACACACACACACACACACACACACACACACACACACACACCCCCTACACACACACACACCCCCTACACACACACACACCCCTACACACACACACACCTACATATGGTGGCCGCCAGGGGCTCTGTTGCCAAGAGGAACAGGAGCAGAGACTGGGCATCCCTGCCGGGTGCCAAGGCCAACCTGGAAGGACCTTAAAAGAAAACAGCTGCATGACACTTTAGCCAAGGGGGGGTAGTCATACAGGAGGTGGAGGCTCTGGATTAATTCGTCCCCCAAGCCCATACAGGACATAACCTGAAACAAGTAGAGCCATTTGACTGTCGACCCCCTTCTTGGCATCTAACCCATCTTTGCCTAGCGACCTGCAGTTTGGGAGCCCTAAGACTCTCTTCGCCACCTTCTCCTCTGTGAACGCCCCCTCCAGGACCACGCAGCCTTAATTGGTCAGAGTTTGTGTCCACAGAGAGGTCTGGAAGCGCTTGATGTGGTCAGGGCTGGGGTCCTGCTCATCCGAGGACAATAGCGTTGTTGTTGCCCCCAAAGCAGTCCACAGTGTCCCTGGGGTGCACCAAGAGGAGACCAGTGGGGTCATGCACCGCCTGTACCTTGAACTGAGATTCCTGCTGCTGCTGCAGGGTTGCATGAAGCGCACCAGCCTTCTCTCTGTGATCATAGTGTTGCCAGTGAAGTTTGACAATCGCTTTTCTTTGTTGCCATCATAAAGGAGGAGTTTAACTGAATCCTTGCCCACTCCTGCTGAGTCCGCTGGGCCCGGGTAGTGGCCTATGTGTAGGAGGCAGTGAGGGAGCGTACCTCAGCCATTAGGGCCTAAAGCTCGGAGCGGGTGCCTTGCCAACACTGAATCTTGCATCATCTGCCTCCAAAGTGTCACCTTGCACGCTGTCCAAGGGAGCCTTTGGACCCCATGAAGTCCCCATTCTCCAAAAAGTAGGTCACAGAGCTGGGTGCTACTCTCTGGGTCTTTTAAGCAAAAGCCTTCATCTACTACTGGAGGGGGGTAGGGGGCAAGCACCAAATCCATACCAATGCAATCCAGGCAGTGGTAATCAATGCCCCCTCCAAGATGACGCCACAACTAGTTACATGCAGTAGAAAGCTCCCATGAAGGAGAAAATAGTGCATATGAGACGGAGTCCCATGGGGGCAGAGAGGAAGGTGTAATCCTGCTCTACATTGTGAAAGAGACCTCAGACATCGCAGAGCTCATGGTCAGCAAGGAGATCTCTGAGCAGCTCCTTTTCATGACCACGCTGGGCGTCTGGGCGCAATGTCTGTTTAAGCGTTGTGTCCAGCTTTTCATTCCAGTCCCCTTCCAAAAGGACAGGGGTCCTACCAAATTCCTGCAGAAGCCATGAGAAACATGCCATTAAGTGAGTATTGTCCTCAACAGGGTCATAGAACAAGCCCACAACGATGGAGCTCCCGAAAATACACAACTTCCCAAAGACTCACCTACCGTCTACATCGATCCATGTCTGAAGTATCTGTAGGTGGATGGCCTGGTTTGTAGTGAGTACCTTGGGTACTTGCACCTTATACCAGGTCCAGTTATCCCTTATTAGTGAAGTAGTAGTGTTCTAGCAGCTTAGGCTGATAGAAGTAGCTATAGCAGAGCAGCTTAGGCTGAACTAGGAGACATTACAAAGCTCATGCAATACCACTTATACTTACACAATACTTATACAATACTTATACACAAGCAAAGACAATACTCAGTGTTAGCAAAAATAAAGGTATTTGGGTGACACAGTACCAGAAATATCTTAGAGACAATACCTCCTTCTGGAGGTAAGTATTATACACTAGACACCAACATTAGCCAAGTAAATAGAATGCAGTGGGAGAAAATAGGTCGAGGGCCAACTCAAACCATATACTGAGAAAGTGGAATGTGAATCACAAATTCCCCCTAGACAAGTGTAGTGTGTGCAGAATCGCTAGGAGTGTAAGAATACAGTAACAGTAAGTAAATTACCCCACCCCAGAGCCCAGAAAAGCAGCTTGTTTTGGGGATTTTGCAGCAGCCAACCAAGTCTGCAAAGAACTGCTGGATTATTGGACCTGAAGACCTGCAAAAGAAGGGGACCAAGTCCAGAAGTCGAAAGAAGTTCAAGGAAGGACAGGAGCTCCTGCCAACCCAGAAGAGGGTGCAAAAGAAGAGTCCCCGGTTAGTCAAAGACTGCAGAAATGCACCCTAGGAAGATGACAGCGGTTCCTGCGTGATGCATAAGATGTCCCACGGCGTGAAGATTGTTGCAGACAAGATTTCGTGTTGGAAGGCGCCAACAAGCCGTGGCTACAACAAAACTGAATTTTTCATCAAAATGGCACTGGAAGGACCCAGGAGGCACCTGGGGGCCTCAGCTCTGTGTGAGGAGGAAGAGAGGGCTCTCAGCATGTTAGAGAGCTCTCAGGATGCCAGCACCCCCAGAAGCCGCAGGATCCTGGTTCAAAGGATGTGCAAAACGCAGTTGATGCAGCACAACAAAAGAAGGTCCCACGCCGCCGGAGAACAACTCAGCGAGTTGAGCGTCACAGGGTGGAATGCTGGGGACCTGGGCCAGGCTGTGCACAAAGGAATTTTGCAAAGAGTGCACAGATGCCTCAGGAGGCGAAGAAGACACAATACACAGGGGTACCATCGATCTCGGTGAAGGCAAGGTCTTAACTCCTCCAAATTGCCTCAGCAGGACAGTCTGTCGATGATGTCCACCCTCTGTGTCCTTAGGAGCACGCTTGTCGCCAAGAGAGGAAGCCCAGGGTACCGGTCGTCTCCTTGGAAGGTGCTTGGAGCAGGGGAGTGACTCCGTCAATCCACAGGAGATTTCTTCGGTCCTTCTGGTGCAGGATGAATACAGGGAGTCTCCAGAGCATGCACACCGTGGAAACTGTTGCAGTTGCGGACTTGGAGCTGAGGTTGCTGAAGAAAAGTGTCTCTTGTTGACACTTTGTTGCAGTTACAGCTTTTCTTGGAGCAGGCAGCAGTTGATCCGAGGTCAGAAGAGTCTGAAGTTGTTGCAGAGGATTCCTGAAGGAAACTTACAAGCAGAATCTGAAGAGAACCCACAGGAGAGACCCAAAATAGCCCAGAGAGGGGGCTTGGCTACCTTATCAGGTATGGACCTATCAGGAGGGGTCTCTGACGTCACCTGCGGGCACTGGCCACTCAGAACCCTCCATGGTGCCCCCACACCTTGTAAAGCAAGATGGTTGAAGTCTGGGACACACTGGAGGAGCTCTGGGCACCACCCCTGTGGTGGTGATATACAGGGGAGTGATCACTCCCCTTTCCTTTGTCCAGTTTCCCGCCAGAGCAGGGGAGAAGGGGTCCCTGAGCCGGTGTAGACTGGTTTATGCAAGGAGGCCACCATCTGTGCCCTTAAAAGCTTTTCCAGAGGCAGGGGGAGGCTACCCCTCCCCAGCCTGTAACACCTATTTCCAAAGGGAGAGGGTGTAACACCCTACTCTCAGAGGAAATGCTTTGTTCTGCCTTCCTGGGACTGGGCTGCCCAGACCCCAGGAGGGCAGAACCCTGTCTGTGAGGTGGTAGCAGCTGTAGTTGCAGTGCAAGCCTCAGAGAGCTGATTTGGCAGTACTGGGGGTCCATGGTGGAGTCCCCAGGATGCATGGAATTGTCCCCCCAATACCACATTTGGCATGGGGGGAGGGGGGGGGAACAATTCCATGATCTTAGACATGTTATATGTAGCTTTACAATGGTAACTCCGAATATGGCCATGTAAGTATTGACCTAGATGTAGTGCACACGTGTAATGGTGTCCCTGCCCTCACAAAGTGTGGGGAAATGGCCCTGAACTATGTGGGGGCACTTTTGCTAGTGCAAGGGTGCCCTCACACTTAGTAACTTTGCTGTAACCTTCAGCAAGTTAAGGTTAGACATATAGGTGACTTGTAAGTTACTTAAGTGTGCTGAAAATGGCTGTGAAATAGTGTATGCACTATTTCACACAGGCTGCAATGACAGTCCTGTGTAAGGGTTTGTCTGAGCTCCCTACGGGTGGGAAAAGAAATGCTGCAGCCCATATGATTTCCTGGAACCCCAATGCCCTGGGTACCTAGGTACCAGATACTAGGGACTTGTAAGGGGGGTCCAGTATGCCAACAGAAATTGGTAAATGAAGTCACTGGCCTACAGTGCAAATGTAAAAGCAGAGAGAGCATAAGCACTTAGGTTCTGGTTAGCAGAGCCTCAGTTACACAGGCATACATATTAGGCCACAAACCATAAGCACTGGGGTCGTGGCTAGCAGGTTCCTAGTGACACAGTAAAAACACACTGACACACAGTCACAAACAGGCCAAAAGTGGGGGTAACCATGCTAGAAAGAGGCTACTTTCTCACAGTATCCGATACACCAGATGATACAGTATAACCACCCCATACTTCTTGGAACTGCCCAATGCAATTGAGGTATCTCCCTCATTGGTAACAGGCCTACTGCTACTGATGACCTTACCCACCCAATCTCGACCTAATTTTGCACATTCTACAAAAGAAAGGTGTGTTTCCGGGAGTAAGGGTATACCCATTTTAGGAGTGTAGATAATGCAGCACTTTTTTACTTTTATCATAAACGTTTATACCATTGCTGTTAAGAGACACCACTGTCAGGGACACTGAAATTCCCAAGCTTTGGGAGGAAAAGGCAAGAGAAGACCCCGGTGGAGAGGTAACACCAAATGACAGCCGCCTATAGGATGCAACCAGGAATTTGGATCAAGGAAGGGAAGGAGAGGGTAGCAATAGAACAAAAAAATAAAAAGCGAAAGGGGGGAAGACCCCAAAAAAGGAGTGAAGGGGGAACTAACAGCTTTGAACTCAAGCTTCGACTTGTGCCGTCTGTGGCCAGCCAGAACTATTCCCAGGGCCACAGGAGGCAATAGGGGAGAGGAGGAGGATGGGGCCACCCCACTGGGAAGGGGGGGGATAAAGGGTGCGCAACATCAGAGAAGAGGCAGCAGCACCTTAATTCCGAGGGCCATAACATGGGACATGGCAGGGGAGGGTTGAGACACAGGCAGCACCCAAGGAGCAGGAAGGCATCAAGATGACAGAGCTTGGCCCCAGCCTAGAGAATGCACACCCCAGGATACAGTAAAATGAAGGAGATTGCCACCTGCCCCCACCACACTCCCCTTGCCCACGGCCCAGAACCTAAAACTAAGGAACAGAAAAGTATTAAATCTCACACTAGAAACAACCAGCACAAATGGGCATTGCAACAAGTGGTGAGCAATCACATTAAGAAGTCCCCTTGTGCCTTCCACCAGTCCAAGCATGTGCTCCAGTGAGTCCCTAGAGGTCAGAGCAAGGGAGTGTACCAACGTGGACCATAGGTGACCTTAATCGTGTCCGGATCGAGAAGGCCATATTTCAGATCCCGGCACTTCAGTTTGGGGCGGAGGGCGATGAACCGCCTGTGGGTAGTATTAGTAACCGCTGAATAGTTTGCAGCAAATAAAATCCTGTTACCACCAAGGAGAAAGAGTTCTGAGAGTAGTTGGGTGGCTCGCAGAATTGCCCATGTATGCTTATGGTGCAGCACACAGGCAATGAGCAGGTGTAGGAGATCCAGGACCATAAATGTTAAGTATCCCATCACGTAAAACTGTTCCAAGTCCTCCAGGACACCATAGATTTCAGGTATTGTATCAATATCAATGTCACGGCCCTAGTCCAGGAGACATTTATGTGGGGCTTTGACGGCATCCAGCGATTGTTGACTCCTCGACCACATTGAGGTGTGTACCGATCGTTGTCATGTCCTGTCTGATGGTTTTTTACCTCTGATGTAAGATCAAACATTTTTGCATCCATTGCCGTGAGGGTGGACCCAGTGGACGAGATCTCCTTGAGGAGCGCTTCCTTGTCTTGGTTGGTTGGCTGGGGGTACGGTGCCGAGGGGGGTCATCCTCAGAGTAGCCTGGGAGTGCCTTGCAGCTTCTGAGAAGAGTAGTTGGCAAGTAGATATGCGGAAGGGAAAGGGTGGAGGCTATATGCAGGATCACAGGGACATGCGCATCAAGATCTGGGCGTGAAGGCGACAGGCTACACCACAGGCACAGTACAGGGGTCCATCGCAGATGCCCAGCAGGCCAGGCACTGTTCATAAGCCCCTTCTGAGATACTCAGTTCAGGTGACATGCAGGCAGCCCCTCTGCAAGCCCAGACTCTAGGAGGGGCCATGCACTCTCCGCAGTGATCAGCAGACAGGGGCCCAAGTAGGACAGGTCTAAGAGCTCCCTACGTCACAGGGCTGCCACCAGCTGGGGCAGGCAGGAGTGGTAGACCAAAGGAGGCAGGAAGGAATACCACCTGCTGTGGCCTAGTGAAAAGTAGAGATGGGGTGACCTCAGTCCTTTTGCTCTGTGGAGAGAGTCCCCAACGTAGCAGGCACTGAGCTCAGCACAGGGAAGCCTGAGGGCAAAGAAGAAGGGACAGGCTGCAGACAGTTGAGAAGCAGTCTCCCCAGGCACAAGGCCAAGAGTGGTAATATTAGGGGAGAGTGCTGCATCTGTACTCCCCCCTACCTCGAGCAGCATTGATGGTAAGACTGAGGGAAGCCGCGGCTGTGTCCCCCACTGCGGGCCAGATTTTGTGCCCTTCTGGTTGCCCCCGCCAGCAGAGAAAGGGGGGGGCAAAAGACAGAAAGGTGCAGAAATGAAAAGGCCGTGGCCCTGCCGATTCTGGTGAATCCTCAGTCCTCTCCCTCACCCCTTCCAGCCAAGCAGGCTGAGGTGGGGGTGTTGCATTAGATGTAGTGGTTGCATGGCCCTGCCAAAGTTAGATGAGCACCACTGTAAAGTAGAGATCCACACCTGGAAAATTCACTATATTTATTTGATACAGCACCACCATGAATCCACATCTTTCTCCTCCCAGCACTGTGCCTTAACTGTCCACCTATTCAATAAATGCATTCTAATATGGAGCAAAAGGGATACATAGTGCGCTAGTAAATATACAACACATCTTTCCCCTTTATAAAAAATTATACCTAAAACACACAAAAATATACATGTCTAAAATCATATGAGAACAAGGTAGAACTAAAATAACTAGTTCTGAAATAAAAAATAAACAAACACAAAGTACATAAAATTATACTGTATAATCTGACATCCATTCTGGTTTCCTTCTGATTCTTTTTCCCTCTGTGGCAGATCCATCACCAGAAGACTCTACCTCAGAAGTTTCGCCATCCTTACTTGTCATTTGAGAGAACCCTCTTTGTTCACTTTGGGCCTCTGAATTTTACTCAACTTGCCCACCCAACCCTTTCTCTCTTTTCTGGTCTGGTCTCCACTTGGGGGATCTACTTCAAACTAAGTCATGTAGCCTATAAAAACGCTTATTAGAATACACCTACCTTTCACCCTTTGAGATGGCAATGCATTTTAATTTTCAAACCTTACTCCACCACTTCATAATGTTCCGAAAATAGACTTTCTCTCTTCTTTACTTTCCATAGTTCCTTCTTTTTACTTACATTTTCTACTTTGTTGTTGGCTCCCCCATGGTACCTCTCCTTTGGTTAGATTTGCTTTTGTAACTATTATGAGTGTTCTCTAATCTTTGTCTGACTTTATCTAAATCCAGGGTGACCACAGGTTTCTCAGTGAACCACACTGGATTAGTTCTAGCAACTCTTCTCATAATCTCAAATAGGGTCAACCCGTTAAAAGTAGTAAGATACATCCAAACTGTTTTTTGTATTTGTAATTTCCATTCTACATTCATAACCCCCGCAGATTGAATGGTTCACTTGAGTATTATGTTGAAACACTCAATTATACCATTCCCACTAGGATTATACAAGGAAGTAGTGCAATGTTTAACACCTACTTCCTTAAAATAGTTCTTGGCTTTCCCTGAAACAAATTGAATCCCGGTATCGGGGATCACTTGAGTTGGCATACCTTCATCAATCAAAATCCTATCTAAAAATTCTGTGTCAACTTTGTCAACAATCTTAACAATGGGTTATTTAGAAAAAGCATCTATTGCAGCAATTATGTATTTATCCTTGTCGCTTACAGGACCTGTTATGTCCATAGCAATTACCTCCTTTGGATTATTTGGGATACAAGGTGTACCCATATTTGTTTTCAGTGATTTTAAATATATATCCGCATTGGGCACACTATGCAGATCCTGGCTCAACACTCTACAAAAACATCCAACCTTGGCACCCAAAAACCTTTTTAGACTGTTTGGTCTTTACAATTCCTCCATGCTCTTCATGGCATCACATTGTAATCAATTTTCTTAAATTGGTAGGTGAAATCGCGTTCTCCTTTCCATAAAATACCATTGGTTTGAGAACTCGTTCCTGACCTCCCTAGCTAAAAATAAACCGGATGATACATTGTCTTTACCACGTACGTATGTTAATTTGTAAACAAAATCCTGTGGCCTCATGGACTTCCTAGCTAGGCGTGCCGATGCTTTATTCATCCCACTGGTAGTGAGTAACTTAAGTGGTTTGTGGTTGCTGCTTATTTCGCACAACTTGGCCCACACAAAGGCTCTAAAATGCTCTAGAGCCCACACGCAGGCTGTTGTTTCTCTTTCTATAACTGAATATTTCCCTTCAATTGCTGTGAGAGCCCTAGAGGCATAAGCTTTTATAGATTATCTTCCTTTTTTCCAACTTTTGGGATAAAACCGCCCCCATGTTTTTTATTTTTTTAGCTAAAATCAGTGGTAATGATGCTTGTTAATTTGGGATTGTAGTAATTTGCCACTGTTCGCATGGTTTTACCCCCTCGAGCTTTTTGCCTGATATTGATGCCAACTTTGATTGGAAGTGTACTGGCATCCTGCTAACCAGCCCCAGCACTAGTGTTCTTCCCCAAAATCTGTACCTTTGTTTCCACAATTGGCACACCCATGGCTCACAGTTAAGTCCCTTGTAAAAGGTACCCATGGTACGAAGGCTTCCATGGCCAGGGAAGGTCCCCAAAGGCTGCAAAATGTATTATGCCACCCTGGGGGCCCCTCACCAAACACATGCACACTGTCCTTACAGCTTGTGTTTGCTGGTGGGGAGAAAAAGTCAAAGTCGACATGACACCCCTCTCAAGGTGCAATGCCCACAAACCACTGTCTGTGGAATAGCTAAGTCACCCCTCTAGCAGGCCTTGCAGCCCTAAGGCAGGGTGCACTATACCACACGTGAGGGCATAGCTGCATGAGCAGAATGCCCCAACAGTGTCTAAGTCTGTTCTTGGAAATTGTAAGTGCAGTGTAGCCATATTGAGCATATGGTCTGGGAGTTTGTCATTACAAACTCCTCATCTCCATAATGGCATCACTGAATACTGAGAAGCTTGGTATCAAACTTCCCAGCACAATAAACCCACACTGATGTCAGTGTGGGATTTATTGAAAAATGCATCCAGATGGAATTTAAGAGATGCCCTCTGTATGTTAGCCAAACTGCTAGTGCAGGACTGACCAGTCTTTGCCAGCCTGCCACTTTGACACGTTTCTGACCCCATGGGGTGAGAGCCTTTGTGCTCTCTGTGGCCAGAAACAAAGCCTGTCCTGGGTGGAGGTGCTTCACACCTCCCCACTGCAAGAACTGTAACACCTGGCGGTGAGCCTCAAAGGCTGAAGCCTCAGGTTACAGTGTTCCAGGGCACTCGAGCTAGCGGAGTTGCCCGTCCCTCGGGCAAGCCCCACTTTTGGTGGCAAATTCAGCAGGAAAATTAGGGAAACCGGGAGTGACCACCACTAAGGTGTACAGAGTTGAGATGACCACCTGTTTTGCTTTCACTAATGACCGAGCTGACAAAAAATCTTTGGAATGCACTTCTCAGTTCAAAGAAGACATTATTATTTCACCATGAGGTTCCTAAAAGGAGATTAGCATGTTGAAGGCACATGTTTAAGAATAGTCACAGCAATGAAAGGAAAATATACCAAAATGATTCTCCACTGCAATTTACACAGCTAATATATGTATTTATATTATACTATACTGCAAAGCAAATAATGAAGTAAAAATTAATCACCCTAGGGCCTGCTAAGCTCTTCATCTTTCTCATGCCAGCAAGACGACCCCGTTCGACTGCGAGAAAGATCTCCACCCTCACCGGACAGATATCAGGCATCTGACTTCAAGAATCCTGATTGAGGCCACTCTCACTCTCGCACTAAGTCTTTTTATATCTTAAAAAAACAAAAGCAGCTTTCTGGAAAAAAAAAAACTCAATTCGTAATTCAAACATGCTGGCTAGTTTAGGTCTGCTTTGAAAATAACACGTTGTGCTTTGGCCGCAATCCCAACGTGTCAAATCAAAACAAGGCTGTTCCCTGCCGTCTGAGTACATCCTTATAAACCGAAGCTCTTGTGAGAAAAAGCACAAAATAAGCACAATTTACAATGTGGAAAAATACGAGCAGATTTAACATGGCAGTGTCTAATGCTACAGAAAAGTCAGTACGCAGCTAAACTGAATACAAAATGTAGTCTGCAACTGGTGAACACTAGACCGCTAATCCAGGTGCAAAGTGGTGCAACACAATGTCAGTGGTCAAAACACATATTTCACTACACCCCCTTAAATCCAGGATTTAAGGGCTCCCCTGGACCCAAGTCAGATTCCTTGCCACCTGACAAAAAAGGACTGCTAAGCTGAAACCCCAGCAGAAAAGAAGGAAGGCGCAAACTGACTTGGCCCCAGCCTGACCAGCTTGTCTCCTGCTTCAAAACACCTGTACAAGAACAGTGATCCATCCTGTGGGACCAGTGACCTCTGCCAAGCTCCAGAGGACTGCCCTGCACCCCAGAGGACCAAGAACTCCCGAGGACAGCAGCCCTGTCCAAAAAGAAACTACACCTAAAGACTCCAGAGCCTCCCTGGATCCGTGAGTCCTGACCACTCTGCAGAAGGTCGCCCAACTGGCTAGAGAGGATCCCCAGGTGATTCTCAGCAAGTACCCACCCTGGGTTGACCTCTCCTGCTCCTCACGACGATGCCTGCAGTGTGAATCCAGTTGATCCCCCTTACGGCGATGAAGATAACTGACGCCTAAAGGTATACTGCACTCACAGCCCCCAGGCCTTGGAGAACCTGACCACCGATGCAGCAGCGTTCAGCAGATGGCCCTCCTACTTGTCCAGCCTGTGGTTTTCCCGAACCCACCCACTGGACCCCACCTGCAGCATCTAAGGGACCCCGGTGTCCCCTCAAAGAAAAGCATTGGGAGCCCAATGCTGTTTGCACCCTGCACACGGCCGCCCCTGTTCCGCTGAGGGTGTGTTTTTAGTGCCTACTTGTGCCCCTCCCTCCCCCCACAGTGCTCCTCTAAACTTCCCATGTCTGCCATCCGAAGACACGGGTACTGACCTGCCAGCAGATCTGAAACAGAGTGCCCCCAGTCTCTATTGGAGCACATGTTAAATCTTCCTCAACATCGACCTCTGCACCTGGCCGGCCCTGTGATGCTGGTGGTGGGTGTTTGGGGTTAACTGGAACCCCAACCTGTGGACCTCCTAACACCCCAGAGACTGGAACTGTAAGTTCAGTACTTACCTGTAAATTGTACTAACTTTCTTCCCCCCCAGGAATTTTTGAAAATTGAAGTGTCAACTTTTAAAACAGGTAATTGCCAATATTTTAAAAACTCTATACTTTATCGATTTCAAACAAAGTATTATTGGTATACGTGTGAAATACGAATCTATTAATTTACTTACCTGCACCTTGAATATTGTGGTTCTAGAAATAAATTAAGATATTTTTGCTATATAACAACCATTGACTTGGAGTTAACTCATTATGTGTGCTTTCTCTATTGTCTGTGTGTGTACAACAAACGCTTTGCACTACTGTAAGGAAATGCCTCCTTGGCATGGTTACCCCCTGACTTTTTGCCTTTGCTGATGCCAGGTTATGATTTGAAAGTGTGCTGAGGCCTGCTAACCAGGCCCCAGCACCAGTGTTCTTTCCCTAACCTGTACTTTTGTTTCCAAAATTGGCACACCCTGGCATCCAGATAAGTCCCTTGTAACTGGTACCTCTGGTACCAAGGGCCCTGATGCCAGGGAAGTCTCTAAGGGCTGCAGCATGTCTTATGCCACCCTGGGCACCCCTCACTCAGCACAGACACACTGCTTGCCAGCTTGTGTGTGCTAGTGGGGATAAAACGACTAAGCCGACATGGCACTCCCCTCAGGGTGCCATGCCAACCTCACACTGCCTATAGGTATAGATAAGTCACCCCTCTAGCAGGCCTTACAGCCCTAAGGCAGGGTGCACTATACCATAGGTGAGGGCATAAGTGCATGAGCATTGTAAGTGCAGGGTAGCCATAAGAGTATATGGTCTGGGAGTCTGTCATGCACGAACTTCACAGCACCATAATGGCTACACTGAAAACTGTGAAGTTTGGTATCAAACTTCTCAGCACAATAAATGCACACTGATGCCAGTGTACATTTTATTGTAACATACACCCCAGAGGGCACCTTAGAGGTGCCCCCTGAAATCTTAACCGACTACCAGTGTGGGCTGACTAGTTATAGCAGCCTGCCACACACCAGACATGTTGCTGGCCACATGGGGAGAGTGCCTTTGTCACTCTGTGGCTAGTAACAAAGCCTGTACTGGGTGGAGGTGCTTCTCACCTCCCCCTGCAGGCACTGTAACACCTGGTGGTGAGCCTCAAAGGCTCACCCCCTTTGTTACAGCACCCCAGGGCACTCCAGCTAGTAGAGTTGCCTTCCCCCTCCGGCCACGGCCCCACTTTTGGCGGCAAGGCCGAAGGAGATAATGAGAAAAACAAGGAGTAGTCACTGGCCAGTCAGGACAGCCCCTAAGGTGTCGTGAGCTGAGGTGACTCTGACTTTTAGAAATCCTCCATCTTGCAGATGGAGGATTCCCCCAATAGGGATAGGGATGTGCCCCTCTCCCCTCAGGGAGGAGGCACAAAGAGGGTGTAGCCACCCTCCGGGCTAGTAGCCATTGGCTACTAACCCCCCAGACCTAAACACACCCCTAAATCGAGTATTTAGGGGCTCCCAGAACACAGCAAGATAGATTCCTGCAACCTAAGACGAAGAAGGACTGCTGAGCTGAAAACCTGCAGAGAAGACGAAGACACCAACTGCTTTGGCCCCAGCTCTACCGGCCTGTCTCCCCACTTCTAAAGACACTGCTCCAGCGACGCGTTCCACAGGGTCCAGCGACCTCTGAAGCCTCAGAGGACTACCCTGCATCTAGAAGGACCAAGAACTCCCGAGGACAGCGGCTCTGTTCCCCAAAGACTGCGTCTTTGCAACAAAGAAGCAACATTGAAACAACACACGTTTACCGCCGGAAGCGTGAGACTTTGCACTCTGCACCCGACGCCCCTGGCTCGACTTGTGGAGAACAAACAAACACAGGGAGGACTCCCCGGCGACTACGAGACCGTGAGTAGCCACAGTTGACCCCCTTGAGCCCCCAAAGCGACGCCTGCAGAGGGAATCCCGAGGCTCCCCTTGACCGCGACTGCCTGCTTCAAAGACCCGACGCCTGGTAAAGACTCTGCACCCGCAGCCCCCAGGACCTGAAGGATCCGACTTCCAGTGCAGGAGCGACCCCCAGGTGGCCCTCTCCCTTGCCCAGGTGGTGGCTACCCCGAGGAGCCCCCCCCCCTTGCCTGCCTGCATCGCTGAAGAGACCCCTTGGTCTCCCATTGAAATCTATTACGAAGCAGACGCCTGTTTGCACACTGCACCCGGCCGCCCCCGTGCCGCTGAGGGTGTACTTTTTGTGCTGACTTGTGTCCCCCCCGGTGCCCTACAAAACCCCCCTGGTCTGCCCTCCGAAGACGCGGGTACTTACCTGCTGGCAGACTGGAACCGGGGCACCCCTATTTCAATTGAAGCCTATGTGTTTTGGGCACCACTTTGACCTCTGCACCTGACCGGCCCTGAGCTGCTGGTGTGGTAACTTTGGGGTTGCCCTGAACCCCCAACGGTGGGCTACCTTGGACCCAACTTTGAACCCTGTAGGTGGTTTACTTACCTGCAAATCTAACAAACACTTACCTCCCCCGGGGACTGTTGAAAATTGCACTGTCTAGTTATAAAATAGCTATTTGCCATTTGTGTGATAACTGTATATGATATTTTGCTAATTCAAAGTTCCTAAGTGAAATACCTTTCATTTAAAGTATTGTTTGTAAATCTTGAACCTGTGGTTCTTAAAATAAACTAAGAAAAGATATTTTTCTATACAAAAACCTATTGGTCTGGAATTGTCTCTGAGTGTGTGTGTTCCTCATTTATTGCCTGTGTGTGTACAACAAATGCTTAACACTACCCTCTGATAAGCCTACTGCTCGACCACACTACCACAAAATAGAGCATTAGAATTATCTCTTTTTGCCACTATCTTACCTCTAAGGGGAACCCTTGGACTCTGTGCATGCTATTTCTTATTTTGAAATAGTACATACAGAGCCAACTTCCTACAACTACCCTCTGAGAGACTAACCGCTCGACCGCACTACCACAAAATAGAGCATTAGTATTATCTATCTTAGCCTCTGTTAAGCCTTTGGGGAGCCCCTGGACTGTGTGCACAATATATCTCCTTTTGATATGGTAAATACAGAGCCAGGTTCCTACAGGGATCAAACCCTGAAAGTGCAGTAGCGCATGATATCGCTGATTTGATGTCTTAAATTCATTTTCACACTTGATACACCAATTAAACCTGTTTTTTGTTCTTAAGTAACTCTTATATGAAAAGTCCTACATGCAAATTTCTAGTGTATTTGGCATAAAATTCTGTGATACCAAGAAATGATCTTACATCATCTTTACAGGTGGGTGCAGAAGCCAACCGTATTGCTTCCACTAAATATGGTTTCAGTTTTATTCAAAACATGCCCTAGATATGTAACAGATTGTACTGCAAACTTGCATTTTGAAAATTTTACAGTTAAACCTCTATCCTCCAAAATTCTTGAAACACAATCCAACGTTTGATTATCTTGTGCTCTGTCTTTTCGATAAATTAAGATATTTATAATATAATATAATTAAGATATTGCCTTGAAAGCATTGGAAGGTTTGACACTTCACCAAACAATGAGTACATAAGTCTTTGAAACACTGTGGCAGCAGGCGCTAGTCCAAAAGGCATCCTTTTGTATTGATAGCAACCAACAGGTGTAATAAAGGCGTAATAAAAGTGTAATAAAGGCAGTATAATTCTTGCAACTTTCCTGTAATACATAGTGGTGATACACTGCAGAAAGATCTATATATTGTGAACATTTTTGCACCATTAATGGACAAAAGCATCTCTGAAATGCGGGGCAATGGAAATTGATCTATAAGCATAATAATACTATTTAGATAGTGTAAATCAATGCTAGACATTCTGATGGCAATATTTGATTATGCAATTACAACAGGAGAAACCCATTCTGAAGATTTTTATTTTTTCTATTATGTCTTCCGCTGCTAGCTTATTCAACTCTTTTTCGACTCCCTTCTTTACAGTCATAGGTATATTTCTTGCTTTTTTTGTGACATCCTTCTTAAGGACAATATTATGTTGAAAATTGGTTAGTTGACCAATTTTATCACTGAAATCCCTCAAATTTCTCACACATCAACTGCCTGTTTGTTCACTTCCATCAATTACCATTGCGAGTTTTAGACTACTGGAGTCCAGAACAATACCAAGCTCCCCTTGATCTTGCCACCCTAAAACAGGGGGTCACTTTCTGACCATATACAACTTGCATACACTTTCTCTTTTTTTAAATTTAAAAATGAATTTATGATTCCCTAACATTTACATTATTTCTCCTGAATAACCTTCTGGAGAAATATCTGGACTCTAGTCTATGGCCAAGTTTTTATACAAATTTTGTTTTCCAAACATTTTCATTTATGGTTGAGTATGGGGATCCTGAATCAACATAAATCGAAATATCAATACTTCAAATTGTCATGTCGCAAACAGATTTCTTTTTTACCCTGTCATCTTTTTATTGTCTTTGATATTTAGAAGGAATCTGTAATCCTCCTGCGTTTTAAAAGAATACATATCATCATTACTAGTATCTCCATCGTCCACGCACGTAACTTTTTGATTCTTTTTACTTCTGCAAACTTTAGAAAAATGGCCTACCAGTGCCTCACACAAAACATTGTAGTTTAAGTGCAGGACACAACTTGCTGTTAGCTAAATGTGAGTTACTATCAAATTGAAAACGCTTCAAACACTCTTTAAACTTTACCTTGCTTTTTTCCTATTGTTTCATCCTTTCTTTTTTCCTGAGTTTTGTTGTGCACTTTACTAATACACTCCTCTTGTTAGGCCTTTGGGGAGCCCCTGGACTGTGTGCACAATATATCTCCTTTTGATATAGTAAATATAGAGCCAGGTTCCTACAGGGATCAAACCCTGAAAGTGCAGTAGCGCATGATATGGCTGATTTGATGTCTTAAATTCATTTTCACACTTGATACACCAATTAAACCTGTTTTTTGTTCTTAAGTAACTCTTATATGAAAAGTCCTACATGCAAATTTCTATTATATTTGGCATAAAATTCTGTGATACCAAGAAATGATCTTACATCATCTTTACAGGTGGGTGCAGAAGCCAACCGTATTGCTTCCACTAAATATGGTTTGGGTTTTATTCAAAACATGCCCTAGATATTGTAATTGTAATTGTAATCGTATTTATATAGCGCTTACTACCCCTGACGAGGCGTCGAAGCGCTTTTCGATGAGTAGCACGCTACTCCGGTACCCAACAAGAATTAGTGATGGATTAGTATAATTTAATAAGGAGTACAGTTTTAGTATTATTATGAGTTAATTTGAGTTGCGGATATGAGAGTTTGTTAGTTAGATTGACTGGAGTAATGGAGGGGTGGAGGAGGAAAGAAATCCAGAAGTGTTAATTGGGAGTTTATCCTTCATTTACTCAATCCAAAGGCTTGAGATGAATAAAAGGGGGGCGGAGGGGAAAGAGGATGTGGAAGGGTTAGGGAGAGCATAGTAGCAGGGTGAGATGAATGCAGGAGAATATAGTAGGGTTGTGTGGGAGGTCACAGAGGTAGAGTGAGGTTTGGTGAGTTAGATGTGGGGGTGGAGGGATGAGCTTAGGCAGAGATATTTAGGAGATGAAAGTGGTCGAAGGGATTTGGGATGAGTCCGAGTGAGAATGGAGGATAGTTTGATAGAGACATGACATAAGAGTGATGAGTAGATAAGTGTGATAAAAAGAGAGCAGAAATTCATAGAAACATGCCAGGCACAGAAACAACATATACACATACATACACATATATATATATATATATATTTATACACACACACACATGACTATACACACACATCTGCACATACAATACATAATTAGAATCATGGGTAAAAAATACTTAGTCGTCCATCTATCATCCTGGTAAAAGGCGGGAACTCCCCCACCTACCTCGAGGGTGGACGGGGCGTGGCCCAGCGTGCGGAGCCCACAGGTGCTCCACAAAGGGAGAAACCCTCCACTCTGTGTCTCCAGCAGAGGAAGACAGAACCCGCGCGTCCCAGTCAGACACAGACCACGCTCCAGCACATCATCAGCTCACCTCCAGGAAGGATTCCAGATCCCCTCCGCCATGGGATCTCTGAGCGCACAGCCCCGCCCCATCCCTGCTAAGCCCAAGAGCCAGGGTGGGCCGTCCTTTCCAGAAGGTGAGCTTCAACCGCGGCATCAGCCGCGTCCACATTGTACACTAGGGTACGTGATGGGCCACGGGCGCAAAACGTCTTCAGCAACCTTGTGTGCCCCCGGCAATGTCATTGCCACTAGTGCGTCCCCGCGGAGATGTCCTCGCGCCCCTGCGCATCAACAACGCACCACGCGAGTCGGCGGCAAACGCAGTGGGGTCGCCTTGGAAAGCTGTCCATCATCCTGGCAAGAGGCGGGAATTCCCCTACCTACTTCGAGGGTGGACGGGCGTGGCTCAGCGGGCGGAGCTTACAGGTGCTTTATAAAGGGAGATCCTTCTACTCTGTGTCTCCAGGAGAGGAAGACAGAACCCGCGCGTCACAGTCAGACACAGACCACGCTCCAGCACACCATCAGTTCACCTCCAGGACGGACTCCAGATCTTCCTCTGCTATGGGATCTCTGAGCGCACAGCCGTGCTTCATCCTTGCCAAGCCCAAGAGCCAGGGTGGCTTGTCCTTTCCAGAAGCTGAGCTTCGACTGCGGCACCTGCTACGATTATGATTGTAAGTGCTTCCTTTGAGGTTTAGTTTCTGTAAAATGAGCATCGTGGCCTACACAACCGGAGTATTTTCTACGAGTATGTCAGTAAGCGTTACCTAGCATGTTTTATACGCCCGTTTATATTCTACACTAAGGGTACGTGATGGTCCACGGGGTAAACGTCTCCAGCAACCTTGTGTGCCTTTGGCAATGTTATTGTTACTAGTGCGTCTTTGTGGAGATGTCCTCGTGCTTCTGAGCATTAACAACGCACCACCGGAATCGGCGGTAAACGCATTGGGGTCGTTTTGGAAAGCTGTCCATCATCCTGGTAAAAAGGCGGGAATTCCTTTACCTACTTCGAGGGTGGACGGGGTGTGGTTCAGCGGGCGGAGCTTACAGGTGCTTTATAAAGGGAGAACCTTCTACTCTGTGTCTCCCGGAGAGGAAGATAGAACCCGCGCGTCACAGTCAGACACAGACCACGCTCCAGCACACCATCAGTTCACCTCCAGGAAGGACTCCAGATCTTCCTCTGCTATGGGATCTCTGAGCGCACAGCCGTGCTTCATCCTTGCCAAGCCCAAGAGCCAGGGTGGCTTGTCCTTTCCAGAAGCTGAGCTTCGACTGCGGCACCTGCTACGATTATGATTGTAAGTGCTTCCTTTGAGGTTTAGTTTCTGTAAAATGAGCATCGTGGCCTACACAACCGGAGTATTTTCTACGAGTATGTCAGTAAGCGTTACCTAGCATGTTTTATACGCCCGTTTATATTCTACACTAAGGGTACGTGATGGTCCACGGGGTAAACGTCTCCAGCAACCTTGTGTGCCTTTGGCAATGTTATTGTTACTAGTGCGTCTTTGTGGAGATGTCCTCGTGCTTCTGAGCATTAACAACGCACCACCGGAATCGGCGGTAAACGCATTGGGGTCGTTTTGGAAAGCTGTCCATCATCCTGGTAAAAAGGCGGGAATTCCTTTACCTACTTCGAGGGTGGACGGGGTGTGGTTCAGCGGGCGGAGCTTACAGGTGCTTTATAAAGGGAGAACCTTCTACTCTGTGTCTCCCGGAGAGGAAGATAGAAACCCGCGCGTCACAGTCAGATACTGATTACGCTCCAGTATATCATCAGATTCACCTCCAGGAAGGATTCTAGATCTTTCTGCTATGGGATCTCTGAGCGCCCAGCCTTGCTTTATCTTTGCCAAGCCCAAGAGTTAGGGTGGCTTGTCCTTTCCAGAAGGTGAGCTTCAACTGCGGCATCTGCTACGTTTATATTGTACACTAGGGGTATGTGATGGGCCATGGGGTAAATGTTTCCAGCAACCTTGTGTGCCTTTGGCAATGTTATTGTTACTAGTGCGTCTTTGTGGAGATGTCCTCGTGCTTCTGAGCATCAACACCGCACCACCGGAATCGGTGGTAAACGCAGTGGGGTCGTTTTGGAAAGCTGTCCATCATCCTGGTAAGAGGCGGGAATTCATTTACCTACTTCGAGGGTGGACGGGTGTGGCTCAGCGGGCGGAGCTTACAGGTGCTTTATAAAGGGAGATCCTTCTACTCTGTGTCTCCAGGAGAGGAAGATAGAACCCGCGCGTCACAGTCAGACACAGACCACGCTCCAGCACACCATCAGTTCACCTCCAGGAAGGACTCCAGATCTTCCTCTGCTATGGGATCTCTGAGCGCACAGCCGTGCTTCATCCTTGCCAAGCCCAAGAGCCAGGGTGGCTTGTCCTTTCCAGAAGCTGAGCTTCGACTGCGGCACCTGCTACGTTTATATTGGTAAGTGCTTCCTGTTGAGGTTTAGTTTCTGTAAAATGAGCATCGTGGCCTACACAACCGGAGTATTTTCTACGAGTATGTCAGTAAGCGTTACCTAGCATGTTTTATACACCCTGTTTATATTGTACACTAGGGGTACGTGATGGGCCACGGGGTAAACGTCTCCAGCAACCTTGTGTGCCTTTGGCAATGTTATTGTTACTAGTGCGTCTTTGTGGAGATGTCCTCGTGCTTCTGAGCATCACCACCGGAGTCGGCGGTAAACGGCGGTAAACGCAGTGGGGTCGTTTTGGAAAGCTGTCCATCATCCTGGTAAGAGGCGGGAATTCCTTTACCTACTTCGAGGGTGGACGGGCGTGGCTCAGCGGGCGGAGCTTACAGGTGCTTTATAAAGGGAGATCCTTCTACTCTGTGTCTCCAGGAGAGGAAGATAGAACCCGCGCGTCACAGTCAGACACAGACCACGCTCCAGCACACCATCAGTTCACCTCCAGGAAGGACTCCAGATCTTCCTCTGCTATGGGATCTCTGAGCGCACAGCCGTGCTTCATCCTTGCCAAGCCCAAGAGCCAGGGTGGCTTGTCCTTTCCAGAAGCTGAGCTTCGACTGCGGCACCTGCTACGTTTATATTGGTAAGTGCTTCCTTTGAGGTTTAGTTTCTGTAAAATGAGCATCGTGGCCTACACAACCGGAGTATTTTCTACGAGTATGTCAGTAAGCGTTACCTAGCATGTTTTATACACCCTGTTTATATTGTACACTAGGGGTACGTGATGGGCCACGGGGTAAACGTCTCCAGCAACCTTGTGTGCCTTTGGCAATGTTATTGTTACTAGTGCGTCTTTGTGGAGGTGTCCTCGTGCTTCTGAGCATCAACAACGCACCACCGGAGTCGGCGGTAAACACATTGGGGTCGTTTTGGAAAGCTGTCCATCATCCTGGTAAAAGGCGGGAATTCCTTTACCTACTTCGAGGGTGGACGGGGCGTGGCTCAGCGGGCAGAGCTTACAGGTGCTTTATAAAGGGAGAACCTTCTACTCTGTGTCTCCAGGAGAGGAAGACAGAACCCGCACGTCACAGTCAGACACAGACCACGCTCCAGCACACCATCAGTTCACCTCCAGGAAGGACTCCAGATCTTCCTCTGCTATGGGATCTCTGAGCGCACAGCCGTGCTTCATCCTTGCCAAGCCCAAGAGCCAGGGTGGCTTGTCCTTTCCAGAAGCTGAGCTTCGACTGCGGCACCTGCTACGATTATGATTGTAAGTGCTTCCTTTGAGGTTTAGTTTCTGTAAAATGAGCATCGTGGCCTACACAACCGGAGTATTTTCTACGAGTATGTCAGTAAGCGTTACCTAGCATGTTTTATACGCCCCGTTTATATTCTACACTAAGGGTACGTGATGGTCCACGGGGTAAACGTCTCCAGCAACCTTGTGTG
Organism: Pleurodeles waltl; assembly: GCF_031143425.1. NCBI lineage: Eukaryota > Metazoa > Chordata > Amphibia > Caudata > Salamandridae > Pleurodeles > Pleurodeles waltl. The sequence goes on from NC_090440.1 coordinate 1,713,179,734, forward strand.
CCTTTGGCAATGTTATTGTTACTAGTGCGTCTTTGTGGAGATGTCCTCGTGCTTCTGAGCATTAACAACGCACCACCGGAATCGGCGGTAAACGCATTGGGGTCGTTTTGGAAAGCTGTCCATCATCCTGGTAAAAGGCGGGAATTCCTTTACCTACTTCGAGGGTGGACGGGGCGTGGCTCAGCGGGCAGAGCTTACAGGTGCTTCATAAAGGGAGAACCTTCTACTCTGTGCCTCCAGGAGAGGAAGATAGAACCCGCGCGTCCCAGTCAGATACTGATTACGCTCCAGTATATCATCAGATTCACCTCCAGGAAGGATTCTAGATCTTTCTGCTATGGGATCTCTGAGCGCACAGCCTTGCTTTATCTTTGCCAAGCCCAAGAGTTAGGGTGGCTTGTCCTTTCCAGAAGCTGAGCTTCAGCTGCGGCATCTGCTACGTTTATATTGTACACTAGGGGTATGTGATGGGCCATGGGGTAAACGTTTCCAGCAACCTTGTGTGCCTTTGGCAATGTTATTGTTACTAGTGCGTCTTTGTGGAGATGTCCTCGTGCTTCTGAGCATCAACACCGCACCACCGGAATCGGCGGTAAACGCAGTGGGGTCGTTTTGGAAAGCTGTCCATCATCCTGGTAAGAGGCGGGAATTCCTTTACCTACTTCGAGGGTGGACGGGCGTGGCTCAGCGGGCGGAGCTTACAGATGCTTTATAAAGGGAGATCCTTCTACTCTGTGCCTCCAGGAGAGGAAGATAGAACCCGCGCGTCACAGTCAGATACAGATTACGCTCCAGTACATCATCAGTTCACCTCCAGGAAGGATTCTGGATCTTTTTCTGCTATGGGATCTCTGAGCGCACAGCCTTGCTTTATCTTTGCCAAGCCCGAGAGTTAGGGTGGCTTGTCCTTTCCAGAAGCTGAGCTTCAACTGGGGCACCTGCTACGTTTATATTGGTAAGTGCTTCCTGTTGAGGTTTAGTTTCTGTAAAATGAGCATCGTGACCGAACCAACCGGAGTATTTTTTACGAGTATGTCAGTAAGCGTTACCTAGCATGTTTTATACGCCCCGTTTATATTGTACACTAGGGGTACCTGATGGGCCACGGGGTAAACGTCTCCAGCAAACCTTGTGTGCCTTTGGCAATGTTATTGTTACTAGTGCGTCTCTGTGGAGATGTCCTCGTGCTTCTGTGCATCAACAAAACGCACCACCGGAATCGGCGGTAAATGCAGTGGGGTCGTTTTGGAAAGCTGTCCATCATCCTGGTAAAAGGCGGGAATTCCTTTACCTACTTCGAGGGTGGACGGGGCGTGGCTCAGCGGGCGGAGTTTACAGGTGCTTCATAAAGGGAGAACCTTCTACTCTGTGCCTCCAGGAGAGGAAGATAGAACCCGCGCGTCACAGTCAGATACAGATTATGCTCCAGTACATCATCAGTTCATCTCCAGGAAGGATTCTGGATCTTTTTCTGCTATGGGATCTCTGAGCGCACAGCCTTGCTTTATCTTTGCCAAGCCCAAGAGTTAGGGTGGCTTGTCCTTTCCAGAAGCTGAGCTTCAACTGCGGCACCTGCTACGTTTATATTTGGAAGTGCTTCCTTTGAGGTTTAGTTTCTGTAAAATGAGCATCGTGGCCTACCCAACCGGAGTATTTTCTACGAGTATGTCAGTAAGCGTAACCTAGCATGTTTTATACGCCCCGTTTATATTGTACACTAAGGGTACGTGATGGGCCACGGGGTAAACGTCTCCAGTATCCTTGTGTTCCTTTGGCAATATGATTGTTACTAGTGCGTCTTTGTGGAGATGTCCTTGTGCTTCTGAGCATCAACAACGCACCACCGGAATCGGCGGTAAACGCATTGGGGTCATTTTGGAAAGCTGTCCATCATCCTGGTAAGAGGCGGGAATTCCTTTACCTACTTCGAGGGTGGACGGGGCGTGGCTCAGCGGGCGGATATTACAGGTGCTTTATGAAGGGAGAACCTTCTACTCTGTGTCTCCAGGAGAGGAAGATAGAACCCGCGCGTCACAGTCAGATACTGATTACGCTCCAGTACATCATCAGTTCACCTCCAGGAAGGATTCTAGATCATTTCTGCTATGGGATCTCTGAGCGCACAGCCGTGCTTTATCTTTGCCAAGCCCAAGAGTTAGGGTGGCTTGTCCTTTCCTGAAGCTGAGCTTCAACTGCGGCACCTGCTACGATTATAATTGCAAGTGCTTCCTTTGAGGTTTAGCCTCTGTAAAATGAGCATCGTGGCCTACCCAACCAGAGTATTTTCTACGAGTATGTTAGTAAGCGTAACCTAGCATGTTTTATACGCCCAGTTTATATTGTACACTAAGGGTACGTGATGGGCCACGGGGAAAACGTCTCCAGCAACCTTGTGTTCCTTTGGCAATGTGATTGTTACTAGTGCGTCTTTGTGGAGATGTCCTCGTGCTTCTGAGCATTAACAACGCACCACCGGAATCGGCGGTAAACGCATTGGGGTCGTTTTGGAAAGCTGTCCATCATCCTGGTAAAAGGCGGGAATTCCTTTACCTACTTCGAGGGTGGACGGGCGTGGCTCAGCGGGCGGAGCTTACAGGTGCTTTATAAAGGGAGAACCTTCTACTCTGTGTCTCCAGGAGAGGGAGATAGAAATGTAACAGATTGTACTGCAAACTTGTTTTGTTGTGCACTTTACTAATACACTCCTCTTGTTTGAACTCCCGTTGTACTACGTTAGCACTCCTGCAGAACATTTCAGCTTTCCTGACTATATCCAGTATTTGCTGCAAATTAGCATCACCATTCAACCACAGTCTCGCCTGTATACACGTGCCTTTTAAATGCATAACCACCTGATCTCTTATGAGATCTTCTTGTAGGGGACCAAACTTACTGTCCAGGGATATTGTTCTTAACGCTGCTACGTAATAATCGATGCTCTCTTCGCTTTCCTGTTTCCTATGGAAAATTGTATACCTTATAGTTCTGTGGTGGGTTCCCGAGAAAAGAAAGATGCAAGCCTTTTATTCAATTTAAAAACTCTTACGAGTATATTATTTATTTATTTTCTTCTATTGTATTCTAGTCCAATATGTTTTCTTCTCTTCTTGGTTTTATTTCTTTAGTGTTCTTCTTCTTAATCTTTTTTTCTCAGTCTCTTTGGTTCTTGCTATACTGATTTTGTTCTTCACGATTATCTCGCCGTGGGGGGGGGGGGGGGGAGGAAAAAGAACCGGAAATACATGGTAAGTGAATTGTTGTCTTTGATCGTTTATTTAAGGACTAGGGAGGAAGGGAAGGTGAACCCGGGACTGTGAGGGATAGTGCCAGTGAAGAACCTATATATATATATATATATATATATATATATATATATATATATATATATCTCTCTCAAACAAAATTGACTCCCGAAAAGTGAGCCGTGGTTTGTGTTCGATCTCCCGCTGCACTCCAGAGTGATCCACCGTCTCGCCCTGTTGACCCCTTCTCCCACCTCCCTACGCCCACCAGTGTCCCCAAAGGCCAGGGATGCGTGTACGCACCTGGGGATAGCTACATCCCTCCGGGGACGTGGCTGAGTCTGTTGGCGTTTTTGACGAGAGCTGTTTAACTTGTCGTGCTCCTCTGCCAATAATTCTGGCTCCCGTTATTGTTCCACTCGTCTCTCCTCTCGCTCCTCCGCTCTCCTTGCTGCCAGTCTCTCCTCTCGCTCCTCCGCTCTCCTTGCCGCACATCTCTCCGCTCACTCCTCTGCTCTCCTTGCCACTCGTCTCAGCTGTTTCAGTTTTTCTCATTCGGGTTTCCGGTTGATCGATTTCCTGTTTGCCATCCTCCACGGTACCCCGGGGTATAGGTTAAGCGGCCCAAAGGGCTTTTGGAAGGCGGGATATGGTGACCCTGTCACACATCCTCCCCCATGAGAAGGGCTGATAGAGACGTCTAGACAGATAGTCTGCTGTGGACATCTGGGATCTAGGAAGATGTTGAACCTAAGATGCATCCTGCTTAACACCCGCTCCATCTAGAAGCATGCAATCGAACTCTGGGACCTACTGATCACATACTCACCTGACGTTGCATTCCTCACCAAAACTTGGATTAATTTGGCCTCGGAACCAGACATAGCCATAGCCATAGCCATACCAGAAAACTACAAGATCACCAGAAGAGACCGCAGCAACAGACCAGGAAGAGGAATCGTCATAGTCCACAAAAACACCATAAGAGTCTCCACCAGCTCCCACAACACCATCAAATCCGCCGAGCACCTCCACTTCAAAATCCACATCAACGCCAACAACACCCACAGACGAACACTGGTCTACAGACCCCCAGGCCCCAGACGCAGTTCTGCGACGACATCACTGACGCCATCAGCTCCCAAGCCCTTGCCTCAACGGACTGCATCCTCCTCGGCGACCTGAACTTCCACCTAGAAAATAACAATGAAATCAACACCACCAACCTAATCGACAACCTCAGCCTCAAGCAACTCGTCACATCACCCACCCACACCCCAGGACACACACTCAACCCCATCTTCTCAGCCAGCAACCACGTCTCCTTCAGCCACACCACCGAACTCCTATGGACCGACCATCGCTGCATCCATTTCTCTTTTCAAAAGCCAGTCACTCACCACCAAACCCCCCCGCCGCTACTGGAACAGAATATCAACAGAACAGTTGATCTCCACACTCACCCAGGCACCCCCTCCCAGGACCCGGGACCCCAGGACAGCCACCACCTACCTGCACAAATGGCTAGAAGACTGCACCAGCACCCTCGCACCACTCAAACAACCCTCAAACTCCCACCACAGACCCAAGGCCAGCTGGTTCACCCCCGACGTGCAGGTCTCCAAACGGGAATGTTGAAGAATGGAGAAGGCCTGGCACCCACTGAATCCAACCACACCGCCCTCAAGGCTTCCATCCGCAAACATCACCAGCTGATCCGCTCTACCAAAAGAGCCAACTACAAAAGCCGAATAGACACCAATGCCCACAACAACAAAGAGCTCTTTGGCATCATCAAAGAACTCTCCAACCCCAAGACCTGCTCCCACGAACCCTCGCCATCATAGGAACTCTGCAACTCCCTCGCCACTCACTTCCATCAAAAGATCGAAGACATCCACAACAGCTTCAAACCCCTGACCCATCAGCCAACGACAGACAACCATGAACCCAACACATCAAACACCACCAACCTTCTTTGCTCCTGGACCCACGTCAACATTGAAGACACCATTAACACCATGGACACCATTAACACCATGGCCTCCATCCATTCCGGCTCCCCCTCGGACACCTGCCCGCACCGGATCTTCAACAAAGCCAGCAACATCATCGCACCCCACCTCTGCGCAATCATCAAGAGGTCTTTCGAGACAGCTACCTTCCCGGAGAGATGGAAACACGCTGACGTCAACGCCCTGTTGAAGAAACCCAAAGCAGATCCAGACGACCCCACCAACTACCAACCTATCTCCCTCCTCCCCTTCCCTGCGAAGGTCATAGAAAAAATCGTGAACAGCCAACTTTCCCGCTACCTGGAAGACAGCAAAGCGCTCGATACCTCCCCATCAGGTTTTCGCAAGAACCACAGCACGGAGTCCGCACTCATTGCTGCCACAGATGACATCAGGACCATGCTCGACAAAGGCAAAACCGCAGCACCTTTGGACCTTTCCGCAGCTTTCGACAGTCTGTCACCACACTCTTCGTACACGCCTCTACAACACCGGAATCCAGGGCAAGGCCCTCGACTGGATCTTCTCTTTCCTCTCCGGCAGAACCCAGAGAGTCCGCCTTCCGCCCTACCTGTCCGAATCCTCCAAAACCGTCTGTGGCGTCCCTCAAGGATCCTCCCTCAACCCAACACTTTTCAACGTCTACATGGCTCCCCTCGCCAACATCGCACAATCCCACCACATCAATATAGTATTCTACGCAGACGACAGCCAGCTGATCATCTCCCTCACAAAGGACCCCACAACAGCAAGAAACAACCTCCACAAGGGACTTCACGCTATCGCCGACTGGATGGATTCAAGCCGCCTCAAGCTAAACGCAGACAAGACAGAGGTCCTCATCCTTGGCAGCAACCTCTCCGCCTGGAACCACTCCTGGTGGCCCACATCCCTAGTACGGAACCTGGGCATCATCTTTGACTCAGCACTCAGCAGGTCAACGCAGTCTCCTCTTCCTGCTACAACACCCTCTGCATGCTCCGCAAGCTCTTCAAATGGATTCCCGTCAAAACCAGAAAAACAGTCACCCATGCCCTAGTCAGCAGCCGACTGGACTTCGGCAACGCGCTCTATGCAGGAACCACGGGCAACTACAAAAGAAAATGCAACGTATCCAGAACGCCTCCGCCCGACTCATCTTTGACGTCCCACGCAGCAACCACATCTCTGCCTACCTTAGAGAGCTACACTGGCTACCTGTATCGAAGAGGGTTACCTTCAAACTACTCACCCACGCACACAAAGCCCTCCACAACACAAGTCTGGCCTACCTCAACGACACTCACCTTCCACACCCCCGCCAGCTCCGCTCCGCTCTGCCAGCCTCGCCCTCGCCTCCGTCACCCGCACCACCACCGAAGAAAGATCCTTCTCTTACCTCGCCGCCAAGACCTGGAACTCCCTACTGCCCCAGCTACGCCAGACCCAAGACCTCCTGGCTTTCAGAAATCGCCTAAAAACTTGGCTTTTCAACCAATATGCCCACCCAAGCACCTTGAGACCCTGACGGGTGAGTAGCGCGCTTTATAAATAAATTGATTGATTGATTGATTGAACCTGAAATACAAACGGTTGAAGCTCCATGAACCATCGTAAAATCTTCGGATTAGTGGCTTTGTCTAGCCAGCCACGTAAGAAGGGCATGATCAGTTTAGAGGGTAAATGGATGTCCCAACAAGTAATTTTAGAGGCTCTCGATGGCCCATTTTATGGCCAGACACACACTTTCTATAATAGGGTAATTTTGTTCTCTGGGTACCAATTTCCTACTGATATATACAATGGGAAAAAGGGTATTTCCGTCGGGTTTTTGAGAAAGAACCGCTCCTATACCAACGTCCGAAGCGATGGTTTGTAAATAAAATAGTTGCATAAAATCAGGCCACTGCAACACTGGTTCTGATGTTAGTTTTGTTTTAAGGATTTCGAAACTGTGAAGTAGTTGGTGAGATAAGGCTGTGATTTTGTTCGGACAACCCTTTTTTAATAGATCAGTCAAAAGTGCTGCAATAGTGGAGTATCTAGGAATGAACCAGCAATAATAACCCACCATGCCCAGGAAGGAGCATACTTCTCGTTTGGAGGAGGGTTGCGGTATGCCTAGGATGGCTTGAACTTTATCAATTTGGGATCGTATCTGACCATTTCGATGTTATACCCTAGATAGGCAATGGTATTTCTCGCCAGACTACATTGTTGTGGATTCACTGTTAACCCTGCCAGAAGCAATGTTTGGAATACCATTTCTAGATGGTGTTAATGGTTCCTCCAGTTTTCACTATAGATAACGATATCATCAAGTTAGGCCACTGCATAACCTCTATGGTTGCTTAAGAGTCTGTCTAAACATTAAAAGGTGGCCAGAGCCCCTTGAAGACCATAAGGGAGAGCAGTAAACTGGTATAAGCCTGAAGGGGTAGAAAAAGCAGTTTTTTCCTTATTGAGAGGGTGCAATGGAATCTCCCAGTAACCTTTTGTTAAGTCTAAGGTAGACATATATTGTGCTTTGCCCAATTGTTCCAGTAATTCATCTACTCTTGGAATAGGGTAGGTATCAAATTGTGAAATACTGTTAAGTTGTCCGAAGTTTATTCAGAAGCAGATAGTCCCATTGGGTTTTGGGACCAGTACCACAGGTGAGCACCAGGGGCTTATTGATGGTTCAATGATGCCTGCCTGTAACATACTTTGGACTTCTTCTCCATGATGTGTGTTCGTGCCTCCGGTATTCAATATGAACGGAGTCTTCCCTATTTAGGTTTTGGTGGTATGATGGCTAAGTGATGTTCAACCTGGATTTAAAGAAAAGAGCTTCTGAAAGTCATTAAGGACAGCACTTATCTGGTCCTGTTCTATGGAGAGTGTGGCAGAAATTGACGAAAGGGTCATAGTATTATTTTCGGCATGTGGGGAAAGATTGATTTCAAGGGGTTTGTCTCTACCAGAAACCCTGTGTGAATAGGCCCTTGTTACATCATGTGTTTCTTCCCATTTTTTTAAATAGATTTACATGGTGTATTTGAGTACGATGTGGACTATTCAACAATTCTATCTCATATGTGACAAGGCTTACTCCTTTTAGTACTGTATATGGGCCCTGCCATTTTGCCAATAGTTTATTCTCTGAACTGGGGAGTAATAAAAGTACCCTGTCCCCGGGTTGAAAAGTTCTAAGAGATGAGTTTTTATCATAATATTTATTTTGTCTAGTTTGTGCCTCTTCCAGATACATCCTAACGTCTTCCCATACAATATGGATCTGTTCCTTTAAGCATTGGGTGTAGTCTAAAATATCCTTCTCGTCCCTTTCCGACTCCTCCCACTTTTCGGAAGCCATGCCTAGTAAAGTCCGGGGTTGTCGCCCAAAGATTAATTCGAAAGGTCTATGGCCCGTAGAGGAATGTAGCTGCGTTCTTATGGCATATAATACGAGGGGTAATTTTTTGTCCCAGTCTTTCCTTGAATCTGCTATGGTTTTGCGCAAAAGGGTCTTTATGGTACGGTTATATCGTTCAACCAGCCCGTCTGTTTGAGGGTGTTTAACCGAGGTACGGATGTGGGTTACTCCAAGTAGATTACAAATTTCCGCCATCAGTCGGGACATGAATGGTGTTCCCTTATCTGTAAGCAATTCGTTAGGGAATCCTACCCTGGAAAAAAACCCAATCATAGCCTTGGCTAAATTTTTAGTGGTCATACTACTTAAAGGAATGGCCTCGGGAAACCTGGTAGCATTGTCAACAAGGACAAGAATATACATGTTATCTTTTGAAGATGGGGTCAGGGGTCCTACTACATCCATCCCCACCCGGGAAAAAGGAATGTCTGAAATAGGTAGCGGGAATAGAGGTGCTTTTTTATTTGCCCTGGGATAAATGAGCTGACATTTGGGACATTGTTGACAAAAGCGTTGTATGTCGGAAAAGACACCGGGACAATAAAATCGCTGCAACAGATACTCTTCCATGTTTTCTCGACCAAAATGACCCCCCCCCCCACCAGACTATGGGCCAAGTGTAGTGCCTGAATGCGATACGGTTGGGGTACTAGTAGCTGCTGTTTTTCCTGTTCTTTATTCCGTATGATCATGTATAATAGGCCATTATGAACAAAAAAATAGGGACCCACCTGTCCGTTATCTCCATTCGTGGCGCTCTCCCATGCTTGTCGTAAGGCGGGGTCTTCTCTTTGACTGCTCTTAAATGGTGGGAGAGATGCTAATACTGGTTTATAGACTATAGAGGTCTTATTGTCTACCATACCCTTTTGAAATGTTCTCCCTTCTTCTCTCTTCTGTCTTTTACTTTGCTTGACCCGCTCTTTCTCAGGAATAATTATAGTTTAAGAAAATGGAGCCTCAGGCCACCATTCCACTACTCTGTTTTTCTGTTGTATACTATCTAACAAGCGATAGCAGTGACCATAGTTAGTGCCTATAATCGCTTTTTCCACTAAATGAAGAAGAACCCACGTTTTCACTCAGTCCTTTCCAGTCAATAGTCACCGTTATGAGTGGATATTGTCTCATGTCTCCATGTAAACAGCAAATTGAAATTATCTTATTGGAGGTATCTGATAGAGTTGGTACTAAATCTGCACGAATTACAGACTGACTACCCCCAGAGTCAACAAGGGTTTTGATCACATGTCCGTTTATCAGAAGGTCTTCGGTATACTGGGGCACTTCTTTACCCATGTAGAGAACCCTCCCTCGAGTAACCCCTATCTCCATTGGTTCAACCTTATCTGCCTTATGGGGACAATTACGGGCTATATGGCCCCATTCTGCGCAGCTGTAACACTGGGGTAATTGATTCGGGGATTTATTGACACCTTTGGATACCTTAGATTCCTCCGGACTCTTTTAGGCTTTTCCCCGATATGGTGAAATGGAGGGTCGACTGCCAGCAATAGCTCCTTTTCCTACCCTAAATTCAGTAGCCCGGTGGAACGCACAGGCCAATTCTATGGCCATGGTGGTATCAACCTTTGGATGCTGTTTGATCCAACTTCTGGTCTGAGGGTTTAAGGCCTCAAGGAATTGTTCCAATAGTATAATTTGGATTACATCAACTCTGTCAGTGCTTATAGGAGCCAACCATTTGAAACTTAAGTCCTGAATTCAGTTATACAGTGCTCAAGGATTTTCCATCGGGGTCCATTTGGTTTTCCGAAATTTGATACGATAGAACTCCGTATCATGCCCCACTCGTTCCAGGATTCCCTTTTTTATCTCGAGATATGGAGTAGTGCCGCCTGGGTTGATAGCCTGATAGGTGGCTTGTAATCTTCCAGTTAAGAGGGGTGCAATATACTGTCGCCACCTATCTTCTAGCCATGTAGCTGATGTGGCAACGCGTTCAAAGTTTTAAAGAATGCGTCTGGATCCTCCCCTTCTTAGAACTTCTGCAGAACGGAGCTCGGGACATTAGGGTGAACTAGACTAGAGGCTATCGTATCCGTTAACTTGCGCAAAGCCGTCTTGTGCACAAGCTGGTTGTTGGCAATGATGGTGGCCTGGCTTTTCAGTGCATTTTGAAGTGTTTCACGGTCTGTTCAAGCCTCCTTCTGCTACTTCTCCCACACCAGTTGTAGATAACGTTGGCCCTCTGCCAACTGTTGTATCATGTCCTCCAATGTGGGTTTGTCTTCCATTCTGGTCTGATTTATAATTTTTCTTTTCCCTTCTGAATAGTCAGAATCCCACTTCTGACACCATTGTGGTGGGTTCCTGGGAAAAGAAAGATGCTACGCCTTTTATTCAATTGAAAAACTCTCACCAGTATTTTATTTTATTTATTTATTTTCTTCTATTGTATTCTAGTCCAATATGTTTTCTTCTCTTCTTGGTTTTATTTCTTTAGTGTTCTTCTTTTTAGTTAATCTTTGTTATCCAGTTTCTCTGGTTAATAGCGGCTTCCTTGCTTTTACTGATTTTGTTCTTCATGATTATCGCGCCGTGGGGGAGGAAAAAGAACGGGAAATACATGGTAAGTGGATTGTTGTCTTTGTCTGTGATCATTTATATCTGATCGAGACTTCTAGCTGCAGCTTCCTTACCTCAGAATTCCCTGGCGTCCGCTGCGAATCCGGAGATTTTTCAGAGCAGTACCCTGCGCGCGTGCCATCGGACGGCGTCGTTAGGATCCGCGTGCGTCAACCAGCTCCGCGTGCGTCGTTGGAGCCATTTATGACGTCACAGTTGTCTATATAGACGCCGCCTCGGCGCGCGTACGTCAGTTCTTATCCTTCTGCGCCGGTTAAGCACAGTTTTGGAAAGAGCTACCCTGCTTCGACGATTTGTCAACGCTTTTTTGACTGTTTGGAGTCATTTCTTCTTGAAAGACAGGATTCAAGCCGTGTGGTGCGTGTCATCGCACCATGTCAGTGACGGATCCGCACCAAGTCTGTCTTTGGTGCCTAGACAAGGACCACGATTCCACCTCGTGCTCTGACTGTCGGGCCATGGCGCCAAAAGCCTTGAGGGAGAGATCCCTTAAGCTTCTTGCGGCCCGACATTCGTCGTCGGTCGGCGCGACTCCGCAGAGGTCACGGTCCCGCAGTAGGAGGAGGGCAGCGCTCCCGGAGCCCCAAGTCCTCTTCCTGGCATTCGAGGTCTTCCGAAGGTAAGAGGCACAAGAAGAAGAAGAAGAAGAAGAAGAAGTCCAAGCGGACTTTGTCTTTGCCACGACTGTCGGCCGACAAGGCGTCTAGGGAACGTCGACATTCCGAGCGCGGTTCTGCGGGGCAGTCGCCAGGGTCGACTCCGCATCTTCCCCCCCTTTCCAGGGACCGGGTCGACCCCCGCTCAAATAAGAGTTTTACGAGGCCATGTGTCTCGTTTTTGAGCGGGCTGTACCCTCGGGTGGGTCTTCGGGCCCCACGGGGTCAGCAGGGGCCCCTTTGGATTCGACACCGGCGGCTTCGGCCTCTGCGCCGTTGGGGACCCCAGGATCCGATACCGGATCCGGACCGGCGCCGGTCTCTCACAGTCGGCCTCCTTCGGCACCAGGTCCGACGTCGACGATTCCGCCGCCTGCGCCCATCGGTGGCAGCCCCATCCTTATCCCGGAGGAGCCGGAGCGACGTCGTGCGACTTCGACGGAGCCAATTTGGACCAGATCATTGTCTGAGCATTATTTGGAACAGCCAGACACAGGAGAGGACTGGGAGGGGTCTGAGGACCCTTTGGAAACTGGATTGCAACAGGACTGGTATGAGGATCTAGGGGAGGCCAGTGGACTGGAAGCGTCTCCAGATACTGATATGCTCTATCCTCCTAATGTGGCTACGGAGGAGGGTGCTTCTTTCGGTATGGTGATGCGTAGGGCAGCTGAGGTCTTGGACCTAGATTTGCCTACGGTGCCAGTCAGGACGAATGTTCTGACAGAAGTGCTTCAGCCGGGGGTGTCAACATCGGAGACGTTGTTGCCCTTCAATGAGACTCTTACAGACGTCCTTCTGGGTACGTGGTCCAAACCCAGCACAGGGGCTCCTGTGAATAGGACGGTGGGCCGCCGCCATAGACCTGCTCCCAACTACCCTAGTTTCCTGACTCAACACCCCACACCTGAGAGCTTGGTTGTCCAAGCCTCTACTTCCCGTGGTGCCTTCCCTTCTGCTCCCCCAGATAGGGAATCCAAGAGGCTGGATCAGCTTGGGAAGAAGATGTTTTCTTCCACCAGACTGGCATTGAGGTCCGTAAACACCTCTATCTATTGGGCCGTTATTCCCATACTTTATGGGATACAGTGGCGCAAGTGCTGCCCCAGGTCCCGGAGGGCGTATGGGACACTCTCACCCAGGCTGTCAAGGATGGGAGAGATGCAGCCAAGTTTACGATACGTTGTGGCTTGGACACGACCGACTCGCTGGGCAGAGCGATTTAATCGTCAGTGGCCCTACGTCGCCACGCCTGGTTACGTTCTACTGGTTTTTCAGGGGATGTCCAGTCTAGCTTTATGGACATGCCCTTTGATGGCTCTCGAAAAGGCAGACTCGCGCTTGAGAGGTTCAAGGATTCTCGAGCCACGGCCAGATCTTTGGGCCTTTCAGCGCCGGCACGACAGCAGTTTGTCTTTCGCCCCTTTTGAAGCTTCGGAAGGGGTGTGGTACCACGCCAGCCACAGTTTAACCACCGTCCTCAGGCTTCACAACATCCCGGAAGAGTACGTGGTGAAGGTACCATCAGACCCAGAGGGTCTGGCCAGAGGTCGGCCGCCACATAGCCCCCCTCCACTGTGCCCAAGCCCTCCTAGTGTGGTTCTGCGGAATCATGTCCGTCCAGTTGGAGGGAGAATTCGTTTTCATCTCCCTCACTGGCTTTCCATCACCACGGACAAGTGGGTCCTGCAGATCATACGGAAGGGCTACTCCCTTCCCTTCCAGTCTTTCCCTCCTTCTATCCCTCCGACAAAGTAATGGCTAATGGAGGACCATCTAGCTTTGCTCCGCGAGGAAGTTATAGCTCTCTTGGCCAAGGGAGCCATAGAAAGAGTCCCGATGCCAGAAGTAGGCAGTGGTTGTTATTCCCGCTACTTTCTGATTCCCAAAAAGAACAAAGGCCTTCGCCCTATCTTGGATTTAAGGGACGTCAATCTCTTCCTCAAGAAGGAGAAATTCAAGATGCTCACTCTTGCTCAGGTTTTGTCTGCCCTAGACCAAGGAGACTGGATGGTAGCGTTGGATTTGCAGGATGCATATTCCCGTATTCCTATTCTGCCAGCCCACAGGCGTTACCTGCAGTTCAAGGTGGGCCACGAGCACTTTGTTTACCGTGCTTCCTTTCGGTCTCACCAGTGCCCCTCGGGTGTTCACAAAGGTGATGGCGGTGGTGGCAGCTCATTTGCGCAGGTCAGGGTTCTCAGTCTTCCCCTACCTAGACGATTGGCTGTTGAAGGCTCCTACGCCTCAGGCTCTCGTCACCCACCTACAGACGACGGCGGACCTCTTGCATTCACTGGGGTTCACTACAAATGTGCCCAAGTCACACCTGACTCCCTCTCAGAAGCTCACTTTTATCGGACCTGTTCTGGACATAGTGCAGTATCGGGCTTATCCTCCCGATCAGCGGGTTCAGGATATTCAGATTATGATTCCGATGTTTCGGCCTCTATCCTGGATCTCGGTGAGACAGACTCTGAGGCTGCTGGGACTCATGACTTCCTGCATCCCGTTGGTCAAGCATGCCAGATGGCGCATGAGGGCTCTGCAGTGGGACCTGAAGTTCCAATGGGCACAGCATCAGGGAAATCTTACCGACGTGGTTCAGATCTCGGAGGGGACTGCAAAAGATCTGCAGTGGTGGTTAGTGAACTGCGAGTGGGTCAAGGGCAGACCCCTCTCCCTTCCCCAACCAGATCGAACGGTAGTGACAGATGCGTCACTTCTGGGATGGGGCGGCCATCTGGGGGAGATGGAGATCAGAGGTCATTGGTCTCAAGCGGAATCCGGGCTCCACAACAACTTGTTGGAGCTTTGGGTGATCCGGCTAGCATTAAAAGCATTTCTTCCTGTTGTGAAAGGGAAGGTGGTGCAGGTGTTCAAACAATACTACCGCAATGTGGTACTGCAACAAGCAGGGCGGTGTGGGGTCGTGGACCATTTGTCAATAGGCTTTACGTCTCTGGACATGGCTGGAACAGCAGGGCATGACCCTGGTGGTTCAACACCTGGCCGGTTCTCTGAACGCCAGAGCAGACAAACTCAGCCGAAAATGCTTAGTGGATCACGAATGGTGTCTCCATCTGGAGGTGGCGCAAGTACTCTTTCAGCAGTGGGGAGAGCCTTGGTTAGATCTGTTCGCCTCCGCAGAGAACGCACAATGTCAGCAGTTATGCGTGTTGGAGTTTCCAAGGGGGCTATCGCTAGGCGACGCTTTTCGTCACAAGTGGAGTTTAGGCCTCCTGTACGCCTTTCCGCCTATACCACTTCGGCCCAGAGTTCTCAAGAAAATCAAGAGCGACCGGGCCCAAGTAATCCTAGTGGCTCCGGATTGGGCACGGAGAGTTTGGTATCCAGAGCTTCTCAAAATGAGCATCGGCCCTCCAATCAGGCTGCCTCTTCGGGAGGAGCTTCTGTCGCAGCAGCAGGGGAAGGTTCTCCACCTGAACCTGTCAACTCTGCGCCTTCATGCGTGGAGATTGAGCGGCAACAGTTGATGGTTTATGACCTCCCTCCTGAGGTCTGTGATGTCATTCTGGCAGCCAGGCGTCCCTCTACTAAGTCGATCTACGCCAGCAGTTGGAAACGTTTTGTTTCGTATTGTTCAGAGAGGTCTATTGATCCTCTTTCTTCTTCTCTGTCTAACATCCTTTTGTTTATTTTGTCTCTCGCCCAGCAGGGTTCCTCCTTGGAGACTCACAAGGGTTATCGTGCAGCCTTATCGGCTTTTCTTCAGTTGCCCGATCAACCATCTCTGTTTAAATCACCTATAGTACAGAGGTTTTTAAAAGGGCTTGTACATCTATTCCCACCTGTGCCTTTCGTTATGCCCCAGTGGGATCTTAATTTGGTTTTTACCTTCCTTATGTGTGCTCCCTTCGAGCCCTTGCATAACTGTCCTTTTTTTGGTGGCAATTACATCTGCCAGAAGAGTTAGTGAGCTACAGGCTTTGTCATCAAAACTGCTGTATCTCACAATCTTTCCTGAAAAAGTGGTTCTCAGAACTCGTGCCTCGTTCCTCCTCAGGGTGGTGACCCCTTTCCATCTAGGTCAAAATATCACCCTACCCACCTTCTTTGCACCACCGCATGCATCCCTCTAAGGAAGAGGAGCGTCTCCATCGGTTGGACCCAAAAAGAGCGTTATCGTTCTACCTTGACCTCACTAAAGAGATCCGGGTGGATGACCAACTCTTGGTGGGGTACGTTGGTGCAAAGAAGGGTCGGGCAGTGCAGAAACGATCCATTTCGCTCTGTATAAAAATATGCTACACTTTGGCAAAGAAGCAGCCTCCTGAGGGCTTGAGAGCTCATTCCACTAGGGGAAAAGCTGCTACCACTGCATTTGCACGTGGCGCACCGGTGGTGGACATTTGTCAGGCTGCAACGTGGGCTTCTTTGCACATGTTCACAAAACACTACTGCCTGGATAGCCAGGTGAGGAGAGAGGGGCATTTTGACCGGTCTGTTTTGCAAGACTTTCTTGTGTAAAAATATCCTGCAGACCCACCGCCATGGGTTATAGCTTGGGTATCTATTGTAAGGAAGCTGCAGCTAGAAGTCTCTATCAGATGAACAAGTTACTTACCTTCGATAACGAGGTATCTGGTAGGGACTCTATCTAGCTGCAGATTCCTTACACCCTTCCAAGCCTCCCCACTCTGGGGAAGTTTTTTCTCATGTAGATATGTATATATTTGTATATATGTATTTATGTGTACATATGTATATTTTTTATCTTGCCATCTTTTTGCCTTTCTTAAAGGCATGAAAGAATTTTTTCCTCCAAACAGTTAGAGGTGAAATACATGATAGTTGGTTCTTTCGTGACTCTGCGCTTCTGGCATGGGAAGTTGTGTAAAAGAACTGACGTATGCGCTCCTAGACGGATCCAACGATGCTGACTACGCACGCGGAGCTGGTCGACGCAAGCGGATCCGAACGACGCAGCCCGACGGCGCGCATGCAGGGTACTGCTCTGAAAAAACTCCGGATTCTAAGCTGACGCCAGGGAATTCTAATGTAAGGAATCTGCAGCTAGATAGAGTCTCTACCAGATACCTCGTTACCGAAGGTAAGTAACTTCTTCTTTAGGACTAGGGAGGAAGTGAAGGTGAACAATGGGACTGTGAGGGATAGTGCCAGTGAAGAATCGTAAAATATATACACCAAACAAAATTGACTCCCGAAAAGTGAGCTGTGGTTTATGTTCGATCTCCTTCTGCACTCCCGAGTGATCCAGCGTCTCGCCCTGTTGACACCTTTGTCCCTTCTCCCACCTCTCTAAGCCCACCAGTGTCCCCAACTGCCAGGGATGAGTGCACACATCTTGGATAGCCAGGTCCCTCCGGGGACGTGGCGGGGTCTGTTGGCATTTTCGACGAGACCTGTTAAGTCGTCGTGCCCCTCTGCCAATAATTCTGGCTCCTGTTTTGCTCCACTTCTCTCCTCTCACTCCTCCGCTCTCCTTGCCGCTCGTCTCTCGCTCCTCCGCTCTCCTTGCCGCTCGTCTCTCCTCTCACTCCTCCGCTCTCCTTGCCATTCGTCTCTTCTCTCGCTCTTCCCTTCTCCTTACCCCTCGTCTCTGTTTTTCTCAGTCTGATTTCCGGTTGATCGATTTCCTGTTTGACATCCTCCACGGTACCCCCAGGGCATAAGTTAAGCGGCCCGAATGGCTTTCGGAAGGCGGGCATATGGTGACCCTGTCACAAATACCTATACAAACTTTGGGAGAAAAGTATTTGTCAAAATCACTGACAGCACAATCAAAAACATTTCTATCTCCTTCTCCTCCAGTTCCTTTAGTAAAGTGGTTGTAGGCTTTTAATCCTTCTGGACCTACACAGTGTAGGAAAATACGTTTATTTTGTTCCGGTGACATATCGTCTTCAACATCAATGGTTTCAATATAGTTGATAAACACTTTCCATTCAGGCCATTGCATGGAAGGAACACCACCTGCCATCCAAAACGATTGGGGAGGAGAAAGAGAGAGAGAGATGCTTTGTGCACACATGTTAACTGAATCTGCAAACGTATTACTATATAGAATATAACAGATGAGCGTGAAATTATGCTACGAAATATCCTATGAATGAAATATTTGTCCAGTAAATATGTAAAGTACCCTCTTTCTTGGCATGGTTACCTCCATTTTATGCCTGTTGTCAGTGTGTTTGACGGTGTTCACTGGGATCCTGCTAACCAGGACCCCAGTGATTATGCTCTCTCCCTTTAAACTTGGTAACATTAACCATTTACACCCCACATTTGGCTTACTGGTGCCCCCATGTAAGTCCCTAGTATGTGGTACCCAGGGTATTGGGGTACCAGGGGATCCCCATGGGCTACAGCATGTATTATGCTACCCACGGGGAACCCATGCAAAGTGTATCTGCAGGCCTGCTATTGCAGCCTGCGTGTAAGGTTGCCTGCACCCTTTCCACTACAGGTCACTGTAAGTCACCCCTATGGCAGGCCCTTGTAGCCCAGAGGGAAGGGTGCAAGAACGTGTGTGTGAGGGCACTCCTGCACTAGCAGAGGTGTCCCCACGATCTCTAGTCCCATTTTTCTGGACTTCGTGAGTGCAGGTATGCCATTTTATGTGTGTACTGGACATAGGTCACTACCGATGTCCAGCTATATAATAGTAACTCCGAACCTAGGCATGTTTGGTATCAAACATGTCAGAATCATACACCAATACTGTTCCCTGTATTGGAAGTATGATTCCATGCACTCTCAGGGCTCCTTAGAGTGCCCCCAGCATTTCTCCTACCAGCTTTCTGGGGTTTTCTGAGCAGCCCAAGCTGCTGCCACCCCTCAGACAGGTTTCTGCCCTCCTGCTACCTGCTCTGGCGCGAAACAGGACAATGGAAAGGGGAGTAACCACTTCCCTGTCCATCATCATCCCAGGGGTGCTGCCCAGAGCTCCTCAAGGGGGTCCCTAGGTTCTGCCATCGTGAATCCAAGGTTGACAGGGACCTCTGGCAGCTTCTGAGTGGCCAGGTCAGGCAGGTGATCTCAGAACCCCCTCCTGATAGGTGCTCACCTGGCTAGGTGACCAGTCCCTCTTTCAGGGCTATTTAGAGTCTCTCTCTTGGATGGGTCCTCAAATTCGGCTTGCAAGATTCCATCAGGTCTCCTCTGCAACCTCTACTTCGACTTCTAGCGACCGGAACCGCAACTGGACCCTCCAGGAACCGAAAATCAGCATCCACGACGAAGACTCTTCTTGCAACATTGTTTCCATGGCTCCTTCCAGATTCTGCAACATTTCCCCAGCTCTGCATCCTCTGAGGGTAGAAGTCTTCAGTGTGCATGAGAAGGAAGAACAAATCTCCCTTGGAGTGAAGGAGTTTCACTCCCCTGCATCCGCAGCCACCAACTGCAACGACGACCAGCTGCGTGGATCTCCTCTCATCCTGAGCTTCGTGGATTCTGCATCACGGGCGGTAGTCCGGAGTAGTCCTCTTGGTCCTCTCTGCCAGCTCTCCAACTTTGGTGGAGGTAAGCCTTTGCCTTCCCACGCCGGACAGTACCCCAGTGCACTGCTTCTCTTGCAGCTAACAAGGCTTGTTGGTATCTCCTCCAAGGGATCTTCAGGCTCCGTGCTGGTCCCCGGCAGCTCCACTTTGTGCTTCACCGCGACTTCTGCCTTTGCCAAGGCTTGTTGATGGCTTTTCCATGTCACTGACTGACTGCAATCTTCTATACGGTGTAGCACATCAACTGCATACTCCAGGAACTCTTCACCTGCTCCAGGGCTGCATTCCTGACGGTATTTGTCCTTCAGTCGACCAACTCCTGCAACCACAGTTGGGTGGGTAGTAGCTCTGCTCCCCCTGGACTCTTCTGTGACTTCTGGACTTGGCCCCCTTCTTCCACAGGTCTTACTCTTCAGGAGTGCACCACTGGTTTCTTGCAGTCTTGTCTGGATTTTGCATTTTCTATTCCTTCCTTTTGTGTGGTTTGAGTTAAAACCAGTAACTTACTCCTTTCTTCCTGGTCTCTAGGGGGCACTGTGGTACTTTCCTTTGGGGTTCCTAGTACCCCCCAGCTCCCCTCTACATATCTCATTTACTTAAGTGGGGGTCCTGCATTTGCATTCCATGTTTTTTAGCACATGGTTTGCGCTTCCCCTAGGGTCACTTTTGCCTGTTGCAATTTGCACTGTTTTCTATTGCTCTTTATGCCTATTTCTGATTACTAATGCACATATCTACTGTGTTAACTCCTTTTGTAGGGTTGCCTCTCTAGTACCTTTTTGGTCATTGTGTCACTAAAATAAAGTACCTTTATTTTTGTAATACTGAGGGGGTCATTACGACCCCAGCGGTCAGTGTAATAGTGGCGGCAGTACTGCCAACAGGCTGCCACTAGTCAGCATCAATATCAGACAAAGCCAAACCGCCAATTTAACACACCGACCACCACGGCGGTAACGACCGCTGGGCTGGAGACTACAGTCTCCAGCCCGGCGGCCTTCACTAGGCTGCCCATGGCATTATGACCACACCCCATGGTTTCTGTGGCTTCTGTACCACCACGGAAATCATGGCGGTAGGCACTATCAGTGCCATCCCCTGCCCCCTCCCCCATTGTACCATTGTTTCCAAGGGCTCTATGACCAGGGAAGGTCCTTAAAGGCTGCAGCATGTGTTGTGCCACCCTAAGGGACCCCTCACCTAACACATGCACATTGCCTTTGCAGATTGTGTGTGTTGGTGGGGAGAAGAAGGCAAAGTCGACATGGCATCCCCCTCAGGATGCCATGCACACCACAAAATGCTGCCTGTGGCATAGGTAAGTCACCCCTCTAGCAGGCCTTACAACCCTTAGGCAGGGTGCACTATACCACAGGTGAGGGCATAGCTGCATGAGCAATATGCCCCTACAGTGTCTAAGTCTATTCTTAGACATTGTAAGTACAGTGTAGCCATATTAAGTATATGGTCTGGGAGTTTGTCAAAACGAACTCCACAGCTCCATAATGGCTACACTGAATACTGGGAAGTTTGATATCAAACTTCTCAGAATAATAAACCCACACTGATGCCAGTGTTGGATTTATTAGAAAATGCACACAGAGTGCATCGTAGAAGATGCCCCCTGTATTTTACCCAATCCTTCGGCGCAGGACTGACTGGTCTGTGCCAGCCTGCCACTGAGACGAGTTTCTGCCCCCCCTGGGGTGAGAGACTTTGTGCTCTCTGAGGACAGAAATAAAGCCTGCACTGGGTGGAGGTGCTTCTCAACTGACTTGGCCCCAGCCCTACCGGCCTGTCTCCAGACTCAAAGAACCTGCACTGCGGCGCATCCGACAGGGGCCAGCGACCTCTGAGGACTCAGAGGACTGCCCCGAACCCGAAGGACCAAGAAACTCCAGAGAACAGCAGCACTGTTCACCAACAGCAACATCTTTGCAACAAAGAGAAGCAACTGTTAAAGAACTCACTCTTCCCGCCGGAAGCGTGAGACTTTACCCTCTGCACCCAACGCCCCTGGCTCGAGCTCCAGAGAACCAACACTGCAGAGAGGACTACCAGGCGACTGTGACCTCGTGAGTAACCTGAGACGACCCCCCCCCCCCCCACACACCCCCACAGCAACACCTGCAGAGAGGATCCAGAGGCTCCCCCTGACCGCGACTGCCTGGAACAAAGAACCAGACGCCTGAACCAAGCACTGCAACCGAAGCCCCCAAGCCCAAAAGGAACCAACCTCCAGTGCAGAAGTGACCATCAGGCGGCCCTCTGCCTAGACCAGTCAGTGGATAGCCCGAGAAGCCCCCCTGTGCCCTGCCTGCATCGCCTAAGTGATCCCAGGTCCCTCCATTGCTTTGAATTGCAAACCCGACACCAACTTTAGACACTGCACCGGGCCACCCTTGTGCCGCTGAGGGTGTGCTTTGTGTGCCTGTTTGTGCCCCCACCCAGTGCTCTACAACACCCCCCTAGTCTGCCCTCAGACGCAGGTACTTGTTGGCAGACTGGAACCGGAGCACCCCTGTTCTCCATAGGCACCTATGTGTTTTAGGCCCCCCTTTGACCTCTGCACCTGACTGACCCTGTGTTGCTGGTGCGGTGACTTTGGGGTTGCCTTGAACCCCCAACAGTGGGCTGCCTATGCGCAGGGATCTGAACTTGTAAGTGCTTTATTTACCTCAGAAACATAACCTTACTTACCTTTCCCAGGAACTGTTGATTTTTGCACTGTATCCACTTTTAAAATAGCTTATTGCCATTTTAACCTATACTGTGTTTGTTATTGCTCTAATTCCAAGTTCCTTACTTACCTATGTGGAGTACCTTGCATTTTATGTATTTACTTCAAATCTTGTGGTTCTAAAGTAAATTAAGAAAATATATTTTTCTATATAAAAACTATTGGCCTGGATTAAGTCTTTGAGTGTGTTCCTCATTTATTGCCTATGTGTGTACAACAAATGCTTAACACTACCCTCTGATAAGCCTACTGCTCGACCACACTACCACAAAATAGAGCCTTAGAATTATCTAATTTTGCCACTATCAACCTCCAAGGGCAACCCTTGACTCTGTGCACACTCTCTCTCACTTTGAGATAGTATATACAGAGCCAACTTCCTACAGCCCCCCTACCCCCCCCCCACCCCCCCCCCCCCCCCACACACACAACACCCCCAACACCTCTCCTCTGTTGGAGAACCCAACTTACCTGCTTGCAGGGGGATCCTCTGGCAGGAGACGGGACGTGGCACTGCTGCCAGCAGCAGGGTCCACCAGCAGAACATCGCCAGGCCATATCATGGCTCATGATACGGTCGGCGACGTTTTGCTGGTGTGGGCAGCACCACCTTACCGCCGTCATGACCGTAGCCGGAATTCCGCCAGCCTTCTGGCGGAATTCTGGCTACGGTCATATTTTGGTGGATGGTTGGTAGCCACTGAGATGGTATGTTGGCGGTCGTCGCCATGGCAGTAGGCTGCATTTGCCACTAATGTTATAATGAGGGCCTGAGTGTTTTCTTTCATGTGTGTAGGTGCTGTGTGACTACAGTGGTTTCGCATGAGCTATGCATGTCTCCTAAATGAGCCTTGGCTGCTCATTCACAGCTACCTCTAGAGAGCCTGGCTTCTAGACATTGCCTACACTACACTAATAGGGGATACCTGGTATAAGGTGTTAGTACCTTAGGTACCCACCACACACGCCAGGCTAGCTTCCTACATAGATGCTGTAGGGAACTTGCTGAAGGAATGTGCTAATTAAACACTTGCTTGCAGAATTGGCTTGAACTTAATACTAAGTGCAGGGATATTTTTAAGCATGCAACAAAATAGTAACAGGTTGAAATCTCCTCCGAGAATAAAAGGAGCAATTCAGGGAGGCGTGCCTGTCACCGAGAAACTTTTTTGAAGAAATACGTGGCCGTAAGGCGTTACAAACCGTTTAGAGAACTCTGTCAACACCAGACATGCACGTACAGCATGACAATGAGTTACTGTCCAATCTGTACAGAGCGCTATTGATCAAAGACAGCGCATTAGTTAATATCTCGAGGGCACAAGGCTTGAAGACCTAACCAAGTACAGGTACTTCCTGGAATTTTTAAGACGTGCGAATGAATCCACACAGCGCGCAGGCGCTCGTGGGTCGACGTGTAGGAATCCACATAGCTCTCACGTGCTTGGGAAAGTTCATGTCAGGCACCATGCACCAGGTGTAGAGGGAAAGAACGCATAGAAGTTCCATGTTGGATTGAAAAATGCAAAGCACCGTAACTGTAACACACCAGGACAATCGTTGTGAATAAAAAACGCCTCACAAATACGGGAAGTTTTCTGCTGGTAGTGCTTCCAATGTTAACATCTGTTTTTTTTTTTTTTTTTTTTTTTTTTAAGAGCACAAGCTAACAGTCACACACGAAAGGCTTCTTTAAAGGTTCTACGCCATCAAAAAGTTAGACACGGAACTTATAAGTTCAAACGTAAATCTTAAGTTTTCCTCCTGTATGTTAGACGTTATCCTCCAGCAAGAACGGTAAGCATTTTGAAGACCTAGCGAATGGTTGAAATGTGGCATTCAGTAGAACTTAACTTCCTCAATAAGTTGTTTGCACAAGTGAAGGTTCGTCTGGTGGTGCTGCTCGTCGCCACTTGTAAAGTTGTTATCCACACATGGAAAATTCACTATGATATTTATTCGAAACTGCACCACTATATTTACAAGTCTTTCTCCTCCTGGTGATGGGCATCTAAATAGCGGCGGTCCTCCGTCGGCCCGAAAAATGCTGGGGGATTCCAATAGGCCTGTGCCAGGCGAGCCAACAATCTGGTGGGAGGCTGCTGCTCCTATTTAGCGGGCCAGCCAGGGAGCTAGGAAAGGTGATGTCGCCGCTCTGCCCCTAGGCCACTCTCCTCTCTGGGTTTTGCACGTCACGGCCCGGAGTCTATTCCGAAGTGTACACCTCAGGGACCTCAGCTGCATGTGAGAGGTTGATTTATGCGCTCCAGGACAAGGTGGGCAAGACAGAACGGAAGGCAGGGTCAGCGCCAAATCGGGGATTCCCCATCTACAGTGCGCTCCAAGCTCCACCTCAACTTAGACGTTCTAATGAGTATTGTACTAGGAATTATTTTTTTCTCTCTGTACTTCCCTCCTATGTCTCATTAGAAGAATTGGAGCAATCGGACCATTGACTATGATTTGGATGTGTTAAATTACCTCTAATGGCAACATTCATGTTTTTACACAAGTGCCATCTAAATTTTGTCTACTCAAAGTTGTCCATGTTTGAAAATAAGTTAAAAACATTGTGGCATCCATTAAAAATCATGCAGAGCTTTTCTGCAGATGCTGCAACATTCACTCGATCAAGTGGTTTAACTGAGAGCATACATATACAGCTTTTGGTCATCATTATTAGCCAGTTGAGCAGACAGCATTAAGCTGACATCATTTACTTATCAAGCTTCCTACTTTTGATCGGTTTGAAACTTAAGGACTGAAAGGTAAACTTAACCAAGAGGGCATCCCGAAATACTTTCAACTTTAAATGATTCCTCTTAAACTCCAAAAGTCCTGAATCTGACAAAATTAAGTATAGAGTTATCCATGTAAACATGTAGACTTTGTAGTAATATCATTTTGGAAGGTATCGTGTTTCGGCTGTATAATAGACATGAATCCTTGGTTTCCTATTAAGAGGGTCAAGAAACTATTTTGCTTCTCAACAGATCTAGGGCGCAACATCAGGGTCGATTGTTAGTTTCTTTAAAAAAGGGGCAACTCCTTCCAGAAGCCATGTGAGCTTTCTTAAGAGAGACTTGCAGTTCCCCGGAAAGTAGGAATCACAAAGATGCCACAAATTTCCTGGGTGCTGATGCTTTTCCTCAGCAAGTCATGTTTACAGTTTGTTCTTATTCTTCATTTTAGTGTATTGAAAAATTTGGAGGTAGATCTTAAGAATGAACGTTACTGGCCTTTGGGAAATTAGCAGTTGCTTGATCTTTAGACCTGTAGGCACTTCACCAAAACAGAATAGTAGGAACTAGCAAGATGTCTGTAGCCAGAGCCACAGTGAGATACTGTACCCACTAGAACTTAATGGAGTTCTAATGCAATTAATCACAACTCCACACAACCTTAAGTGCTTCTGAAAAAGGGAAATTCTGACAGAAAGGCAAGTCATGCAGGGGGCAGGATGGCATTGGGTAGCTCCTTCGATGTGCAAACTACCATGATTCAATGGAAAAGCTGAACATGCAATAGAACATAAATGGCCCGATGTCCCTAATGGCTGTCTAACAAAGTACCTCAGCATTCACCACCAACCTCCTCAGTGGCAGAACCTGAAGTGCAAACTCTGCGAAATGCCTTGGTGAGCCCAGCACGCGCAGTGCATCTTCTAGTTCCAATTGCAGCAGCCAAGATCGCATCCTTACAGCACTGTGTGCACCCACACAGTTTATCCTTCTGACACCATTAATACTTGAATATGCTTGCCACACAGGTCTTCATCAGTGCATGCATTAAGAGAATCATGACTACTCTTGCAGGAATGAAGCGCTGTGTTCATGCAATCAGTATCAAGGCAAACCTCACAAGGCATGCAACTGCCTGCAAAATTTCTAGGAAAGGCCTTAAAAGTAAGAAGACCAATAACACTTGTGCCCATTCTCTTCTTTGGGTAGAATTGCAGACCCCGTTTTATGCTAGAGCTGATACAACCAGCCTGAATTAACAAATCCCCCAACAAAATTGATTGCATAAAATATTGGCAGTGTTTTTGTATATGTATGCAACATGTGATGATATACCAGATAGAAAGTGTATTTTGATTATAAATGTTGAAGATTCTTGTTTAACAGAAGTGAAACTGAATGTTAGCAATACATGTAAGGTTCGTATTGAGTACCAGTGGTACCAAATGAGCTTTCCCAAATCACAGTATTAAACATGCAAAGTAAAAGCTTGATTGCTGGAAGGAAGGTACCAAGAGTCTAGTTAGAAATAATATTGTAAATCTCATTTGGTAACTTTTGCACCAGCATATACATAAATTCTGTGTGTATTGGGAGGGGGGGGGTTAATAATTTCATTCGAACTGATACACAGAACATTCTCAGAGCAAAGAGCTGTTGCTTTTAGTAATTGTGCCTTTTCTCCAACAGTATGAATGTGTAACGTGAACATTAAATCCTTCTTTCTTTCTAATCATACAAGTCAAGGTTTGCTTCGTTTTAAACAGATAGTAAGTTCCAAAAAGCAAAATAATCTTTGAGTTTACTGTTTTAAATGAATCTTCACTGTCTCATAAATAAATGTAACAATTGTTTTTTTTTTGGCAGTGATTTAACAAGCAGTTGCACAGAGATGGGGTTTGCCCTCTCATCTTCACTTAGCAACTTGAAAAAGAAGTATGAAACCTTGAAAGAAAAGCTTTTAAGCGGCACACCCCTGGATGATCTTCCACAGCTTTCCCTAGAAGTGAAAAATAAGTTGTCCTTCACTGATTATATTCCTTCTCAGGTACTTATTTTAAATCACCTTAATTTAGAAAACAAGTAATAGTGTTACATTTTAGGTTGATATTAGAGCTTCCGAACCACAAATTGTTACATATATGCTTTTTTAAAACTATTTTATTTGTGCAGTTTCAAATAAAACACACCAGCACAAAATGCTGGATGCCCTGTTGTCTAACAGTAAACAAGTTGCATATGTCTGTTTTTCCCTCCACCACCCGCCTTTGAGCCTAAAACATTACCTAGATATATACATGAAGCGCTATCCCAGGATAGGGATACACACAACACAAATGGGACTGTGACCCGGTAACGTATCTTAAATGCATACATTTTTCCATTGCTTGGTCATATGTTCAAGTCAGTTCCTGAGGAGCCTCTTGTACGTTATTGTCTATTGCCTTAGCAAATTTATCCATAATTAACCCCCAGGTTGCCAGATCTTCCTCTACTTTATGTATGTATGTATATGGGCATTTATAAAGCGCGTTCCGGCCTTGGCATCGAAGTGCTAAGAGGACATAAAGGAGAAAAATACGACTGAAGGCCAATAGCCCTATCGAGGAAACAACCAGGTTTTCACCCTCTTCCTAAACATCGAGAAGTTTTGTTCTTTCCTGATATCAAGCAGTAAACCATTCCAATATCTGGCAGCCGCCACTGAGAACGCTTTATCTCCCCACCTAACTCTGCGCGTCCTACAGACCTGGATCAGAAACGACTTCTCTGATCTTAGGATGCGTTCTGGACGATACCACCTGAGTCTGTCCACCAGGTGTTCTGCACCATCCCCATGTAGTGCTTTAAAGGTAATGCAGAGAGATTTAAAAATAATCCTC
Source organism: Pleurodeles waltl (assembly GCF_031143425.1). Classification (NCBI taxonomy): domain Eukaryota; kingdom Metazoa; phylum Chordata; class Amphibia; order Caudata; family Salamandridae; genus Pleurodeles; species Pleurodeles waltl. The sequence continues at coordinate 1,713,207,504 of NC_090440.1, forward strand.
TTGCCCACCGGAAGCCAGTGAAGGCTCTTAAGGCTAAGGGACGCCGATGCTAAACGTGGAAGTGCCAGAATCATGCGAGCTGCATTATTCTGAATTAATTGCAGTTTCTTCAAAGTGCACTCATCAATATCCAACAACAGTGAGTTGCAATAGTCTACTCTTGACATGATCAGTGCCAACATAACCGTAATTCTTTCCTCCTGCTTCAGGAACGGTAAAATTTTCCTCAGGATTTTCAAGATCCAATAGCAAGACTTCACTAAGGCATTAACCTGTGGTTTAAAGCTTAATGCTTCGTCAAAAATCACTCCTAGGTTTCTAGTTGCTCCGCACGGGATAGGTAGTTGCCCGCAATCATCTGGCCACCATCGCGGACCCCACAGATCCTTACTACAACCATACAAGACAATCTCCGTCTTGTTGGTATTAAGCTTAAGCCAACTCTGTCTCATCCACTGATTAATATCCTTCATGCAGCTATTAAACTGCTCTGCCACTTCCTCTCCATTACTCCTAGATACTGGAATAATAATCTGGGTGTCATCAGCATAGGAGGATGGTGAAAAGCCATTTGATTGAATAAGTCTTGCCAGGGGGGGCCACATAGACATTAAAAAGCATAGGACTCAGCGCCGAGCCCTGGGGTAGCCCACATGGCAAGTGGAAGGCCGGAGCTTTAAAACCCTCCCAGCTAACAATATTAGATCTGTCCCTTAAGAAGGACTCCAGGATTCTAAGCGCGGCATGTCTTATTCCAACATTATGAAGGCGAGATACCAAGATATCAGGTGAAATGGTATTGAATGCCGCAGAGAGATCCAATAGCACAAGAACAGCACCCTGGCCCTCATCCAGAAACTTCCGGATGGAATCTGATGTTGTTAGTAGCGCTGATTCGGTGCTATGCGCCCTTCTGAAATCCTGTTGTGACTGACCAAAGCCTCCAGCCTACTTAAGAAACATGGATAATTCATAATTGATATCGTTTTCAAGTATCTTGGCTAGTGTCGGTAGCAGGGAGATAGGCCGCAGATTACTTAAATCAAAGGTAGTTCGATCAGCCTACTTTTTAAGGGGAATTACAGTGGCCTGCTTCCATGAGGAGGGGTAGACCCTTGTGGATAGTACATCCATAAAGATGGTAGCTAGTTTTGGAGCCACCAAGTCCGGAATCATCTGCAAGATACTGGGTGGGCAGGGATCCATGGGTGAGCCTGATTTAATCCCCATAATAATTTCTTTAATCCTGTCCGGCATCCACGGGGAGAAACATGTGAGCAGCGGGGTATTCTGATTTGGCGAATCCATGGGGGTAATCCCAGGATCCATCCGGGGGAAATATTTGTGTAGTAGCCTGATTTTAGTTTTAAAAAACTCAGCTATTTGATTGCCTGCGAGTTCGGCGAGGTTGTGGGGGGAACAGGAGGCGTAATAAGCGAGCAAACTACCTTAAATAGCTCTTTCGGCACATTAGGTGCATTTTTAATCTTGTTAGAAAAGAAAGTAGTTTTAGCCTCAAAACAGGCTACCTTGTAGGTTTTTAAAACACTCCTTAATTTCTCCTTCTCTGATACATTAGGGTTAAACTTCCAATGTCTTTCTTGTTGACGGTACTCCCGCTGGACACCTTTAGATCACTTTTAAACCAAGGCCAGCTAGTTTTTTGGGGTCTGCCCTCCGGCTTTATTAACGCCGGGGCCAGTGTATTCATGGCAAGGGCTAAACCTTAGTTAAACACTTCCAGAGCAGGCAGAAGAGGATCCCCAACCGCCTCCCAGCCTTCCTTTACTGCCGGGCCCAACTGCGACTCTGTAATTTTATTCCATAATCTCAGTGATTTATTAACTGATTTTGTCTGTTGGTATGGGGACCCCTTCGTACTTTTGAACAGGAGAAGATGGTGATCAGTCCAATGCAAGGGAATATTGGATACCGACACCACGTCCTTTGGGCGAGCAAAAATCCCATCAAGGATATGCCCTGCCTGATGAGTAGCCAAGGAGACTGAGAGAATCCAGTCAAACAATGCCATCAGATTCACCAGCTCTTTGACATAAGGAAGCTGAACATTATCAAAGTGTAAGTTAAAATCGCCCAGAATAATACAATTAGATGCCGCAATCACAGGTTCAATAAGACAGGGCCAATCTGCCAGAAACAAAGCAGCAGAGCCTAGAGGTCTATATATCAGAAGACCCTCAATCAGAGTGTAATTATTCTGATGAATTTTAAAATACATGCCCTCACAAGACTTATGAGGGGAATTGGCAGGTTCCCATTGGCAGGACAAAGTAGACCTGCAGATGATGGCCAGCTCTCCTCCCATGCCAGTTGGCCTATCCAGCCTGGAAAAGGAGTAACTACTGGGGGAGGCTTCGATAAAATCCGGGTTAGAATCTGCTTTGGCCCATGATTCCGTTATAAAAAGGCAGTCCACTTTATTAGAGATAATCATTTCCGCAATTTCTGTCTTATGTTTTACCAGTGACCGTGCATTTATCAATGCATAAACAATGGATTTGATTTCCTCCAACCTCTTGGGGCGAATCAGACCCGAATCCTCTAGTGTCAAAACTGGTTGGGAGAGCATTGGGGCCCAACCACAATTCCTACAAACCCGCTGAAAGATCTGCCCAGAATAAGGCAGAAGAACATGTTTGCATAAATTGGCTGGGGCCAGGGCCCGAAGCTCGGGTCCTGAGAAGCCTATATGCCTAGGGGTCCTTGTGCCCCACTCAGCCCCCCCGGCCCCCGTCCTCGGACGGGCGCAGGCGAGCTTGCCTGCGCCCGTCCGCTGCGCGCCCGCTTCATTGCTGTAATTATGGCCCCTTCCCACAGTCACGCCCCCACGTGACAGGCAGCACTAGACTGCCAACCTGTCTACCACTCCCCAAAAGAGGCACCGTAATGGAGGACGGGCGGGCTCTAACAGGCCCGAACCCGACCTCGTACTTAACAGAGTTAAGTAAGTGCGAATGCGGCTATTACAAAAACGATCTAAGTACCATAAAAAGTGCTTTAAAACATATATAAAAACAGTTCTAATAAATTCACAAAGTAGTAAAAAGGACGTGCAGCCGAGGACTCACTGTTATGCCTGCATACTTTATCGTCAGTCCTGGAAATTTTAGTATCAATCAATCAAACAGGACTTGTGTAGTGCAGCTAATTATCCGTGGGGTTATCCAGGCCCTGAGGACCCAGCTGGTATGGAGGGTTCAGTTGAATAGCCAGGTCTTGAGTTCTTTCCTGAATTCCAGCAGGGAGGGTAATGTCCGGAGGTGGAGATAATTCCAGGACTTTGTAGCAAGGGAAGAGAAGGAACATTCTACGCTGTTGCTTTGGCGGATGCAGGGTCTGTGAGCTAGGGAGAGGGAGGCAGATTGCAGGTGTTTAGAGGGTTGCTTAAAATTCAGGCAGTGGTTGATGTTTGCTGGTTCTTGGTTGTGTAGGGCCTTGAAGGTGTAGATCAACATCTTAAATTAAGAGCTCTTCTGGATGGGGAGCCAGTGAAAGTTCTTCAGTAGGGGTGTTGATATGGGTCCGCGTTTGGAAGTCGAGGATGAGTCTGACTGCTCAATTCTGTATGTTCTGCAGTTTCTCTGGAGGTGTGAGGTGATTCCTACGTATAGTGCGTTGCTGTAGTTCGGCCAGCTAGTGATTAGGAATTGAATGACGGTACAGATGGTGTTGATGGGGAGCCACTTGAAGGTCTTACGGAGCATGCGAAGAATGAGGGAGACTGTGTTGGTATGGCTTTTCATTGTGAGCTTGTTGTCTAGGATGATGTAAGGTTGTGGTCATGGTCTGTTGGAGTGGGTGATGGTCCTAGTTTGGAGGGTCACAGTAGTTTCTACGGGGGGGGGTGTTCCTGAAAATGAACACTTTTGTTTTGTCCGTTGAGTTTTAGGCATTTGTCTTTTATCCATTCTGCGAGGCTAGTTATGCCACTGTGGAAGAAACGTGGTGAAGGGGCCTTGTGGTATTGAGGGGATGAGCTGGATGTCGGTGTAGGACATGTTTAGTCCATCGCTTCTGATGATGTTGGCCAAGGGAGGTCATGTAGGTGTTGAACAGAGTAGGGCTGAGGGACAAGCCTTGAGGGACGCCGCAGATTATATTTTTAAAAGAAGGTAGGCGGATCCTTTGGGTTCTTCTGGTGCGGAAGGAGGCAGTCTATCTGAGAGAGTCTCCTTGGCTTCCCTTGTAGTGAAGCCTTTTGATAAGGGTGTGGTGGGATATGGTGTTGAATGCTGCTGAGAGGTCGAGGAAGATCAGAGATGCATTTCTCCCTGGTCGGAAAGGGTTCTGTTGTCTGTGGCAGCAATCAGGGAGGCTTCTGTACTGTGGTTGGTGCAGAATCCGAAAGGGGATTTATCCAGAAGATTGTTATTTCTCCTGGTGTTTTGAGTGTTGCTGGTTGATGGCCTTTTGGAGGACTTTGGCAACAAAGTGGAGCAGAGGGATGGGACGGTAGTTCATGAGTTTGCTGGGGTCAGCGGATGGTTTCTTGAGGAGGGGTATGACTTCTGCATGTTTCCGTACTTTGGGGAAGGAGGCCATGATGATGGATGCGTTGAAAATGGTGGTGAGCTCATTGCTGCTAATCTTGTTTCTGAGGTTAAAGTGATGGGTACTGGGGTTCTTGGGTGCTCCAAAGTGGCTGGATGTTATGATTGTGGTGTTTTGTGTGGTGAGCTTGTTCCAAGTGGTGAGCAAGTCGTCGGGGCTTGCATCAGTGGGAGCACGGCAGCTGAAGAAAGGCAGTGGGTTTGGTTTCGAGGTTTTTGTAGATGGTTGAGATCTTGTTTTGGAAGAAGTCTGCCAGGGTGTCTCAGAGTTCCTGGGAAGCACTAATGGTGTTTTTGGTAGCTGAGGGCTTGGGGAACTCTGACGATGTAGAAGAGTTCTTTGCTGCAGTTATCACTGGCTTTTTATGCAGTTGGCAAAGGTGCGCCTGATCTCTTTCAGGAGTTGGTGGTATTGGTTGAGGTAAGTCTTGAATGTGGCGCAGTCTGTGGACATCTTGCTGGTGCACCATTTCCCTTCAAGTCGCAGTTGCATTTTGTGGTCCTCAGTTCCATGGTGTACCAGCTGGCTTGTTTGAAGGATCTCTTGAGTTTGTTGGGCTTAACTGGAGCAACTCTGACGGCACAATTTGTGATCCAGGCGGTGAAGTGTTTAACAGCTTGTTCTAGGTCAGTTGTGGTGTCAGGGTGGGAGGTGTTGAGGGCTTTGATTCACTGGCTGTCTGACACACTTTTCCAGCTGCGGTGAGAGGTGCTAGGTGGCGGTGCTGGGCGATCCTATTATGATGAAGTGGATGATAGCGTTGGCTGTCCAAGTGAGCTCATTGATATGGATGTACTTGACTCTGTCGCTGGCCGTGAAGATGGGGTTGAGTATGTGTGCCCTGCAATGTGTGTGGGTTTGGTGACTAGTTGGGGAGGCCAATGTTGTTCATGCGTTCGAGGAGGTTTTGATGGTGTTAATGTTCTAAAGGTGAACATTGAGGTCTTCAAAGAAGATGTAATGTTTAGAATAAATGCAAGCATGGTGATTAATTTGGGTATGTCGTCACAGAAGCTGGGGTATGGTCCTCAAGGTCTGTAGGAGAGGGTGACTGATGATTCTGTTGTCTGATTGGAGATGGAAGTTTAGGTGTTCCATGGTTGGGATGGTATCATCTGCGGTGTGGTGCATTGCATGGTTTCTTTGTGGATGATGGTGATTCCACCTCTGTGTTTAATGCTATCTAGGTGTGCGATCTTGTCGCCGTCAGGCATTACTAAGGCGATGTCAGGCACAGATGCGGTGTTGAGCTGAGTCTCAATGAGGAAGATGACATCAGGGGTGAGGGAGGTATTGGTGTCCCAAATTCAGTGGTGTGCATGCAGAGTGATCATGCGTTGAGCAGAAGGCAGTGGAGTTGTTCTGGCGCGATTGTATTTGGTGTGGTGTGATGGTGATGTATTTATTCGTCCTATGCCCATTCCAGCTTCTTCACCCATAACGTATGTGACACTGGGGTGTCTTTTACCCAGCTTGCCAATAACAGCACACCCTTTTGCCAATAATAAGGCCAAATGTAAAAACTTGTAGAGCATTTTCTTCTGCTGCGGTCAACCAGCAATGCCCAAGGAGCATTGTTGGCAGAGATGCGCTGGTGGGATCCCCTACTCCGTGTTCACATGCTGACCTCTTCCCATTCGTCCAAATCTCTTGGACAGGAGCAAGTCACATGCTGAAAGGATGCTGCCTCTGCCATGCATCTCGGGGACACCGCAGCTCCTGGATGGGTATGTCTTATTCAATGCACTTTGTAAGAAAGTAGCCTCTTTTTGGCATGGTTACCCCCACTTTTTGCCTGCTGTCAGTGTGTTTTTGACTGTGTTCACTGGGATCCGGCTAACCAGGACCCCAGTGACTGTGCTCTCTCCTTCTAAATTTGGTTGTCCCTGACTTTCTGCACCCCAAAATTGGCATACTGGTGCCCCCATATAAGTCCCTAGAATATGGTACCTAGGTGCCTTGGGACACCAGGGCTTTTCCATGGCCTTCAGCATGTATTATGCCACCCCATGCAAAATGTGTCTGCAGGCCTGCATTGCAGCTTGCGTGAAAAGGTGCATGCACCCTTTCACTACAGGTCACTGCACCAGGTCACTATAAGTCACCGCTATGGGAAGCACTCCTAGCCCAGGGTGCAAGTACCGGTGTGTGAGGGCTCGATGTGCCTACGAACTCTGGGTCCATTTTCCTGGACTTCGTGAGTGCGGGGAAGCCATTTTATCTGTGTACTGGTCATAGGTCGCTACCTATGTCCAGCTACATAATGGTAACTCTGAACCTAGGCATATGTGGTATCAAACATGTCCGAATCATACCCCAATACTGCTGCTAGTATTGGTTGTATTTTTTCATGCACTCTGGGGGATCATTAGAGGACCCCTAGCTTTGCTCCTACCAGTTTGCAGGGTTGTCTCGGGCCGCCCCTGCTTCTGCCGTCCTACAGACAGGTTTCTCCCCTCCTGCTGCTTGAACAGCTCAAGCCCAGGAAGACAGAACAAAGGATTTCCTTTGAGAGAGGAAGACAACACCCTCTCTCTTTGGAAATAAGTGTTACATGTCCTGGGAGGGAAAGCCTGCCCAAGCCACTGGTATGATTTGAAGGGCACATTTGGTGCCCTCCTTGCATAAACCGGTTTACACCAGCCCAGGGACGTCCAGCCCCTGCTCTGGTACGAAACTGGACAATGGAAAGGGGAGTTACCAGTCCCCTGTCCAACACCATCCCAGGGTTTGTGCCCAGAGCTCCTCCAGGTGGCCACTTGATTCTGCCATCTTGACTCAAAGGTGGGCAGAGGCCCCTGGGAGCATCTGAGTGGGCAGATCAGGCAGGTGACATCAGAGCCCCCTCCTGATAGGTGGTCACCCTGCTAGGTGACCAATCTCCCTTTTAGGGCCCTATAGGGTTTCCCTTTTGGGTGGGTCCTCAGATTCGATGTGCAAGGCAGAGCAGTGCACTGATCTGGTCAGTGAACTGCTCTGCCGCCTGTAGCTCCACGGGCAAGTAGAGCCCTTGTTCTTCTGAACTCCTGACCTCTGTCAGGAGTTCGAGGCGCTCCTCCACGCGCAGGATTCTGCCTGCACTTCATCCCTGGTGTCTAGTGGGAGAGCTCTGCTCTTCTACTAGGCTTCCTTCTGCCTCTCTTCTCCTTTTTACTGCTGTGCTCCTTGTGTGCTTTTTCTTCATTCTCTGTCCCATTTTGTGCTCCTTTTGCCATTCGCTTCTGCGTTACTCTTTCCTCGCTTCTCACTCTGCGCTCTCTCTCACTCACTCTCCCCCCGCCCCTTCTCTCTCTCCCTCTCTCTGCCCTGCCGCTGCTACCCCTGCGCCCCACGCCTTTTTTTGCACCGTTTTCCACCCCCACCTCCCAGCTGTCCTCTCCTTCCTCCCCTTCTTAATGCCACCCGTGCCGGTGGTGTGCCTAAGACAAGCCCGTCTGTGCCCGTCCGCGCCTGGACCGTGCCCAGTGCCGGGACCCTTGGTTCTCCCCCAGCACCCACCCCGCCACGACTCTTCTCTGCTGCGACGCCATCACCCTCCACGCACTCAAAGCCAGCCGCTCATTCACCTGCCCTCAGGCCAGCCCGCAGCTCACCCGCAGACCCTTCTCCTGCCCGAACTGCACCTTCACCATCCTCCCTGCCAGCGACCCTTCCGCCATGACAGGACGCAACCATCTCAGATGCATCCTACTCAAAACCCCCTCCCTCCACAAAAACGCCATAAAACTCTGGAACCTACTCGACTCAGTCTCCCCAGACGTCACCTTCCTGACTGAGACCTGGATGACCCCCTTCTCAGCACCCGACATCACCATTGCCATCCCGGATGGCTACAAGATCACCCATAGGGACCGCACCAACAAACCAGGAGAAGGCATCGCATCGTCCACAGGAATACCCTCAAAATCAGGACCAGCACTGACGAACACCTGCACTTCCAGATCCACACCGATCCAAACACCACCCTCAGAGGGACCCTCGTTTACAGACCCCCCCCCCCCCCCCCCCCGGACCCTGACAGCAGTTCAGTGACTCCATCTCAGACGTCATCAGCACACACTCCCTCGCATCCACAGACTACATACTCCTCGGGGACCTGAACTTCCACCTCGAGAACACCAACGACAACAACTCCACCATCCCTCTATACGTTCTCGCCAACCTCGGCCTCGTGCAGCTCTTCAGGACACACGCTCAACCCCATTTTCTCCGCTAGTAAACATGTCTCCTTCAGCCACACCACCGAACTTCACTGGACCGACCACCGCTGCATCCACTTCTCCTTCGAGAAAACCCACAACACACCATCACCAGCAGCGGATTCCCCACTGCAGATGGACCAAGGTCACCAAAGACCAGCTGATCACCACACTTTCCCGGAACACACCACCGACATAGCAGCCTGCAACCTCAGGCAGTGGATTGACGACTGTGCCAACACTCACACCCTGATCAAGAAACCTTCAAACAGACGCATTGACAGAAAGGCCTTCTGGTTCACCGCCAACCTCCAAGAATCCAAGCAAACATGCCGAAGACTCGAGAAAAAAGTGTCGCCAAAAACAGACCACCGGACAACCACACAGCCTTCAAGAATGCCATCCGCAGACACCACCAACTCATTCGAACCGCCAAACGAACCCCCTTCAAAGAACTAATCGACAGCGATGCACACAGCTATAAGGAGGTCTTAAACATTGTGAAAGAACTCTCCAACAACATCCCGCCATCAAAAGACCTCTGCGACTCCCTAGCCACTTTCTTCTACCACAAGATCGCAAACATATATGACAGCTTTAATACCCTGACCCCCCCTCCCCCCTGTCAACTACCAACACCACAGACTCACGCCAACCAGCCTCCTGCTCTCCTGGACCCACGTCAACGACGGCACCATCCACTCCAGCTCATCATCCGACCACTGCCCTCACCACATCTTCAACAAAGCGAGCTCCGTCATCGCACCCCAACTCTGGAATATCATCTTCTACAGTTCCTTCGAGGCCGCCACCTTCCCGGAGAGCTGGAAACACACCGAGATCAACGCCCTCCTCAAGAAACCCAAGGTGGACTCAAAGGACCTCGAGAACTTCCAGCCCATCTCCCTGCTCCCCTTCCCGGCAAAAGTAATCGAGAAAATTGTCAACAAACAACTGACCCTCCTCCTCGAGGATAACAACACTCTGGACCCATCCCAATCCAGATTCCGCAGCAACCACAGCACGAAACCGCCCTCATCGCTGCCGCCACCAACGACATCAGAATCCTACTTGACAATGGAAAAACCGGGGCCCTCATTCTCCTGGACCTCTCGGCCGCCTTAGATACCATCTGCCACCCCACCCTACACACATGACTCAACGACACAGGGATCTGCGACAGAGCCCTGAACTGGATCACCTCCTTCTGCACCGGCAGAACCCAGAGAGTCCGCCGCCCTCCCTTCCACTCTGGAGCCACCAAGATCATCTGGGCATTCCCCAGGGGTCGTTCCTCTGCCCAACCCTCTTTAACGTTTACATGGCTCCGCTTGCAAACATCGTCCGATCACACAACCTCAACATCGTCTCATACGCAGGTGACACCCAGCTGATCCTCTCCCTCGCCAAGGACCCCGCCACCACCAAAACCATCCTCCACGAAGGAATGAAGGCCATCGCCGAATGGATGAAGAACAGGGGCCTGAAACTGAATTCTGACAAAACTGAGGTCCTCTTCCTCGTCTCCACCCCCTCTGCCTGGGATGACTCCTGGTGGCTTGCCACACTGGGTACCACACTGACAACCACCGACCACACACGCAACCTGGGGTTCCTCCTGGACTCGTAGTGTCCAGAGTAGTGCACTTTACAAATGCTTTGATTGAAGATTCCAGAAGGACTCCTCTGGAACTTTTACTTTGACTTCTGGCCACTGGAATTGCAACTGGACTTCACAGGAACCTACAAACTGCAGCTCCAGCGATGACGCTCTGCAACATTTTTTCCCTGGCTCCTTCCAGCAACTGCAACATTTCCCCTGCTATGTATCCTCCTGTACCTGTATAGAGCCTGGCTTCCTAGACACTGACTACACCTCGCTAATAGGGGATACATGGACCTGTTATAAGGTGATAACACCATAGTTGCTCACCACACAGCAGGCCAGCTTCCTACATACTTGGTGTTAAATAAGTGCAAAGCAAGAAACTGAAATGATTTTTATTTAAATCTAACATTCCACAACACCCTTCAGACCAATTCACATGCCGCTTCCCAGACTTTATCAGGGAAATGAGCACCCAAGACCTTTCCCTATGCTTTTCTAGCCTTGTATAAGTGTCTGGACCAATCAGATTTATGGCTCGGTACATGTGATAGAGACTTCTGGTTGCAGATTCCTTACCTAAGAAATATCCCCCAGGCGTCAGTCTGGATCTAGAGATTTGTCCTCGAGCAGTACCTCTGCACGCAATTAGGTGACGTCGGTCGAGTCTGCATCCATCATTGGTGTCGTGGTTTCCAGATATGCCATTGCAGGTTGCATATAGGCACCATTCTGGGATGCTGACATCAGTTCTTTTCTTTCTGCGTCAGCCTATGCGCAGATCCGAAGAAGAGCTACCCCACAGTCACTTTTTGACTTGCTTTTTCAACTTTTTGTTGCAGCTTTTTGACCTCCTATTCCTTTACATATGTCCTCACTGAAGACAGGCTTCAAGCCTTGAGACTCCTGTCATCGGATGTTGTCTGTGACGGATCTGCACCTCGTGTGTCTTTGGTGATTGGAGTGCGGACCGAACCAGCCCATGAACCCAAAAGCTTTGAGGGAGCAGTCCCTAAATGTTCTTGCAGCCCAGTGCTCATTCTTGCGTCGATCTTGGTCGAAAGGAAGGTCCCAAAACCGCTCGAGGAGCCCACGCTGTCGTCCCATTCAGAGTCTTAAGGTAAGCACAAGAAGAGGTCAAAGAGCAGCAAACGTTCTTCGACTTCACCCCGTCGGTCGGATGTGTGATGCAGGAAAAACAGCGTTGTCACTCTAGACCTCCGTCCTCGAAGCCCACTTCTGGGTCGGCTCTGCCCCTCCCCAAGTTTCCGGGAGCCAGATCCACCCCTGTCCAACTCCTTGAGTTCTTTGATGCCATGCGCCTCATATGTGGGCTGTCTGACCCTGCTGGTGCACCTTTGTCCCACGGGGTTCTCAACGCCCCCCTCGTGTGCTGCTCTGGCGGATTTGGACCCGCAGGGCACCCAGGGATCAGTTTCCATATCCTCACTGGCGTTGTTCGTGCCACTGTGACCTTCCCTGACGATGGTGCAGACGTCACTGCTCCCGATGCCACCCACGGTTGGCGTCGATCCCATACTTAATGTCGACTGTGACACTTAGCCGGACTGGCATAGCTGGACGCTGATTCGGACTTCGGGGACCTTGCTCCCCAGGTTGGCTCCTGATCCTTGTTTTTATGGTTACAGTGAGAGTATGAAGGGGTCGCTGGACCCTTTAAAATACCAACTTGATGATCTTGTAGGAAAGTATGATCTTCCTGACAGTTACCCCTCTTTTTGCTTTGTCAGTGTGTTTTTGACTGTAGTGCACTGGGAACCTGCTAACCAAGACCCCAGTGCCAATGTTCTCTCCCCTAAATGTAGTTTGTAAGCAACTTTTACACCCCACAATTGGCATACCGGTGTACCCCTGTAAGTCCCTAGTATATGGTACTTAGGTACCCGGGGCATTGGTACACCAGGAGACCCCCAATATGCAGCAGTATGTGTTATACCACCCATGGAAGCCCCTGCAAACTGCTACTACAGGCCTGCCATTGCAGCTTGTGTGAAATGATGCATGCACATTTCACCCCAGAGGTGTAAGGTCCCCCTTATATAATTTTCACTGTACTCTGACAATATGTCACCCTTAAGGTAGGCCCTCCAGACCAACCGGCAGGTTGCATGATGTGAGGGTGCCCCTGCATGAGCAGAGGCACCCCTACAAACCCCAGACCCCATGTTCTTGGCTTTGTAAGTATGGGAAAGCCATCTTAAGGTATGTATTCAACACTGGTCATGACAAGATGCCCAACTACATAATGGCTTCACTGAACCTATTCATATTTGGTATCAAACATGCTGGAATCATGCAACTACACTGATTCCAGAGTTAGTTGCATGATACCATGTACTGTGGGGCACCTTAGAGGATCCCCCATATCTGCCTGTGCAGACTTACTCTGGCACGAAACCACACAAAGGACAGGGGATGACTACCCCCCCTGTCCAGCCCTTCCTTAGGGAAGTGCCCAGAGTTTTTCCATGTGGCTGCTAGATTCTACCATCTTGGAAAAAAGATGAGCAGAGGCTCCAGGGCGCATCTGAGTAGTCCGTCCACCAGATTAGAACCCCTAAATCCTCCCACCCCCTTCCCTGATAGGTGGGTCAGCTGTTCAACCACCCTAGATTCGTCAGTAAGATTCTTCTGCCACCTGAACATTGGAACTACTGCTGGACTGCTCTGGGCACTAAGACAACACTGAACTAGTAGGAGGGCTCCTACTGCAGCTTTGTCTCTGTGCCTTGCAAGGACTCTGCAACCTCCATGGCTGTTCATCCTCCAGAATCCCAAGGACTCTGCCTGGACTTAGGACAGCAATAATGAATCTCCCTTGGAGTGAAGGAGTCACTCTCTTGCATCAACGGGCACCTCTGAGTCGACAAATGGATCCTGCTGTCCTACGGACTCTTCTAGGCTCTATGTAGAAAGCTGGCTCTGTATATACTACATCAAAATGAGATGTAGTGTGCACAGAGTCCAGGGGTTCCCCAAGAGGCTGGACAGGGTTAATAATAGATAATACTAATCCTCTATTTGTGGTAGTGTGGTCGAGCAGTTAGGCTTATTAGAGGGTAGTGTTAAGCATTTGTTGTACACACACAAGCAATACGTGAAAACACACACTCAATGACTTAACTCCAGGCCAATAGTTTTTTATATAGAAAAATATTCTTTAGTTAATTTATTTTTAGAACCACAAGATTCATTTAGCAGGTAATTACATTAAATGAAAGGTACTTTGCATAGTAATAGCTGAGACTTTGAATAGATTGAATATTGTACACAGTTTTCATTAAAATGGCAAAAAGCTATTTTAAAAGTGGACACTGCAATTTTCAACAGTTACTGGGGCAAGGAAGTACAGTACAGTTTCAGAGGTAAGTACCACACTTAAGGATTCTCTGGGTTATAGGTAGTCCACCATTGGGGGTTCAAGGCAACCCCAAACACCCAGCAACACAAGGCCGGTAAGGTGCAGAGATCAAACAGGAGGCAAAATAACATGGGTGCCTATGGAGACAGGGGGTACTCCGGTTCCAGTCTGCTTGCAGGTGAGTACCCGCGTTATCAGAGGGCAGATCAGGAGGGATTGGAGGAGTACTGGAGGGGCCCCAATTAGGCACAAAACCACACCCTCAGCGGCACGGGGATGCCAGGTGCAGTGTGCAAACAGGCCGTTGGGTTCTCTATAGAACTCTATGGAGGGACCCGGGAGTCACTTAGGCGCTGCAGAGAGGTCACAGGGGGGCTTCTCAAGCAAGCTACCGACTGGGCAAGGGTGAGGGCCACCTGCTGGTTGTTAATGCACCTGTGTTCGTTTCTCACCGGCCTGGGGGCTGCGGGTGCAGTGCTTCTTCAGGCGTCGGATATCTTCATCCCAGGCAGTCGCAGTCAGGGGGTCCTCGGGATTCCCTCAGCAGGTGTTGTCGTGGGGGTGCAGAGAGGTCAGCCCAGAGTGGACACGTCATCTGAGTCGCCTGAGGGTACTCTCTGGATAGTTGGTTTCTCTGGACACAGGCCGGGGGCGTCGGGTGCAGAGTAGTGGGGACTCATGCTTCTGTAGTGAGGTGGAATTTCCTTTAAAGATGGATGTCTTTTCTTCTGGTTGGGCAGAGCCCCGCTGCCCACAGGAGTTCTTGGTCCTCGGTGATGCAGACAGTCCCCTGGAGGCTTTTTAGGGGTCACTGGTCCTGTAGAACGCTTTGCTTTTCGGTTGCAGGGTCTTTCAACCAGGAGACAGTTCGGTAGGACTGAGGCCAAGTCAGTTGTCATCTCCTTTTCTTTGCTGGGTTTTCACCTCAGCAGTCCACCTTGTGAGGTCATCTGGAATTTGAGGAGCTGAGTTCATGGTTGCCCCTAAATACTAAATTTGTGTGTTAGGGTTAGAGGGCAGTAGCCAATGGCTACTGTCCCTGAGGGTGGCTACACCCTCCTTGTGCCTTCACTCCATCTGGGAAGGGGAGTTAATCCCTATCCCTATTGGTCCTAATCCTCCAAAGCAAGATGGAGGATTTCTCACGGAGGGGGTCACTTCAGCTCTGGTCACCTTAGGGGTGGACCTGGCTGAGGGGATGACTCCTCCTTGATTTTCTCATTATCCCTCCGGACTTGCCGCCAAAAGTGGGGGCTCGTCTGGGGGGGTGGGGGAGAATCTCCACTAGCTGGAGTGCCCTAAGCATTGTTAACACTAGGCCTGAGCCTTTGAGGCTCACTGTCAGGTGTTACAGTTCCTGCATCGGGAGGTATGAAGCACCTCCACCCAGGACAGGCTTTATTTCTGACCACAGAGTGCACAAAGCCACTCACCCCATGTGGTCCGAAACTCGCCTGGAAGTGGCAGGCTGGCACAGACCGGTCAGCCTTGCACTAGTAGTTGGGCTAACATACAGGGGGCATCTCTAAGATACCTTCTGTATGCATTTTTTTTTTATAAATCCAACAAAGGCATCAGTGTGGGTTTATTGTGCTGAGAAGTTTGATACCAAACTTCCCAGTATTCAGTGTAGCCATTATGGTGCTGTGGAGTTGGTAATGACAAACTCCTAGACCATATACTCAGTATGGCTACCCTGCACTTACAATTAAGAATTGACTTCGACACTGTAGGGGCATAGCGCTCATGCAGCTATCCCCTCACCTGTGGTATAGTGCACCCTGCCTTAGGGCTGTAAGGCCTGCTAGAGGGGTGACTTACCTATGCCACAGGTAGTGGTTTGGGGCATGGTGCTCTGAGGGGAGTGCAATGTCGACTTAGTCTTTTTCTCCCCACCAGCCGACACAAGGTGCAAAGCAGTGTGCATGCACTGAGTGAGGGGTCCCTGAGGGTGGCATAATACATGCTGCAGCCCTTAGGGACCTTCACTGACCACAGGGCGCTTGATACCAGGGGTACCTTTTACAAGAGACTCAACTGTGTGCCAGGGTTGTGCCAAATGTGGAAATAAAGATACAGTTTTAGGGAAAGAACACTGGTGCTGGGGCCTGGTTGGCAGGGTCCCAGAACACTGCCAATCAAAGCTGGCATCAACATTAGACAAAAAGTGGGGGATGACCATGTCAGCTGTGGCGTTTTCCTACACTCTACAACACAGGTTTTGGTTATGTTGTTCTCCAGAGGTCCGACCTATCTTCTTTGTGTCTGAGAAGTCTGTGGTCCCTTGTTGGAACTTCTTGGCTGATACCCCTGTGCTCTTCGTCTGTTTGTCGTTGCCAAGGCTTGTTGGCTATTAAGTCTGAAAACCTCCTAGCTCCGGGAAGTCCCAGCCTCACACAGCCCCAAGAACGAGGTCCTCATTGCAATTGCTGCAGTGGAAACTGGCTAATGAATCCATTTTATTATTTCTCCAGGCCTGACGTCATCCTATGATACTCCATGCTGAACAGGCCTGAAAAACATATGCAAAAGGTAGGATGACTTTTACTAAATTAACCCTGAAAGACAGCTTGTAATGCAAGGCTTGCCTCAAAGAGACACCTCACACAACATACATTGCTTCATTCACCCAGCAACAGACAGACATCTGAATGTCTACATAGGTCTGAGGAAAGTTTATGAAGAAACTGGTTTGGTGATGCTTGGAAAGTCCCAACCGTCTGAGAAATGTGAAGGTGACGCTTGTGATCATCTTGTATCACGCTGCAAACATGAAATGTTGTTCTACTGTGGTTGGATAGATGCCTAATGTATGTATAACACCATGCATCACCTGATCAACATCACACCATGTACTTGATGAAGAAATTACCTCTCTGTTGTTCTTATTGGGTGATGTATTTTCACATTTTTGTGGACTTCTTCCATAAAAGGTTGTATTGAAGTTTTGCAATTTGGACTGCTCAAGCCATCAGTTCCCGTTCACGTCTTAAATTGTCTTTCTTTATATCCTAGGACTGGCTAGTGTCTGTTTTTGTTCCTGTTCTGGAGGAGGCTTCAACACTGCAACATGGGCATCCATCTTTGTTGTCCTGCTGAGGCCTCTCTGACTTCCTTTGCCTGCTGCCAGAGGGTTCTCCTGGCGTTGCCAACCGTTCCTGCAGTCTCCTGCTGGGATTCCTGCTTGCTGAGGGCTGACCCTGACTTAACTACAAAAGTTGAGTCCCTCGGACCTTGCTGGTCCCCAAATCCAGCAACACTTGGTGCATAGCTTTCTTGCATTTCCCCAGGCTTGTTGGTGGCCCTGCTCACCACTTACCCCCTGCAACCCAATGACTGGCGTGGGACAGCTCGTGTATGACTCCTGAGATCTGTCTGCATCAACTGAACACCACAGCTGCTCTTTCACGACAATCGTCCCTCAGGAAATCATCTCCAAGAAGGGTGGGCATTGTCCTCCTGCATCCCTGGGTGATCTAGACTCTGTCTCCTCTTTGCTTAGGTCCTCTTCATCTGTAAGCGATGACTGGGTTCTACCGACCTGGTCCAGAGGTCACCGCAGAAGCTGGACGAATGAGGCCCCCCTTGACTTCAATGGGTGGTTCTAACACAACTTCACCCTTATGCACCTCGGCTCCCTAATGTACGTACTCCACTTCTCTGGGTATCCACAGGTGGGGTCACCCTTGAACCTCCCTTGTCCCAACGGGTTTCCTTGTGCTCCTCTGGGGAGGATCCTAGAACATGAAAACTCTAACCGCGACTTCCCCATGTTATCCAGTGGACACTGACCAGGTTACAACTCTGCACTTGGGAACCTGGGTAATCCTAGCTACATAACTTTGGTGTTTTAGTGTTTCCCTAGTCCTGAGGGTCCATGGGTGGCAACCTTGGTTAGTAGTGACTTTGACATCCCATTTTATCAGTATATAGTTGCCTCTCCCTCCCCTGCCAAAATAGGGGCTCATGTTATTTTATGCCTTCACTTACCTGTTTCTAAGTATATTTTTGTGTGTACATATCTCCAGTTACCTTGGTGTGGTTCTTTCTTATGTGGACATCACTGACTGACTATTGTGGTAGTCGCAATTGTTTTACACCTGCTCTGATAAGCCTTAGCTGCTCTCTACAGGTACCCTATGAGAGGATTTGTTATCTGGAACCACTTACACTATCACTAAGGGTTGCCTGGACTTAGTGCAGGGTGTCTCACCTATACACCATATACTGAGCCAGCCTCCTACCGAACCCATGGACTTGGGTTCAGGGCTTGGTTGAAGCCAGTGGCCTAGATACCTCCCCTCACGCTGGCATGCTTTCTCTCCTTACCGTGGCTACAGACAAAGGAGCGGTGCATTCAGTGGTTGTGAGGAGCGCAGCCGAGGTCCTGGGCCTCGAGTTGCCTTCTGTGATCATCAGGACCAGAGTCCTGGCTGAGGTGCTTCATCCTGGGGCTTCCTTTTCAGAACCCGTCTTGCCGTTCAATGAGGCCCTCATTGATGTCCTGCTGGGGACTTGGTTTAAACCCAGCACAGGGGCTCCTGTAAACAGGACAGTTGCCTGCTGCCATAGGTGTAGGAGGCTGGCCCTCTATGTAGTGTGCGAAACCAGGCACACGGTATAGAGGGTCTGGGCAACCACACGTTTTACAGAGGTAAAAACTAGACCACCCAATGATCTAATTTTTATGGTACCTTCTTTGAGCAGTTAGGCTAATCTTGGACAAGTACAAAGTATTTGTTGTACTCACAGTATCAATAAAGCAAGACACACACTCAAAAGAATTACTCGAGACCAATTTACAAAAATACTTAAGGTTTTTATAAAAATCTTAAGACCAAGATCATCAAAACTGAGTAAGTACTTTTTAAGTTATGAATTTTTAAAATTTAGAAAATGTCTGTTGTGTGCCTAGTTACGCACTATGGGAATCAGTGGAGAAATTCTTTAAAAATGCGTATAGAATGAGAAAATGCATTTACCTTTTGCAGGTGTGTCGAGGTCGTCAGTGAGCACTGTGGACCTGCTGGAGCATTCTGGGGGGGCTCCCGGTTTCGGCGGGAGCAGCGGCAGAAAGTCGTTGGAGCTGGTCCAAGGGCACTGTGGGGGACCACTGCACAGGTGGACTTCAAGGTGAGTCCAGCGGGTCTCCTTTGAGTGTCGAAGTCGCAAGGGGTGGGGGACCCTTAGGGCACAGCTGGTTCTTCGGTACAGGGCGGCTGGGAGCAGAGCGATTCGGTGAGCCAGGAGCTGTGCACAAAGGTGCTCTTGGAAGCAGGAGGTAGATCGCTGTAGGAAGTTGGCTCTGTATATACTATTTCAAAGTAAGAAATAGTGTGCACAAAGTCCAAGGGTTCCCCTTCGAGATAAGATAGTGGGAAAAGTAGATAATTCTAATGCTCTGTTTTGTGGTAGTGTGGTCGAGCAGTAGGCTTATCAGAGGGTAGTGTTAAGCATTTGTTGTACACACACAGGCAATACATGAGGAACACACACTCAAAGACTTACTCCAGGCCAATAGGTTTTTATATTGAAAAATATATTTTCTTAGTTTATTTTAAGGACCACAGATTCAAGATTTACAGTTAATACTTTAAATGTAAGGTACTTCACTTAGATACTTTAGGAACTTTGAATGAAAACAATATCATGTATTATGTACAGTCTTTGTAAAAATGGCAATAGGCTATTTTCAAAGTGGACACTGCAAAAATCAGCAGTTCCTGGGGGAGGTAAGTAAAGGTTAGATTAGTAGGTAAGTAAAACACTTACAAGTCTCAGTCCTGGGGCATAGGCAGCCCACCGTTAGGGGTTCAGGTGCAGAGGTCAAAGAGGTGCCCAAAACACATAGGTGCCTATGGGGAACATGGGTGCTCCGGTTCCAGTCTGCCAGCAGGTAAGTACCTGCGTCCTCGGGGGGCAAACCAGGGGGGTTTTGTAGAGCACTGGGGGGGGGGACACAAGTAGGCACACAAAACACTCAGCGGCACAGGGGCGGACTGGTGCAGTGTGCAAAGCAGGCGTTGTGTTTTGTATAGGTTTCAATGGAGGGGCCCGGGGGTCACTCTAGTGGTGCAGGCAGGCACAGGGGGGGCTTCTCGGGACAGCCACCACCTGGGCAAGGCAGAGGGTCTCCTGGGGGTCACTCCTGCGTCGAAGATCGGTTCCTTCAGGTCCTGGGGCTGCGGGTGCAGTGTTGGTTCCAGGCGTCGGGTCCCTTGTTACAGGCAGTCACAGTCAAGGGGAGCCTCTGGATTCTCTCTGCAGGCGTCACTGTGGGGGCTTAGGGGGGTCGTCTCTGGTTACTCACGGGCTCGCAGTCGCCGGGGAATCCTCCCTGAGGTGTTGGTTTTCTGCAGGTCGAGCCGGGGGCTTCGGGTGCAGAGCGTAAAGTCTCAAGCTTGCCGGGAAATGTGAAGTCCTTAGAAGTTGCTTCTTTGTTGCAAAGAAGTAGCTGGTTTTGAACAGGGCCGCTGTTTACGGGAGTTTCTTGGTCCTGTAGTCCAGGGCAGTCCTCTGAGGCTTCAGAGATCGCTGGTCCCTGTCAGATGCGTCACTGGAGCAGGTTTTCGAAGTTGGAGACGGGCCGGTAGGGCTGGGGCTAATTCAGTTGTCGTCTTCCGCCTTCTCTGCAGGCTTGTCGGTCAGCAGTCCTTCTTCTTTCTTCAGGTTGCAGGAATCTTATTTCCTGGGATCTGGGGAGCCCCTAAATACTGAATTTAGGGGTGTGTTTAGGTCTGGGAGGGCAGTAGCCAATGGCTACTGTCCTTGAGGGTGGCTACACCCTCTTTGTGCCTCCTCCCAGTGGGGAGGGGGGCACATCCCTAATCCTATTGGGGGAAAACTCAAGAAGGAGGATTTCTCAGGGCAGAGGTCACCTCAGCTCAGGACACCTTAGGGGCTGTCCTGACTGGTGGGTGACTCCTCCTTGTTTTTCTCATTATTTCCTCCAGCCTTGCCGCCAAAAGTGGGGGCAGTGGCCGGAGAGGCGGGCATCTCCACTAGCTGGGATGCCCTGGGGCGCTGCAACAAAAGGGGTGAGCCTTTGAGGCTCACTGCCAGGTGTTACAGTTCCTGCAGTGGTAGGTGAGAAGCACCTCCACCCAGTACAGGCTTTGTTCCTGGCCACAGAGTGACAAAGGCACTCACTCCATGTGGCCAGCAACATGTCTGGTGTGTGGTAGGCTGGCAGGAACTGGTCAGCCTGCACTAGAATTCGGGTATGTATTTAGGGGGCATCTTTAAGATGCCCTCTGGGTGTATTTTACGATAAATTGCACACTGGCATCAGTGTGCATTTATTGTGCTGAGAAGTTTGATACCAAACTTCCCAGTTTTCAGTGTAGCCATTATGGAACTGTGGAGTTTGTGTTTGACAAACTCCCAGACTGTATATTCTTATGGCTACCCTGCATTTACAATGTCTAAGGTTTTGCTTAGACACTGTAGGGGCATAGTACTCATGCACATATGCCCTCACCTGTGGTATAGTGCACCCTGTCTTAGGGCTGTAAGACGTGCTAGAGGGGTGACTTACCTATGCCACAGGCAGTGTGAGGTTGGCATGGCACTCTGAGGGGAGTGCCATGTCGATTTAGTCATTTTCTTCCCACCAGCACACACAAGCTGTGAAGTGTGCATGTGCTGAGTGAGGGATCCCTAGGGTAGCATAAGACATGCTGCAGCCCTTAGAGACCTTCCCTGGCATCAGGGCCCTTGGTACCAGGGGTACCATTTAAAAGGGACTTACCTGAGTGCCAGGGTTGTGCCAATTGTGGAGACAAAGGTACAGTTTAGGGAAAGAACGCTGGTGCTGGGGCCTGGTTAGCAGGGTCCCAGCACACTTTCAAATCATAACTTAGCATCAGCAAAGGCAAAAAGTTAGGGGGTAACCATGCCAAGGAGGCATTTCCTTACAGTTGAGTTTAGGGTCGCTTGCACATTAGCAGGGACACTCTAGTGGGATGTCCTGGTACTTTCTGAAGCACCTCGACTGTGGCTTCCTTCTGGTCCTTTTTTCAGTCTGGAATGGACTGTCCTTCTGGGTGTCCGACATGAGGTTACCAGTACCTCATGCTATTGCACGGAGATTGCAGTGCCATCAAACTTGACAGACTTGCAGGTTTTGTCCTCATATTCCTCAGGTGGACCGGTCTAACTGCGGATCCGGTTTCCTGGTCAACAGCCAGTCAGTGTAGTGGACTTCACTGGTCTTCTGGTCTTTATTACAGGGGAGTGATGCTTTCACTCTGGAGAGAGGTCTTCGGCAATTTTTCAGACGTGTGGATGTCCTCTGGGAGTTTGTAGAGTCAGTCCAATGTCCAAGCAATCCCTCAGCGGCGATTGTCAAGTCCTGGGGGCAGCAGACAGGGTTTGCCACCTTCTTCTTGATGCAGCAGGACTTCAGTTCTCGAGCCCCGGGTGGTCTTTGTTGCTGGTCGTCTTTTGTCCCTGGAATCTGAATCTCTGGTCTAGGGGTGCCGACTAAATATTGTATTTAGTGGATGTTTAGGTGAGTACTTAGTAGTGCCCAACGGCTTCTACCTTTTCGTAGCTACATCCACTAAGTGACCACTACGTGTGGGCAGAGGTCACTTTTTTACACCTGATTGGCTATTTTTCTTCCATACAAGATGGAGAAAAATTAAATGAAGGGGTAACCTTGCATGCAACGCCTTAGGGTTGGTGCAAGCTGGGGCTGTTTACTGCTGCTATCCTTTTTTTCCTGCCGTTGCTCCCACTAAAAGTGTGTGTTTGTAACAGGGGCGGCCATCTGCTGCCAGCAGCCGACTTGGGGAAATGAGGAAGCCCTTTGAAGCTCACTAGCTGGGCATTGCTCATTCCTCGGAAGTGTGATAGCACCTCTGCCAGGAAGGGCTTTGTTCTGGGATCCAGAGAGCAGGATCTCTCACCCCAGGGTTCCAGCATCTTGTCTGGTGGTGGTAGGCTGGTTGTGACCAGCCAGCAACCATGCCAGGGTAGTTAGCTTTTGCAGTGGGCACCTCTAAGGTGACCCCTGGGTACATTTTGGAATAAATCCAAGGCTGGTGCCAGATTGGATTTATCTTTCTGAGTTGTTTGATACCAAACAACCCAGGGTTCAGAGTAGCCATCATGAAGCTGTGAAACTCGTACTGACCAGTGTCCAGCACATGTTTGAAAATGTCAGCTCTGCTCACTTACTATGTCTCATGTTTGGAAAGGACACAGTAGGGGTATATTGCTCATGCATCTTTGCCCACACATACAGTATAGTGCACCCTGCCTTAGGGCTAGAAGGCCTCCCAGAGGGGTGACTTACTATATTGCATGCAGTGTGTAGTGGACAGGGCACACATGCTGTGTGCCATGTCGAGTTTGCATTTTAGGATTGCACCAGAACACTCGCCCTGCAATGATAGTGCTGGGTGTATCTGAATGCATGGCTCTGGAGGATGACACAATTTATGCTTCTGCCCTCATGGGCCTACCTTTAGTACTTCATGCCGGCGGCACCACTTACTGGGGATTTATAGTGGCAGCTAAAGGTATTGCCACTTGTGCCAATGCATCACAACAGTTTTGGGAAAAAGATCTGGCCCAGGGAACCTGGTTAGCAGGGGCCCTGGGCACTAACAACTTTGAGACCACAGCAAATATCAGGCAAAAAGTGGGGGCTAACCATGACAAAAGAGGTCTTTTCTCACAGTTGGCCTGCACCTAATGACCCAACATTCCTGACCCAACACCCCACCTCTAAGACCTTGGTACTACAGGCTTCTACATCCTCAGACATATTCCCTTGCATACGAACAGCTTAGATAGAAAATGTTTTCATCCACCAGGATTGTGGTCCGTGAACACCACATGCCTTTTGGGCCATTACTCCCACACCTTATGGGACACTGTTGCACAGGTGCTACCTCAGGTCCCTGAAAAAGCCCAGGCTATTCTCTCCCAATCTGTTGCTGATGGGATAGATGCAGCTAAGTCCACAATCGGATGGGAACTGGATTCGACTGACTCACTGGGTAGATCGGTTGCATCACTGATGGCCTTGAGGTGCCACGGTTGGATGAGGGCGTCTGGATTTGCTGGAGATGCCCAAGGATCGCTTAAGGACATGCTCTTCGATATCACTTATCTCTTCAGAGACAAAGAACAGTCTGTTCTCAAGCACTTTAAGGAATACCTGGCTACGGCTCAGCTCTCAAGCCTCACAGATGCTGCACGCCTCCTTCAGTCTGCGTTTCACACCTTTCTTGGCTACAGGAGGGGCACCCAACCATATCCCTTTCCTTCCAGCCACACACAGCACATGCTACACAGCCTCTGCGTGGCCAGGGATGTCAGAATCAATGTCCTTATGGATCAGGGAGCCATCAGTCAGCCCAGTCCACCACCCCTAGTGCTGTAGCCTCCCAACCTTCCTACACTGACACTTCACCATCAGGAGGCAGGATTCGCCATCACCTGTCAAGTTTGGAATCCATCATGTCAGGCAGCTGGGTTATGCTTGTAGTCGAAAGGGGCTACTCCCTCCCCTTCCAGACTACCCTTCATTCCATTCCACCATCCTATGACCAGATGATGGAGGATCACCTGGCACTTCTCCGTGATGAGATTAAGGCTCTCTTGGCCAAGGGAGCCATAGAGAGGGTCTCTATGCCAGAAGTATATTGCAGTTGTTATTCCCGCTACTTTCTAGTGCCCAGAAAACACAAGGGCCTCTGCCCTATCCTAGACCTCCTGTCCCTCAGGCTCTTCCTCAAGAAGGAAAGGTTCAAGGTGCTCAGTCTGTCTCAGGTCCTCTCTGCCCTGGACCCAGGAGACTGGATGGTAGTGTTAGATTTGCAGGACGTACATTTCAAAGGATCCAGGATATTCAGGGTATATCAAAGTTTCAGCCATATCCTGAATTTCGGTGAGAATGACTCTGAGGCTGCTGGGCCTTATGGCCTCCTGCATCCTGCTGGAGAACCATGCAGATGGCATATGTGGTCCCTGCAGTGAGGCATGAAGTTCCAGTGGGTGCAGCATCAGGGGAATCTCCAACATGGTCCAGATCGCGGAGGGGACTGCGCAAGATCTGCAGTTGTGGCTTTTGAACTGCAATTCAGTCAGAGGCAGATCTCTCTCCCTTCCCCAACCAGATCTGACAGTAGTGACAGATGCACCACTCTCAGGATTGGGGGGGGGGGGGGACATGGGAGAGGCAAAGATCTGAGGTGCCTGGGCTCCATATCAGTCTTTCGGAGCTCAAGGCAATGAGGCTAGCATTGAAAGCCTTCCTTCCATCTCTCAAAGGGAAAGAGGTGCAGATGTTCATGAACAACACCACCGCTATGTGGTACTGCAACAAGCAAAATGGGGTGGGGTCGTGGACCCTTTGTCAGGAGGCTTTGTGCCTCTGGACATGGCTTGAACATCAGGGCATATTCTGGTGGTTCAACAACTGGTGGGCTCTCTGAGCGCCAGAGCAGACAAGCTCAGCCGTCAATGCCTAGCCAGTAACAAAAGGTATCTCCATCCGGAGGTGGAGCACGGTCTCTTTCAGCATTCATGAGAGTGTTGGTTAGGTATATTCGCCTCCGCAGTGAACACACAATGTCAGCTGTTTTACACATTGGAGTTTCCAAGGCGACACTCGCTTGGTGACATGTTTCACCTCAAGTGGAACTCAGGCCTCCTTTATGCCTTTCCACCAATACCACTTCTGCCCAGAATTCTCAAGAACGACCTGGCCCAAGTAATTCTTGTGGCTCCGGACTGGGCACAAAGAGTCTGGTATTCTGAGCTCTTGAGCATGGCCATCGATCCTCGAATCAGACTGCCTCTTCGGGAGTATGCTCTGTTGCAGCAGCAAGGGACGGTTCTCCACCCAAACCTGTCCAGTCTGCGACTTCTTGCTTGGAGATTGAGAGACAGCAGTTGACAGCTTTTGACCTTCCACTAAGTCTGTAACGTTATCCTGGCAGCCAGGCATCCATCCACCAAAACAGTATACGCCTTTTGTTGGAATAAATTTGTGGAACATAGTACAGACAGGTCTGTTGACTCCCTTTCTGCCCCTCTTTCGGAAGATCTTTTGTTTGTTCTTTCTCTGTACCAGCATGGTTCTACTCTGGGCACCCTCAAGGGTTATTTGTCTTCCATCTCGGCTTTCCTGAGATTACCTAGCAAACCCTCTTTGTTTATATTTCCTATGGTTGGTAGATTTCTGAAGGCTATTACCCAAATGATTCCTCCTTCTCAGATCATAATGCCCCAAAAGGATTTGAACTTAGTTTTTACTTTTCTGATGGATACTCCTTTCGAGCCACTTCCTAACTGTTCACTTTGGCTTCTTACTTTAAAGACAGCCTTCCTGGTCACCATCACTTCTGTTAGCAAAGGGAGTGAGCTGCAGACCCTTTTCTCGAAGCCACCTTTCATTTCCATCCATTCTGACAAGGTGATGCTTCGTACCAGAGCTTCTTTTTTACCTAAAGTGGTCACGTCCTTCCTTGTAGGCCAATCCATCACCTAGCCTGGATGCAAAAAGAGCGTTGACGCGCTCTCTTAATTGTATTAAAGAGTTCTGGGTGGATGATCAACTCTTTGTGGGTTATGTGGGGTGAAAGAAGGTCAGGTAATGCAGAAAAGAACCATCTCTAGATGGGTTGTTCTCCACATCAAAATGTGCTACTCATTAGCTAAGAAGCAACCCCCGGAGAGTTTGCCTGCTCACTCCACCAGACCAACAGCTGCAGCCACTGCATTCACGCAGAGTTCCAGTCCTGAACATCTGCCAGGCAGCAACGTGGGCATCAGTGCACACGTTCACCAAACACTACTGCCTGGACAGTCAGGTCTGAAGGGACGGGTACTTTGCCTGTTTGGTCCTGCAGGACTTCCTAGTATGATCTTGGTTTGCAGACCCACCTCTGGGGCTGGTATTGCTTGGGTATCTATTCTAAGGTAAGGAATCCACAACTAGAAGTCTCTATCATATGAACAACTTACCTTCGGTAATAAATTATCTGGTAGAGACATATTCTAGTTTGATTCCTTACCAACCCACCCATTCTCCCCGCTCTGCAAACTGATTTCTAGTGACAGGAACTTCCCTTTCAGGGTCCTCTTTCGGGCACACCAAGGTCTGTGTTCTTTATGGCTCCACGCTTTTGGTTTGGAAAGTCATGAAAACAAACTTACGGGAGCGCGCCGCGGTGGCATCTGTATATTTCCCGTGACGTCATATTCAGTGTTCACGATGCCAGCAACACACTCAGTCGATGGATGACACCTAATGGAATGCAGGGGTACTGCACACGGAAAATTCTCTGGATCCAGACATAAACCTGGGGGAAATTCTAAGGTGAGGAATCTGCAGCGAAAATGTCTCTACCAGATAAATTATTAACGAAGGTAAGTAGCTTGTTCATTAGTGTAATTAAATGTTGTCTTGATGCAGGATGTTATCTGGCATATGAGACATGGTTGGAGCATTGGGAAAATCTGTCTGTAGCTCCTGTGCTGTACCAACCAGTTTGGCACATTATAAAAATTGCCCAAGTCCAACCCCGAAAGTGCTCCTTGGAAGGTAATGAATATTTCCCCAGAGTATCAATTACCAAGTAACTGACACCACCCTTCTCTCCACAGAGCAGTCATCATATATCACTAATGATGCATCGGAAGTGCTGCAAGTGCTGAATGTAAAACTGTCTTGTGAAAAGTGAGCACCTAACAGTCCTCATAACCGTCAATTCCAAGATTCTAGCGGTCTGTCATACCACATTTGAAGGCATGGATCCCAAGCGGACACTGTCCCTCTTGAGTAGGACCAATGAAGGCTCCCCACCACGTGTCGTCCTCCCCCCAATCTCCCCCGTCGTTTTTCCCTGTTATCTTGATCAGTAAGCCACTTAGCAGCATAGCCCTAAGCCACTTAGCCCAATAATCTAGTTCCAGGTTCAGGAGACCAAATGTAGGAGGCTGGCCTGGCTTGTAGTGGGTACCTGATGGTACTTACACCTTGTGCCAGGTCCAGTTATCCCTTATTAGTAGATTAGTAGTGTTCTAGCAGCTTAGGCTGATAGAGGTAGCTATAGCAGAGCAGCTTAGGCTGACCTAGGAGACATGCAAAGCTCCGACTATACCACTTATATCATATAGCACTATATCACAAGAACCACAATACTCGGAGTTACTTAAAATAACAGTACTTTATTTTAGTGACAATGTGCCAAAAATATCACAGAGGATATTCTCCCTTAGGAGGTAAATAAAATACACAAAATATACACACAAACCAAAATCAGGTAAGTAAACAGTTAGAAAAATAGTGCAAACACTGTGGAATACAATAGGATGCAATAGGCCTAGGGGCAACACAAACCATATACTCTAAAAGTGGAGTGCGATCCATGAATGGACCCCTAGGCTAGTGTAGTGTGTAGAGGGTCGCTGGGAGTGTAAGAAAACACTAAGGGTGTTCAATATACCCCACCCCAAGACCCTGAAAAGTAAGAGTAAAGTATTACTACTTCCCCAGAAACACACTAAACTCGTGATAGAGAATTCTGCAAAGACCACAACAGACTGCAAAGCACTGAAGACGGATTCCTGGACCTGAGGACCTGCAAAGGAAGGGGACCAAGTCCAAGAGTCGCGAAAGTGTCCTGGGGGGGGGGGGGAGGGTCAAGAGCCCACTAAACCCCGGATGAAGGTGCAAAATGGCTGCCTCCGGATGAAAGAAGCTGAAGATTCTGCAACAACGAAAGGTGCTAGGAACTTCTCCTTTGTGCAGAAGATGTCCCATAGAGTGCTGAAGGATACAGCGTTGTTTCCTTGGAGAAAGACCGCAAACAAGCCTTGCTAGCTGCAAAGGTCGCAGTTGAAGAAAAAGGGTGCTGCTCAGGCCCAGGAAGGACCAGGAGGTCGTCCCTTGGGAGAGGAGACAGAGAGGCCCTCAGCAACACAGAGAACCCATGCACAAGAAGGCAGCACCCGCAGAAGTATTTGAACACAGGTTCAAGAAAACTGAGCACAGTGGTCGTCTCAACACTACAAAAGAGGGTCCCACGAAGCTGGTGGCCAACTCAGCGAGTTGAGCAGTGCAGGACGGAGTGCTGGGGACCTGGGCTAGGCTGTGCACGAAGGATTCCTTGCAAAAGTGCACAGAAGCCCTAGCAGCTGAAGTTCACGCAGTGCACAGGATTACTGTCTGGAGAGGGGAGGCAAGGACTTACTTCCTCCAAATTTGGACCACTGGACAGTCTGGGCCACTTGGGTCTACCACCTGTGTTTCAGGGGCCACGCTCGTCAGGACGAGAGGGGTCCCAGAGTACCAGTGATGCTGATGTTTGGTGCCTGCTGGAGCAGGGGGAAGGTTCCGTCGACCCACGGGAGATTTCTTCTTGGCTTCCAGTGCAGGGTGAAGGCAGACAACCCCCAGAGCATGCACCACCAGGAAACAGTTGTGAAAGCCGACAGGATTAGGTGCTACAATGTCGCTGGTAGTCTTCTTGCTACTTTGTTGCAGTTTTGCAGGCGTCCTGGAGCAGTCGAAGAGGGAGATGCAGAGGAACTCTGGTGAATTCTTGCAAGTCGTTATCTGAGGAAAAGCCCACAGGAGAGACCCTAAATAGCCCTCAAAGGAGGATGGGCAACCTATTGAGGTAAGTACCTATCAGGAGGGGTCTCTGACGTCACCTGCTGGCACTGGCCACTCAGAGGCCTCCATTGTGCTCTCACACCTCTGGATTCAAGATGGCAGAGGTCTGGGACACACTGGAGGAGCTCTGGGCACCGCCCCTGGGGTGGTGATGGACAGGGGAGTGGTACCTCCCCTTTTCTTTGTCCAGTTTCGCACCAGAGCAGGGACTGGGGGTTCCCTGAACGGCTGTAGACTGGCTTATGCAAGGAGGGCACCATATGAGCCCTTCAAAGCATTTCCAGAGGCTGGGGGAGGCTACTCCTCCCCAGCCCTTAACACCTATTTCCAAAGGGAGAGGGTGTAACACCCTTTCTCAGAAGAAATGCTTTGTTCTGCCTTCCTGGGACTGGGCTGCCCAGACCCCAGGAGGGCAGAACCCCGTCTGTGGGTTGGCAGCAGCAGTAGCTGCAATGAAAACCCCAGAGAGCTGGTTTGGCAGTACCCGGGGTCCATAGTGGAGCCCCGGGGATGCATGGGATTGCCACCCCATTCCATGATCTTAGACGTGTTACATGGCTATATTCAGAGTTACCATTGTGAAGCTACATATAGGTATTGACCTATATGTCGTGCACACGTGTAATGGTGTCCCCGCACTGAAAAAGTCTAGGGAAATAGCCCTGAACTATGTGGGGGCACCTTTGCTAGTGCCAGGGTGCCCTCACACTTAGCAACTTTGCACCTAACCTTCACTAAGTGAAGGTTAGACATATAGGTGTATTATAAGTTACTTAAGTGCAGTATAAAATGGCTGTGAAATAACGTGTGTTATTTCACTCTGGCTGCAGTGGCAGTCCTGTGTAAGATTCGTCTGAGCTCCCTATGGGTGGCAAAAGAAATGCTGCAGCCCATAGGGATCGCCTTGAACTCTAATACCCTAGGTACCTAGGTATCATGTACCAGGGAATTATAAGGGTGTTCCAGTGTGCCAATTAGAATTGGTGAAAATGGTCACTAGCCTATAGTGACAATTTTAAAGGCAGAGAGAGCATAAGCACTAAGGTTCTGGTTATCAGAGTCTGTGGCACAGTTAGTCACTACACAGATACACCCATTCAGGCCACAAACTGAGCACTGGGGTCCTGGCTAGCAGGATCCCAGTGAGACATATAAAACACACTGACAAATAGGGTTTTCACTATGAGCACTGGGGTCCTGGCTAGCAGGATCCTAGTGAGACAGTAAAAACACTCTGACATATACTCACAAACAGGCCAAAAGTGGAGGTAACAATGCTAGAAAGAGGCTACCTTCCTACACCGAAGCCCACAATTCCTGGTCTAGAAACAGTACCTCCAGCCCAACTTTGCTCCTTCAACTAGCCCACACCAGGAACACACTAGGAGGCTCTTTAGTTGCTTAAAGACTGCAGGTCCAAGCTAGCAAAGCGCATTTTACGGGTGGTTCAGACAGTATGCCAATAGGACCATCTTAGCTTCCGCCACCAGACCCATTATGGAGAATGAGTGTGTTCCAGAGCCGTACAGATGTGCGTAGCCCATCTGTAACCATCCCCAAGTTGTATGCTTGTTGGCTGTTGCTGCTTCGATTATGCCCAAATATCGAAACTGTCCACCTCCTACCTAAGGCCAAGGTGAGGGAGCAGTTTGCTTTTCCAGTGCGACACCGCCTTCCCCCCCCCCCCCCCCCAAAAGGAATAGAAAATACTTGCGAGTTGAAGATCTGAGATCTCCTAAAATTCCCTCAATAGTTGCATCAGTCTCAGTACTGAGGTCTGAGGATCTTTAATGTAGAAAAGAGCATCATCCGCATACAGAGACACTGTGTACCGAGCTGTGAGCTTGGATTCTCCTATTATATATCTTTCCTAAGCTTGATGGCCAATGTTTCTAGGGCCAGTGCAAACAAAAGGAGGGATGGCTGACATCACTGGCGCCTTCCCAGTTCATTAGGCCATCTCTTTGGCGCGATTTACATACGGTGGGATATTATCAGAGAGCTTGTGTAGAGCAGCTGGACTCCACCATGGAACATAAGCTCAAAGCCCATCACATGGAGCACTTCAGTAGAGAAGATCACCTCAGAGTCTCAGATGCCTTCTCAAGGTCATCCACGACCATAGAAAGCTCCAGAGAACTGTGAGCAAGAGTGAAGCAAATGAGTGAGTCTCCTGATATTCATGGCTGTATTGCGAACTTGTATGGACCCACACTGATCCATATGAACTAGCTGTCCCACAACATGCTGCAGTGAAATGGCCAGTACCTTACACAACACCTTAGTGTCTAAATTGATCATGGTTACCAGTCGATAGTAGTAGAAGAATGCTACCCAGGATGGTCTTGAGTCCTTTTCACTTTCAAATGGGGGCTCAGATATTTGTGTATGGCTGTATAACCTCTGTCACCCTTGGGGGATTATACTGCTACGTTTAAAGAAGTGGTAAACAGATCTGCATGGGACATAATGCCTCATCAGATCCTAAGTTGCAGCAACCCTTATTATTTGACACACTAACGCCCAATATTCTGTCCTGCTGTACTGTTTTTGCAGCTTTATTTGCATTTTTCCCAAATAGAGAAGTGAATATAACTTGTGTGGTCATGTACAAATCACTCAAGTAGACAGAGGCTTTAGACTGAAGTAGGCTGTGACATGTATTACTGAGTTGGTATAGAAGCACCACCCCCACATGTTGCAGTTACTTTTATAAAACATCATGCAGATTGTAGTCCAAAGGTGATGTACACAACTTGGTTTCAGGCCTGTAGCCGCAAGTTACCTATTCACAATTGTAACCACCACAATCCACTACCTGTTCTCATTGCTGCTTCTCTTCGTCCTTTTGTAGTAGATACCGTTTGAGGGTAGCAAATGTTCTTGAGCCAGACTGCAACAGGTGGTAAGAGGGCATATATCTTTTTTATATCATTGCAGTAAACTATTAATCTTGTTTAGAGTTTACAGTAGTGTTCTTGCACCGACAAATTGATGGCACTCTGGCCCCACCAAACCTGCGGCTCCGTCAAAGCATTTATAGTTTGGAAACCAATGTGTTTCTGGCGGTGGAGCATTTGTCTCTGCTGTTGTCAGAATGTTTGAACTCTGTAGCCCATCTGCCAGAACGGGGTAGCCTATCAGCCCGAGTTCCCTTGAGGCACAGGAGCTGAAGCATTGCTTCAGCATCCTCAGCGCTTCCTTTCACTGATCCTGATCACAAACTAAAAAATTATCACCCTATCGCTCTACTTTCAAACCCTGCCAAAGTTCTTGAGAAGGCCAGCAACCAACAGCTCACCGACTATCTGGAACAAAAGAACCTACTTGACATCTCCCAAATAGGCTTCCGAGCCAACCACAGCACAGAGACCACACCGATCGCAGCCACAGAGAATGTGAGAACACCTCCTCGATCGCTGGGAGACTGCTGCTCTGATCCTCCTCAACCTCTCAGCAGCATTCAACTCAGTCTCCTACCACACCCTCATCAACAGACTCCACAACATCGGCATACAAGAGAATGCCCTCAAATGGATTGCCTCCTTCCTCAAAGGATGTACTCTGAGCATCCGGCTGTCGCTCTTTACCTCTGAACACAAGAACATCATATGCAGCATATCCCAAGGATCATCCCTTAGTTCCACGCTGATCAACACCTACTTGTCCCCCCCCCCATGGACATTATCTGATCCCACGGTCTCAACATCATATTCTATGCAAACACACAGTTCATCCTCGCACTCAACTAAGACCACCACCACCAACGGAACAAATTTCCGCAAAACCATGACCATTGTCGCCAACTGGAGGAGAGATAATAGCCTCAAACTCAACTCCAACAAAACAGAAGTACTGATCTTCGGGAGGAACACATCCATCTGGGTCGACAGCTGGTGGCCAGCCGAACCCGAACCCACCACCACTCCGACTGACCATGCCTGCATTCTGAGCATCATCCTCTACAACGGACTGACGATGAAGTGACAAATCAACGCAGTCACCTCACATATTCACCACACAATCTGCAGAATCTTTAGATGATTCCCTTTCAACACTAGAAAAAGTCACCCAGACCCTCATCAGCTGCCTTGATTGCGGCAACACACACTACGTCAACATCGCCATGCAACTCCTCAAAAGACTCCAGACAATACAGAACGTGGCAGCTGCACTTGTCCTTCACCTCTCCAAATGAGCCCACATCACCCCCCACTTGAGAAACCTCCACTGGCTCCCTATCGAGAAAAGATGCTGGTTCAAGATCCTCCTGTGCACCAGCAAAGCCCTACACAATCAAGGATCGGCCTACATCAACCATTGACTGAACTTTCATCAACCCTCCAGACAACTGCACTCCTCTTCACTAGCCCTCAACCTCAGACCCCGAATCTACCTCAGCGGTGACCTCTTTCTCTCACACCGCCGCCATGACCTGGAATGACATGCCTCTCCACCTGCAAACAGCACCTTCTCTGGCAGATTTCGGGAAAAAGTTCACTTCCCGGCTCTTCAACATAGACCTCACACTCCAGCACCCTGATACCCCCAGGGGTGACATTGCTGCTCTCTAGAGATACTAATAGATAGATTTTTTGGGGCGGGGCTTCTTACACTGATTTAGCCCACCTATGACTTCCATATGAAGCTTGTTGCAATTGTGTTCCACCCCTTCATTACGTCAAGATGTTTTGCTTTTTTTCCCTGGTTATGGACTTTTCACTGTGGGTAAGCCTCACTACCAGTGTTTCACCCACGTTAATTACATGGCAAACTCACTGAGCATGATTACCACCAGTGTCTGCTTTTTAAGATAAGGCCCCTGCGACACAGCAAGGGTAAGGGGCACTTAGCTGGTTACGCAGGAACACATGCACACATGTGTGCACCTGTGTGGGGGTTGCTTGTGGGAGACTGTTGTGCGCAGTCTGGTAACTGCCCACAGGTAGCCTGGCTCAGTGCGGACTCTGCAGAGTTAGATATTCACCTGGGATAGGCCTTATAAGGTTAGTGTACACTAATAGGGAAAGTCTTTGCGATTTACTGATTTGCCTATGGTGACACTCCACTATACACAGAGGGAGGGAACTGCCTTCTAGTGCAGTTTTGCTCCCCTTTGACCTACAGAGACCATTGTTGTTTTGAATAGGAGTGCAACCTGTATGGGAAAATCAATTATGTAACTCGCAAAATGATATTTGTGAACGTTATGGTTCATCCAGAGTTTTCATTCTTACCTGCTTCATCATCAGACTCAGGACTTCTGTCACCCTTCTGTGTCCAGTTAATTGTATTTCTCTCCAGCAGCAGGAACAAAGGTGGCCCCACACAAAAGGAGCAATTAACAGCACTTCTCCCAACTCCTGAGAAGGAAAGGGGTAGGGAAAAATGATCTGCATCAATCACTCATCTGCCATACTGTACCAGGGATGGGTCTGCCCAAGCCCACTGAACAAAGGAATGTGCTGAGACAACTGGAGCAAATCCAGACAGGGGGGAGGGGTGGGTGCTATTTGAAATTCTAGTGTGCAATTTCCTTGCAGTGATGCCGGCGAGGGGCGGAGCTGAGACCCCAGGAGCAGATGTGACTCTGGGGTGACACCATTTTGGACTGTCCCAGCATGCTGTGCAGGAGGGTTGAGACAGGGGTGGAGAGGTGACATGGCACCCTAGGATTGACCAGGGGTGCCTGACTTCTGGAACCTTCTTCTCCCCTTTAAGGCAGAGAGTTTCTCTTGTCTGTGGATTTTTCTACACTTTGCTGCTGAATCCTGAGGCCAGCATGGAGGACTGGAAGCCGGAACTCCTTGATCCTCACTCAGGACTGAGAACCCTATCCAGTTGAAACTAGAATCAGTGTCTCTCCAAGGGCCAGGGAGGATGTCCCCTTACCCCCTCCCCCCACACCATCCCCCTGATAACCATTTTGGGGAAAGCCCTTGACTTTTCTATGCCCAGAAAAAAAGATCAGGAGGTGAACTGACACAGGCAACCAGCTCTATTGAGGACTGCACCACGTTGGAGATGAGAAGGGTTGCTCGAGCTCACCACCAGCACAATGAGCCTTTGACCTTTCCTGCCACCAAGCGAGTGGAGCTCTGCTGCAGGTCTGGTAAATTCCCTGGAAAGGGCCAGGGTGCAGGGGACAGTGTAAAGAGAATATAATTCAAAGTATCACTGAAGTGGGTGTGTGTGGGGCTCCACCTCCCCCTCACCCATTTCCACTTCTTTGGCTGGGAATTTATCCCCTTGGCGTTGGTCTGTTTAGGGGGCCAGGACCCGATCCGCACTCCACAACAATGGCGGCAAGGGGCACATAGCTTCACCGCAAAGGCCTGTTGGTGTGAGCAACGAGGGAGAAGTGCCGCCGTACTTCCCAATGTGGCCAGCCTCCCCGCTCCCTGTGCCATGACTAGGGCGAGTGAGATCCGAGCTGCTGCCGAATGAGCCTGCCTGCAGGAGTGGGCAGGCCAAAAGAGTGCTGCCAAGTCCCACTGCAGCATGCTCGAGTGCTGCCGGCATGGGGTGCCAGCAGACACAGCTGTGGCTGGGCTCCCCCAGCTGTCCCCCAATGTAGAGAACTCTGCACATGGGGTGCCCGGGTAGAGAATTGCACCCTCAGAAAAAGGATGTGGCATGAGGCTGCAGGTTAAAGAAAATCAAAAAACCAAACAAAAGAAAAAGCATCAGGGCTCTTCCATCTCAGCGGGAGAGCCAATACTGTATTATTCAATGCACTCGCAAGAAGCGCCCATTAATGCCCTGTGGGGCTTGTCTGGTTTGCCCGCATTTTGAGCTGATTATCTCCTTGTGGTAGCCACAGAAGTATGGGGTCACCAGCATCAGGGATGCGCAGCCATGTACTCTAGTGTATTTTTGGAATCCCCACCCTAAGTTGGGTGGGGGTTATATTCCAAGACATTCACCATCCCAGGATTTTACTTACATTTTTAATCACCCCAAGGGTGGAGCTTTTGCTCTACAGCAAGTATATGGTGGCAATGAAATGTCACTACATTGTGATGTTCTCTAGGGGCTTCTTTTATAAATGCATGTATTAAAAAAATATATACTCACACTGCTTTTATTCATTCCAAATGTTTTATTGGTTCATCATAATGTCAAAGATTTCTGCTCACAGTATATATTTTCTCATTATAAGTAGGTGCATTCATGCTGCAGTATCGTTTGTGATAGTTTAAGTGCAAAATCATGATTTTAACATGTGGTTTGTTGCTCTTGAACCTTGACAAAACCAATAGACTTACTTGATATGCTTGTGTGAGGTGATTACACAATGTCATATATAATATTTTCCATCTACCAATGTACATATTTGTAAATCATTGAGTAATATGTAGGAGTATGTATGTAATAAATTAACTTCTTTTTTCTAAAGAAAAAGTACAGACTGGACACTCATTATTTGAGTGTTTATATTACATGCCAGTGAATGGTGATTACTAGCCCTTACCACGTTCTGAGTAGGCTTTGGACTGCTGTGCTTTGCAACCCTGAGAGTCGATTGCTACAATGGGATGCTTGGTTCCGAGTTAGGTGATTGTGGACCTATTACTTGTGCAGTCCACACAACTAATAATACAATTTCCTACAAGGCAGGGATCACGAGTCTCCTTTCCGCATGAAAACCCTGGTTGAAAGGCTACCGGTGACAGGAAATTTCTTTCCTGTTGCCGGCAGATGACGCCCCGAAGCCCCGCTGCAATTACAATCCCCCCACCCCCTTCCATAACAGCACCCCCTCACCCCACTCCCTTCCATAACAGCACCTCCCTCCTCCCACCCCACCCCCACATACACACACCGCATGTACCCTGCATACACTCATTCACCAACACTTAATTACATGCATTCATTCACACACATACATTCATTCACACGCATACATACTCATTCACTCACACGTACTCATTCACTCACACGTACTCATTCACTCACATGCATACTCATTCACTCACACGCATGCATACTCATTCACTCACGCATGCATACTCATTCACTCACACGCATGCATACTCATTCACTCACATGCATATATACTCATTCACTCACATGCATATATACTCATTCACTCATGCCTACATACTCATTCACTCATGCCTACATACTCATTCACTCATGCCTACATACTCATTCACTCATGCCTACATACTCATTTACTCCCGCGCATGGATGCTCATTTACTCCCGCGCATGGATGCTCATTTACTCCCGCGCATGGATGCTCATTTACTCCCGCGCATGGATGCTCATTTACTCCCGCGCATGGATGCTCATTTACTCCCGCGCATGGATGCTCATTTACTCCCGCGCATGGATGCTCATTTACTCCCGCGCATGGATGCTCATTTACTCCCGCGCATGGATGCTCATTTACTCCCGCGCATGGATGCTCATTTACTCCCGCGCATGGATGCTCATTTACTCCCGCGCATGGATGCTCATTTACTCCCGCGCATGGATGCTCATTTACTCCCGCGCATGGATGCTCATTTACTCCCGCGCATGGATGCTCATTTACTCCCGCGCATGGATGCTCATTTACTCCCGCGCATGGATGCTCATTTACTCCCGCGCATGGATGCTCATTTACTCCCGCGCATGGATGCTCATTTACTCCCGCGCATGGATGCTCATTTACTCCCGCGCATGGATGCTCATTTACTCCCGCGCATGCATACTCTTTCACTCCCGCGCATGCATACTCTTTCACTCCCGCGCATGCATACTCTTTCACTCCCGCGCATGCATACTCTTTCACTCCCGCACATGCATACTCATTCACTCGCACGCATGCATACTCATTCACTCACACATACTCATTCACTCACACATACTCATTCACTCACACATACTCATTCACTCACATACTCATTCACTCATGAATACATACTCATTCAGTCACATACATACTTATTCACTGTCATACATACTCATTCACCCACGCCTACACGCATTCACTCACACAAATACACGTACACTCACACACATACATACACATTCACTCACACACATGCATACATACTCATTCACTCACAAGCATACATACACACATTCACTCACACGCATGCATACTCATTCACTCACACGCATGCATACTCATTCACTCATGCCTTCATACTCATTCACTCATGCCTACATACTCATTCACTCAATCATGCCTACATATTCACTCACACATGCCTACATACTCATTCACACATGCCTACATACTCATTCACTCACACATGCCTACATACTCATTCACTCACACATGCATACATACTCCTTCACTCACACATGCCTACATACTCATTCACTCACTCGCATGCATACTCATTCACTCACTCGCATGCATACTCATTCACTCACTCGCATGCATACTCATTCACTCACTCGCATGCTTACTTATTCACTCACCCGCATGCATACTCATTCACTCATGCATACTCATTCACTCACATGCCTACATACTCATTCACTCACATGCATACATACTCATTCACTCACCCGTATGCATTCTCAATCTCTTCCACACATACTCATTCACTTGCATACATACTCATTCACTCACACACATATTCACTCATGCATACATACTCATTCACTCACACATGCATACTTATTCACTTACACGGATGCATACTCATTCACTCACCCGCATGCATACTCATTCACTCACCCGCATGCATTCTCAATCTCTTGCACACATACTCATTCACTTGCATACATACTTATTCACTCACACACATATTCACTCACGCATACATACTCATTCACTTGCATACATATTCATTCACGCATACATACTCATTCACTCACACATGCATACTTATTCACTTACACGCATGCATACTTATTCACTTACACGCATGCATACGTATTCACTCACACGCATGCATACGTATTCACTCACACGCATGCATACGTATTCACTCACACGCATGCATACGTATTCACTCACACGCATGCATACGTATTCACTCACACGCATGCATACGTATTCACTCACACGCATGCATACGTATTCACTCACACGCATGCATACGTATTCACTCACACGCATGCATACGTATTCACTCACACGCATGCATACGTATTCACTCACACGCATGCATACGTATTCACTTGCCCTATGCATACTCATTCACTTGCCCTATGCATACTCACACTCATGCATACTCATTCACTCGCATGCATACTCATTCACTTGCATGCATACTCATTCACTCGCATGCATACTCATTCACTCGCATGCATACTCATTCACTCGCATGCATACTCATTCACTCGCATGCATACTCATTCACTCGCATGCATACTCATTCACTCGCATGCATACTCATTCACTCGCATGCATACTCATTCACTCGCATACATACTCATTCACTCGCATACATACTCATTCACTGACATACATACTCATTCACTGACATACATACTCATTCACTGACATACATACTCTTCACTGACGCCTACACGCATTCACTCACACACATACATACTCATTCACTCTCAAGCATGCATACTCATTCACTCACAAGCATGCATACTCATTCACTCACAAGCATGCATACTCATTCACTCACTCGCATGCATACTCATTCACTCACTCGCATGCATACTCATTCACTCACTCGCATGCATACTCATTCACTCACTCGCATGCATACTCATTCACTCACTCGCATGCATACTCATTCACTCACTCGCATGCATACTCATTCACTCACTCGCATGCATACTCATTCACTCACTCGCATGCATACTCATTCACTCACTCGCATGCATACTCATTCACTCACCCGCATGCATACTCATTCACTCACCCGCATGCATACTCATTCACTCATGCATACATACTCATTCACTCACATGCCTACATACTCATTCACTCACATGCATACATACTCATTCACTCACCCGTATGCATTCTCAATCTCTTCCACACATACTCATTCACTTGCATACATACTCATT
This sequence comes from Pleurodeles waltl, assembly GCF_031143425.1. Taxonomy (NCBI): domain Eukaryota; kingdom Metazoa; phylum Chordata; class Amphibia; order Caudata; family Salamandridae; genus Pleurodeles; species Pleurodeles waltl. The sequence continues at coordinate 1,713,247,882 of NC_090440.1, forward strand.
CACTCACACACATATTCACTCATGCATACATATTCATTCACGCATACATACTCATTCACTCACACATGCATACTTATTCACTTACACGGATGCATACTCATTCACTCACCCGCATCCATACTCATTCACTCACCGGCATGCATTCTCAATCTCTTGCACACATACTCATTCACTTGCATACATACTTATTCACTCTCACACATATTCACTCATGCATACATACTCATTCACTTGCATACATATTCATTCACGCATACATACTCATTCACTCACACTTATTCACTTGCACGCATGCATACTTCACTTACACGCATGCATACTTATTCACTTACACGCATGCATACTTATTCACTCACACGCATGCATACTTATTCACTCACACGCATGCATACGTATTCACTCACACGCATGCATACGTATTCACTCACACGCATGCATACGTATTCACTCACACGCATGCATACGTATTCACTCACACGCATGCATACGTATTCGCTCACACGCATGCATACTCATTCACTCACACGCATGCATACTCATTCACTCACACGCATGCATACTCATTCACTTGCCCTATGCATACTCGCACGCATGCATACTCATTCACTCGCACGCATGCATACTCATTCACTCGCATGCATGCATACTCATTCACTGGCATGCATACTCATTCACTGACATACATACTCATTCACTGACATACATACTCATTCACTGACATACATACTCATTCACTGACATACATACTCTTCACTGACGCCTACACGCATTCACTCACACACATACTCATTCACTCTCAAGCATACATACTCATTCACAAGCATACATACTCATTCACTCACAAGCATACATACTCATTCACTCACAAGCATACATACTCATTCACTCACAAGCATACATACTCATTCACTCAAGCATACATACTCATTCACTCAAGCATACATACTCATTCACTCAAGTATACATACTCATTCACTCAAGTATACATACTCATTCATTCACAATCATACATACTCGCACGCATGCATACTCACACTCGCATGCATGCATACTCACACTCGCATGCATGCATACTCATTCACTCGCACGCATGCATACTCATTCACATGCATACTCATTCACTCGCATGCATACTCATTCAGTCACATACATACTCATTCACTGACATACATACTCATTCACTGACATACATACTCATTCACTGACATACATACTCATTCACTCATGCCTACACGCATTCACTCACATACATACTCATTCACTCACAAGCATACATACTCATTCACTCACAAGCATACATACTCATTCACTCAAGCATACATACTCATTCACTCACAAGCATACATACACACATTCACTCACGCATACATACACGCATAGTCACTCACACGCATACATACATACATTCACTCACGCATTGTCACTCACACACATACTCATTCACTCACACACGCATACTCACACACGCATACTCATTCACTCACACACGCATACATATTCATTCACTCACACACGCATACATACTCATTCACTCACACACATACTCATTCACTCACACACATACTCACTCATTCACTCACACACACATACTCACTCATTCACTCACACACGCATACATACTCATTCACTCACACACGCATACATACTCATTCACTCACACACGCATACATACTCATTCACTCACACACGCATACATACTCATTCACTCACACGCATGCATACTCATTCACCCGCATGCATACTCATTCACTTGCATGCATACTCATTCACACACACTTCACTCACACACATATTCACACATGCATACATACTCATTCACTTGCATACATATTCATTCACTCATACATACACATTCATGCATACTCATTCACTCACACACATGCATACATACTCATTCACGCATACGTATTCACTCACACGCATGCATACGTATTCACTCACACGCATGCATACGTATTCACTCACACGCATGCATACTTATTCACTCACACGCATGCATACTTATTCACTCACACGCATGCATACTTATTCACTCGCACGCATGCATACTTATTCACTCGCACGCATGCATACTTCACTTGCACGTGTGCCTACTCATTCACTCATGCATACATACTCATTCACTCGCATACATACTCATTCAGTCACATACATACTCATTCACTCACACACACATTCAGTCACACACATACACATTCACTCACAAGCATACATACACACGCATACATACACATTCCCTCACACATGCATACATACTCATTCACATGCATACATACTCATTCACATGCATACATACTCATTCACACGCATACATATTCACTCACACGCATACATACTCATTCACTCACACGCATACATACTCATTCACTCACACGCATACACTCATTCACTCACACTCGCATGCATACACACATTCCCTCACACATGCATACATACTCATTCACATGCATACATACTCATTCACATGCATACATACTCATTCACACGCATACATATTCACTCACACGCATACATACTCATTCACTCACACGCATACATACTCATTCACTCACACGCATACATACTCATTCACTCACACTCGCATGCATACTCATTCACTCACACTCATGCATACTCATTCACTCACACTCATGCATACTCATTCACTCACTCATGCATACTCATTCACTCACACTCATGCAAACTCATTCACTCACACGCATACATACTCATTCACTCACACGCATACATACTCATGCACTCGCATGCATACTCATTCACTCACTTGCATGCATACTCATTCACTCTCATGCATACTCATTCACACGCATACATACTCATTCACTCACACACATACATACTCATTCACTCGCATGCATACTCATTCATTCACTCACTTGCATGCATACTCATTCACCCGCATGCATACTCATTCACTTGCATACATACTCATTCACTCACACACATATTCACTCATACATATATACTCATTCACTTGCATACATATTCATTCACCTACATACATAGTCATTCACTCATGCATACATTCACACATACTCATTCACTCACACACATGCATACATACTCATTCACGCATACTTATTCACTCACACGCATGCATACGTATTCACTCACACGAATGCGTACTCATTCACTCACATACATGCGTACTCATTCACTCACATACATGCGTACTCACATGCATGCATACTCATTCACTCACACGCATACTCATTCACTCGCATGCATACTCATTCACTCGCATGCATACTCATTCACTCACCCGCATGCATTCTCAATCTCTTGTTTACATATTCATTCACTTGCATACATACTCATTCATTCACACACATATTCACTCACGCATACATACTTATTCACTTGCATACATACTCATTAACTTGCATACATACTCATTAACTTGCATACATATTCATTCACGCATACATACTCATTCACTCACACATACTCATTCACTCACACACATATTCACTCATACATACTCATTCACTTGCATACATATTCATTCACCTACATACATAGTCATTCACTCATGCATACACATTCACACATACTCATTCACTCACACACATGCATACATACTCATTCATGCATACTTATTCACTCACACGCATGCATACGTATTCACTCACACGCATACGTATTCACTCACACGAATGCATACTCATTCACTCACATACATGCGTACTCATTCACTCACATACATGCGTACTCACATGCATGCATACTCATTCACTCACACGCATACTCATTCACTCGCATGCATACTCATTCACTCGCATGCATACTCATTCACTCACCCGCATGCATTCTCAATCTCTTGTTTACATATTCATTCACTTGCATACATACTCATTCATTCACACACATTCACTCACGCATACATACTCATTCACTTGCATACATACTCATTCACTTGCATACATACTCATTCACTTGCATACATACTCATTCACTTGCATACATACTCATTCACTTGCATACATACTCATTCACTTGCATACATACTCATTCACTTGCATACATACTCATTCACTTGCATACATATTCATTCACGCATACATACTCATTCACTCACACACATACTCATTTACTCACACACATGCATACATACTCATTCACTCACACATGCATACACACGCATGCATAAGTATTCACTCGCACGCATGCATACGTATTCACTCACACGCATGCATACGTATTCACTCGCACGCATGCATACGTATTCACTCGCACGCATGCATACGTATTCACTCGCACGCATGCATACGTATTCACTCGCACGCATGCATACTCATTCACTCGCACGCATGCATACTCATTCACTCGCACGCATGCATACTCATTCACCCGCACGCATGCATACTCATTCACTCGCACGCATGCATACTCATTCACTCGCACTCATTCATACTCATTCACTCGCACGCATGCATACTCACACTCGCACGCATGCATACTCGCATGCATACTGATTCACTCGCACGCATACTCATTCAGTCACATACATACTCACTCACGCCTACACGCATTCACTCACACACATACTCATTCACTCACAAGCATATATACTCATTCACTCAAGCATACATACTCATTCACTCAAGCATACATACTCATTCACTCACAAGCATACATACTCATTCACTTACAAGCATACATACACACATTCACTCACACGCATACATACACACATTCACTCACGCATAGTCACTCACACACGCATACATACTCATTCACACACGCATACATACTCATTCACACACACGCATACATACTCATTCACACACACGCATACATACTCATTCACTCACACACGCATACATACTCATTCACTCACACATGCATACTCATTCACTCACACATGCATGCATATTCATTCACTCACACGCATGCATACTCATTCACTCACACGCATGCATACTCATTCACTCACACGCTTGCATACTCATTCACCCGCATGCATACTCATTCACCCGCATGCATTCTCAATCTCTTGCATACATACTCATTCACTCACAGGCATGCATACATACTCATTCACTCACACACATGCATACATACTCATTCACTCACACATGCATACTTATCCGCTTACACGCATGCATACTTATCCGCTTACACGCATGCATACGTATTCACTCGCACGCATGCATACGTAGTCACTCGCACGCATGCATACGTAGTCACTCGCACGCATGCATACGTAGTCACTCGCACGCATGCATACTCATTCACTCGCATGCATACTCATTCACTCGCACGCATACTCATTCACTCGCACGCATACTCATTCACTCGCACGCATACTCATTCAGTCACACACATACTCATTCAGTCACACACATACTCATTCACTCAAGCATACTCATTCACACATGCATACTCATTCACTCACAAGCATACATACTCATTCACTCACAAGCATACATACACACATTCACTCACAAGCATACATACACACATTCACTCACACATACATGCATAGTCACTCACACGCATACATACTCATTCACTCACACGCTTAAATATTCATTCACTCACACACATACTCATTCACACACGCATACATACTCATTCACTCACACACGCATATACTCATTCACACATGCATACTCATTCACTCACACATGCATACTCATTCACTCACACATGCATACTCATTCACTCACAGATGCATACTCATTCACTCACACACATACTCATTCACTCACACACATACTCATTCACTCACACACATACTCATTCACTCACACTCATTCATTTACACATATTCACTCATGCATACATACTCATTCACTTGCATACATATTCATTCACTTGCATACATATTCATTCACTCATACATACACATTCACGCATACTGATTCACTCACATGCATACATACTCATTCACGCATACTTATTCACTCACACGCATACGTATTCACTCACACGCATGCATACTTATTCACTTGCACGCATGCATACTTATTCACTTGCACGTGTGCCTACTCATTCACTCATGTATACATACTCATTCAGTCACATACATACTCATTCACTCAAACACACACATACACATTCACTCACACGCATACATACACACATTCACTCACACGCATATATGCACACATTCACTCACACGCATACATGCACACATTCACTCACACTCATACATGCACACATTCACTCACACTCATACATGCACACATTCACTCACATGCATACATACTCATTCACTCACACGCATACATGCTCATTCACTCACACGTATACATGCTCATTCACTCACACTCGCATGCATACTCATTCATTCACTCACTCGCATGCATACTCATTCATTCACTCGCATGCATACTCATTCACCCTCATGCATACTCATTCACTTGCATACATACTCATTCACTCACACACATTCGCTCATGCATACATATTCATTCACTTGCATACATATTCATTCACTTGCATACATATTCATTCACTTGCATACATATTCATTCACTCATACATACACATTCACGCATACTCATTCACTCACACATGCATACATACTCATTCACGCATACTTATTCACTCACACGCATGCATATGTATTCACTGACATGCACGCATACGTATTCACTCACACGCATACGTATTCACTCACACGCATACGTATTCACTCACACGCATACGTATTCACTCACACGCATACGTATTCACTCACTCACACGCATACATATTCACTCACACGCATGCATATGTATTCACTCACACGCATGCATATGTATTCACTCACACGCATGCATATGTATTCACTCACACGCATGCATATGTATTCACTCACACGCATGCATACGTATTCACTCACACGCATGCATACGTATTCACTCACACGCATGCATACGTATTCACTCACACGCATGCATATGTATTCACTCACACGCATGCATACTCATTCACTCGCGTGCATACTCATTCACTTGCGTGCATACTCATTCACTGACATACATACTCATTCACTCACACGCATACATACACATTAAGTCACACGCATACATACACACATTCACTCACACGCATACATACTCATTCACTCACACGCATACATACTCATTCACTCACATGCATACATACTCATTTACTCACACATGCCTACATACTCATTCACTCACACATGCATACATACTCATTCACTCACATACATACTCATTCACTCACACATACATACTCATTCACTCACATACTCATTCACTCACACATACTCATTCACTCACACATACTCATTCACTCACAAATACACATATTCACTCACACGCATGCATACTTATTCACTCACTTGCATGCATACTCACCCGCATGCATACTCATTCACTCACACACATACATGCTCATTCACTCACACGCATACATGCTCATTCACGCATACATGCTCATTCACTCACACATACTCATTCACTCACATACTCGTTCACTCACATACTCGTTCACTCAAATACATACACATTCGCTCACATCTACACGCATTCACTCACATCTACACGCATTCACTCACACCTACACGCATTCACTCACACCTACACGCGTATCTATTCACACGCATGCATACTCATTCACACGTATGCATACTCATTCACATGTATGCATACTCATTCACTCACATGCATACTCATTCACTCACACACACTCGTTCACTCACACATACACACTCGTTCACTCACACATACACACTCATTCACTCACACATACACACTCATTCACTCACACATACACACTCATTCACACATACTCATTCACTTGCATACACACTCATTCACTTGCATACACTCATTCACTTGCATACATACTCATTCACTCACTCATTCACTCACACACACACACATTCTCACATGCATACTCACTCACATGCATACTCATGCATACAGACTCATTCACGCATACAGACTCATTCACTCATGCATACATACTCATTCACTCACACATACATATTCACTCACGTCAGTCACACACATACACACATTCACGCATGCATATTCATTGACATGCATGCATACTCATTCACTCACACATTCACTCACACATTCACTCACGTATTCACTCACGTATACATACTCATTCACTCGCATACATACTCATTCACTCGCATACATACTCATTCACTCGCATACATACTCATTCACTCGCATACATACTCATTCACTCGCATACATACTCATTCACTCGCATACATACACATTCACGCATACATACATATTCACTCACACATACATATTCACTCACGCACATATACACACATTTACTCACACACATGCATCCTTATTCACTCAAACGCATGCATACTTATTCACTCACACGCATGCATACTTATTCACTCACACGCATGCATACTCATTCACGCATACATACTAATTCACTTGCACGCATACATACTAATTCACTTGCACGCATGCATACTCATTCACTCGCACGCATGTATACTCATTCACTCGCACGCATACTCATTCATTCACTCACACACATACTCATTCACTCATGCATACATATTCATTCACTCATGCATACATACTCATTCAGTCACATACATACTCATTCACTCATGCCTACATGCATTCACTCACACACATACATACACATTCACTCTCACACAAGCATACATACTCATTCACTCACAAGCATACATACTCATTCACTCACAAGCATACATACTCATTCACACGCATGCATACACATTCACCCACACGTATGCATACTCATTCATGCATACATAATTATTCACTCACACACATACTTATTCACTCACATAGTCATTCACTCACATACTCATTCACTCATGTATACATACTCAGTCACATACATACTCATTCACTCACATACATACACATTGTCACACATACACATTCACTCACATGCATTCATACTCATTCACACATGCCTACATACTCATTCACTCACACATGCATACATACTCATTCACTCACACACATACATAATCATTCACTCACACACACTCATTCACTCAGTCATTCACTCATATACTCATTCACTCATGTATACATACTCAGTCACATACATACTCATTCACTCACACACATGCATACATACTCATTCACTCACACATGCATACACACGCATGCATAAGTATTCACTTACACGCATGCATACGTATTCACTCGCACGCATGCATACGTATTCACTCGCACGCATGCATACGTATTCACTCGCACGCATGCATACGTATTCACTCACACGCATGCATACGTATTCACTCACACGCATGCATACGTATTCACTCACACACATGCATACGTATTCACTCACACGCATGCATATGTATTCACTCACACGCATGCATACGTATTCACTCACACGCATGCATACGTATTCACTCACACGCGTGCATACTCATTCACTCGCGTGCATACTCATTCACTCGCGTGCATACTCATTCACTCGCGTGCATACTCATTCACTGACATACATACTCATTCACTCACACGCATACATACACATTAAGTCACACGCATACATACACACATTCACTCACACGCATACATACTCATTCACTCACACGCATACATACTCATTCACTCACATGCATACATACTCATTTACTCACACATGCCTACATATTCATTCACTCACACACTCATTCACTCACATACATACTCATTCACTCACACATACTCATTCACTCACATACTCATTCACTCACAAATACACATATTCACTCACACGCATGCATACTTATTCACTCACTTGCATGCATACTCACCTGCATGCATACTCATTCACTCACACACATACATGCTCATTCACTCACACGCATACATGCTCATTCACGCATACATGCTCATTCACTCACACATACTCATTCACTCACATACTCGTTCACTCACATACTCGTTCACTCAAATACATACACATTCGCTCACATCTACACGCATTCACTCACACCTACACGCATTCACTCACACCTACACGCGTATCTATTCACACGCATGCATACTCATTCACACGTATGCATACTCATTCACACGTATGCATACTCATTCACACGTATGCATACTCATTCACACGTATGCATACTCTTTCACTCACATGCATACTCGTTCACTCACACACACTCGTTCACTCACACACACTCATTCACTCACACATACACACTCATTCACTCACACATACACACTCATTCACTCACACATACACACTCATTCACTCACACATACACACTCATTCACTCACACATACACACTCATTCACACATACTCATTCACTTGCATACACACTCATTCACTTGCATACACACTCATTCACTTGCATACATACTCATTCACTCACTCATTCACTCACACACACACATTCTCACATGCATACTCACTCACATGCATACTCACGCATACAGACTCATTCACGCATACAGACTCATTCACTCATGCATACATACTCATTCACTCATGCATACATACTCATTCACTCACACATACATATTCACTCACGTCAGTCACACACATACACACATTCACGCATGCATATTCATTGACATGCATGCATACTCATTCACTCACACATTCACTCACGTATTCACTCATGTATACATACTCATTCACTCGCATACATACTCATTCACTCGCATACATACTCATTCACTCGCATACATACACATTCACGCATACATACATATTCACTCACACATACATATTCACTCACGCACATATACACACATTTACTCACACACATGCATCCTTATTCACTCAAACGCATGCATACTTATTCACTCACACGCATGCATACTTATTCACTCACACGCATGCATACTCATTCACGCATACATACTAATTCACTTGCACGCATACATACTAATTCACTTGCACGCATGCATACTCATTCACTCGCACGCATGTATACTCATTCACTCGCACGCATGCATACTCATTCATTCACTCACACACATACTCATTCACTCATGCATACATATTCATTCACTCATGCATACATACTCATTCAGTCACATACATACTCATTCACTCATGCCTACATGCATTCACTCACACACATACATACACATTCACTCTCACACAAGCATACATACTCATTCACTCACAAGCATACATACTCATTCACTCACAAGCATACATACTCATTCACTCACAAGCATACATACTCATTCACTCATACACATGCATACACATTCACCCACACGTATGCATACTCATTCATGCATACATAATTATTCACTCACACACATACTTATTCACTCACATAGTCATTCACTCACATACTCATTCACTCATGTATACATACTCAGTCACATACATACTCATTCACTCACATACATACACATTGTCACACATACACATTCACTCACATGCATTCATACTCATTCACACATGCCTACATACTCATTCACTCTCACATGCATACATACTCATTCACTCACACACATACATAATCATTCACTCACACACATACTCATTCACTCAGTCATTCACTCACATACTCATTCACTCATGTATACATACTCAGTCACATACATACTCATTCACTCACATACATACACATTGTCACACACATTCACTCACATGCATTCATACTCATTCACACACACATACACACATTCACTCACAGGCATACATCCACTCACAGGCATACATACACACATTCACTCAAACGCATACATAGTCACACACATGCATACATACTCATTCACTCATACACATGCATACTCATTCACTCATACGCATGCATATACATTCACTCACGCATGCACTCATTCACACGCATGCACTCACACGCATACATACTCATTCACTCACACGCATACATACTCATTCACTCACACGCATACATACTCATTCACTCACACGCATACATACTTATTCACTCACACGCATACATACTTATTCACTCACACATACTCATTCAGTCACTTACCTACTCATTCACTGACATACATACACATTCACTCACCTACACGCATTCACTCACACCTACACGCATTCACTCACACCTACACGCATTCACTCACACCTACACGCATTCACTCACACCTACACGCATTCACTCACACCTACACGCATTCACTGACACACATACACATTCACTCACAGGCATACATACACACATTCACTCACACGCATGCATATCTATTCACACGCATGCATACTCATTCACTCAGGTATGCATACTCATTCACTCAGGTATGCGTACTCATTCACTCACAGGCATGCGTACTCATTCACTCACAGGCATGCGTACTCATTCACTCACAGGCATGCGTACTCATTCACTCACAGGCATGCGTACTCATTCACTCACAGGCATGCGTACTCATTCACTCACAGGCATGCGTACTCATTCACTCACAGGCATGCGTACTCATTCACTCACAGGCATGCGTACTCATTCACTCACAGGCATGCGTACTCATTCAGTCACACGCATGCATACTCATTCAGTCACACGCATGCATACTCATTCACTCACACGCATGCATACTCATTCACTCACACGCATGCATACTCATTCACTCACACGCATGCATACTCATTCACTCACACGCATGCATACTCATTCACTCACACGCATGCATACTCATTCACTCACACGCATGCATACTCATTCACTCACACGCATGCATACTCATTCACTCACACACATGCATACTCATTCACTCACACACATGCATACTCATTCACACATGCACACTCATTCACTCATTCAGACTCATTCACACATGCACTCATTCACACACATGCACTCATTCACTCGCACTCATTCATTCGCACACTCATTCACTCACATACTCATTCACTCACATACTCATTCACTCACATACTCATTCACTCACATACTCATTCACTCACATACGCATTCACTCACATACACGCATTCACACTTGCATTCACACACATTCACTCACTCGCGCATACATACTCATTCACTCACACACATGCATACATACTCATTCACTCACACACATGCATACATACTCATTCACTCACGCATGCATACTCATTCACACTCATGAATACTCATTCACTTGCATACACACATTCAGTCACGCATACATACTCATTCACGCATACATACTCATTCACTCACACACACTAATTCACTCACGCATGCATACTCATTCACTCAAGCATTCACTCATTCACTCACACATGCCTACATACTCATTTACTCACACATACACACATTTACTCACATACACACATTTACTCACACACCTACATGCTCATTCACTCACACATTCACTCACACGCATGCACTCATTCACTCACACGCATGCACTCATTCACTCACACGCATGCACTCATTCATTCACACGCATGCGCTCATTCACTCACACACATGCGTACTCATTTACTCACACACATGCGTACTCATTCACTCACACACATACATACTCATTCACTCACACACATACATACTCATTCACTCACACGCATACGTACTCATTCACTCACATGCATACATACTCATTCACTCACACATGCATACATACTCATTCACTCACATGCATACTCATACACTCGTAAGCATGCATACACATTCACTCATAAGCATGCATACTCATTCACTCATAAGCATGCATACTCATTCACTCACTCGCATGCATACTCATTCACTCACATACTTACACGCATACTTACATTCATTTACTCAGTTGCATATGTACTCATTCACTCATACGTTTACTAATTCACACGCATGAATACTCATTCACTCATACACACTCATTCACTCACACATACTTAGATACATTCACTCACATGCATACATACTCCTTCAGTCTCACGCACACTCCTTCAGTCTCACGCACACTCCTTCAGTCTCACGCACACATACTCCTTCATTCTCACACCCATACATACTCATCCACGCACACTCATCCACTCACACGTATACATACTCATTCACTCACATGTATACATACTTATAGATATACATACACGCATTCACACAAACATTTCAACACGCACTCACTTCAACAATCATACACATTAAAATGCCTATACACACATACGCATACACGCAGACAACATCCACTCACACACAACAACCCCCCACTTTCCCTCCCCTGTCGGACGATTGACTTACCTTGTCCGGCGTGGAGGTCATCCACCAGGGATCAGGAACAGGCACTTCCACCGCCGGCAGCACCCTGCCATTAGGATACCACCACACCGTATTACTACTCGTAATACAGCGGGTGGAGTTCTTTTGGCGTAGTGGTGATGACGATTGAACCGCTTCCGACCGCAAGCACGACTACTGGAGGATTTCCGCCCAAATTGTGGCAGAAATCCTTCAGTACTCGGAATATGGCGGTTGGAAGGCCGCTAGCAGTGGCTGTCTTCTGGCACCCTTGTCTTCAGCAGTCTTGAGAAAAGTCTGCTGAAGTCATAATGAGGGCCTATTTCTTATTCCAGATAGACGCCCGAGATGCTGGGTATTTCCAAAATAAGATTGCCTTCCCTCCTTTTAGCCAATAACAGTGCCATGGTGCCATAACTTCTGACAAAGCTAAGGAAGTTGGATGCATATCACAACAAACACAAAAGCTGATTCAGTTGTAGTACATCATTTATGATGATATTGTTTGGTGAACTTCACACCAGAAACACTAAAAGGGTGGGTGCAACCATATTTAACCCCTTCGCTGCCAGGTCTTTTCCTCCTCCTGTGCTGAGCCTTTTTTTGGCTATTTGGGGCAGTTTGCGCTTAGGCCCTCATAACTTTTTGTTCACATAAGCTACCCACGCCAAATTTGCGTCCTTTTTTTCCAACATCCTAGGGATTCTAGAGGTACCCAGACTTTGTGGGTTCCCCAGAAGGAGGCCCAGAAATTAGCCAAACTACAGTGAAAATTTTGTTTTTTTCAAAAGAAATTGAAAAAGGGGCTGCAGACGAAGGCTTGTGTTTTTTTCCCCTGAAAATGGCATCAACAAAGGGTTTGCGGTGCTAAAATCACCAGCTTCCCAGCTTTCAGGAACAGGCAGACTTGAATCAGAAAACCCAATTTTTCAACACAGTTTTGGCATTTTACTCGGACATAACCCATTTTTATGATTTTTTTGTGCTTTCAGCCTCCTTCCAGTCAGTGACAGAAATGGCCATGAAACCAATGCTGGATCCCAGAAAAATTTCTGAAAAGTAGACAAAATTCTGAATTCAGCAAGGGGTAATTTGTGTAGAATCCTACAAGGGTTTCCTACCGAAAATAACAACTGAAAAAAAAAAAAAGAAATTGAGGTGGAAAAATCTGCAATTATTCTCTACGTTTTACTCTGTAACTTTTTCCTGCAATGTCATATTTTTTAAAGCAATATACCGTTACGTCTGCTGGACTCTTCTGGTTGCGGGGATATATAGAGCTTGTAGGTTCATCAAGAGCTCTAGGTACCCAGAGCCAATAAATGGCCTGCACCCTGCAGTGGATTTTCATTCTATACCGGGTATACAGCAATTATTTGCGGAAATATAAAGAGTAAAAAATAGCTATCAAGAAAAGAAAACCTTT
This sequence comes from Pleurodeles waltl, assembly GCF_031143425.1. Classification (NCBI taxonomy): domain Eukaryota; kingdom Metazoa; phylum Chordata; class Amphibia; order Caudata; family Salamandridae; genus Pleurodeles; species Pleurodeles waltl. The sequence continues at coordinate 1,713,263,369 of NC_090440.1, forward strand.
GTATTTCCAAAATGGGCACAAGATAAGGTGTTGAGGAGCAGTCGTTATTTGCACATCTCTGAATTCCAGGGTGCCCATAGTAGCATGTGAATTACAGGGCATTTCTCAAATAGACGTCTTTTTTACACACTGTTTTACATTTGGAAGGAAAAATGTAGAGAAAGACAAGGGGCAATAACACTTGTTTTGCTATTCTATGTTCCCCCAAGTCTCCAGATAAAAATGATACCTCACTTGTGTGGGTAGGCCTAGCGCCCGCGACAGGATATGCCCCAAAATACAACGTGGACACATCACATTTTCAGAAAGAAAAAAGAGCTGTTTTTTTACAAAGTGCCTAGCTGTGGATTTTGGCCTCTAGCTCAGCCGGCAACTGGGAAACCTAGCAAACCTGCACATTTTTGAAAACTAGACACCTAGGGGAATCCAAGATGAGGTGACTTGTGGGGCTCTTACCAGGTTCTGTGACCCAGAATCCTTTGCAAATCTCACAATTTGGCTAAAAAAACACTTTCCTGTCATTTCGGTGACAGAAAGTTCTGGAATCTGAGAGGAGCCACAAATTTCCTTTCACCCAGCGTTCCCCCAAGTCTCCTGATAAAAAATGGAACCTCACTTGTGTGGGTAGGCCTAGCGCCCGCAACAGGATATGCCCCAAAACACAACGTGGACACATCACAGAAAACAGAGCTGTTTTTTGCAAAGTGCCTACCTGTAGATTTTGGCCTCTAGCTCAGCCGGCACCTAGGGAAACCTACCAAACCTGTGCATTTTTTAAAACTAGAGACCTAGGGAATCCAAGATGGGGTGACTTGTGGGGCTCTGACCAGGTTCTGTTACCCAGAATCCTTTGCAAACCTCAACATTTGGCTAAAAAAACACATTTCTCTCACATTTCGGTGACAGAAAGTTCAGGAATCTGAGAGGAGCCACAAATTTCCTTCCACCCAGCATTCCCCCAAGTCTCCCGATAAAAATGGTACCTCACTTGTGTGGGTAGGCCTAGCGCCTGCGACAGGATATGCCCCAAAACATAAGGTGGACACATCACATTTCTTCACAGAAAACAGAGCTGTTTTTTGCAAAGTGCCTACCTGTAGATTTTGGCCTCTAGCTCAGCCGGCACCCAGGGAAACCTACCAAACCTGTGCATTTTTTAAAACTAGAGACCTAGGGGAATCCAAGATGGGGTGACTTGTGGAGCTCTGATCAGGTTCTGTTACCCAGAATCCTTTGCAAACCTCAAAATTTGGCTAAAAAAACACATTTTCCTCACATTTCAGTGACAGAAAGTTCAGGAATCTGAGAGGAGCCACAAATTTTTCTTCCACCCAGCGTTCCCCCAAGTCTCCCGGTAAAAATGATACCTCACTTGTGTGGGTGGGCCAGGTGCCTGCAACAGAATAAGGACCAAAACTTGTAGAAATAGAGGGGATAGCACAGCGAGTTGATAAGGACATATTCTTCTTTTATACATCTTTAGGCTGACTCTGCTTTGGGGACCCACACAAGTGAGGTGTCATTTTACTTGGGAGACTGAGGGGAACACTGGGGAGTAGGAATTGTGTGCT